>NW_012114755.1:843550-877106 GCF_000951035.1 Colobus angolensis palliatus
GCCTCCCTTCCCCGGACTCACAACCTGGCCTTCGGAGTTTTTCTGATCCGCGGGACCCAGAGGTTCCTCCTGCCCACGCTCTACGAAAGTAGGGGGCTGGGAGGAATCTGTGACCCGCCTTCCCAGTCTGGGGCCGCCGCCCTGTCGCCCTGGCTCCCCTCCCCCAATATCCCCATCCGTATTTGGGTCAATTATCCGCCTCTCGGCCGCTCCAGGTTTGCAGGTTCCCCGGGAAAGGAGGCACTGAGGGGTGGCGCCACAAATCCCAGGGCTGGGGAAAATTAGGCGGTCCGAGGACTTCTCAACCCACAGCTTCTTTTCTTTGGGGGATGCTCTTAATCTTAGTCTTGAATCCTTTGACAATCTGATGGAAGCTCAGACTCCCTCCCATAAAAAAAAAAAAAGGTCTCGGCAGGAAAGGAGCACAGTTTAACACCTGCTACTGCTGTGGGGCAGCCTGGGCGGCTCCATCTTCTCAACCATTCCGGCCCTCCTTTAAAGGTTTGAGCCGAGGGCACTTGCTTTACACTTTCTCACACCTGACACCTGACTTCTTCCACGTTAGGCCATGAGTGGTAGGCCTGAGCAGTGTGTTAGGGCTGCCTCGGGCACTGGGGGACCCAGGCTCTTGGTCCAGGCATGGTGGTGTTTCTGTTCAGGCATCAGCCTGAGGCTGCCCTGTGGCATGGACCCCGGTTCTCAGCTGGAAGGAAAGCCTGCTAGATCTCTGTTGTTGGGAGAGTAACGGCTTTACCACTCTCTGCGGCTCAGATTCTTATGGAAGAGCCCCTGACCATCTGCGGCCATTTTTTTGGAGTGGGGGCTTGAGACAGGGGCTGGAAAGGGCAGCGTGGGTGTGGGCCACAATGGAGGCAGGATATGCATTTTATGTTGGATTTTCCTTTCTCTCCCTACCCACCAGCAGGCAGAGCGAACACCACTACAAAGGATGAGTGTGATCATGGGCTGTATTAACAGAGATACAGTGTCTAGGAAGGGGAGGGTAAAATGAGATGAGCAGAGTGGGAAGCTCAAGGAGACAGGGTTACCTGGGGGAATCTCTGAGGCAACTACAACTGTCCAGCCATCAGAAAAGGAAAGTCCCCTGGGGGTTTGGGCACTATTGTAGAAACACCTGGCTTTGAAGGAAGATAAACTAGTAGTTTTTTGTGGCCCAAAGGGTAGAACCAGGACACTAAGTGAAACAGAGGCAGCCTTTGGTTTCACATATTGCAAGAGTCAGTTCTAATAACAATAACCAGAGATAAGCCACATCTGTGGGGTACCCAAGTCAAGCCGGTGGGCCATGAGGGATGTTATAGAGGGATTTTGGGCCAGGATGACCTTGGGCATCCCTGCAACACTTCACTGTGGGCCCAGCCCTGCCCCTGCTACTTCCCTTCAATCCATCGGGGTGGGATGGATTTGGAGTAGTGGTAGACATGTGGAGCCCTCTTTCTGCTCCCCGGCTCCACTCCTGGGAGATCTCACAGTGGGGGAAGCTGCTGGGCCCCTGGGGAAATCTCAGAGGTAGAAAGGTTGGGTTCTGCCTTGCAGTGTGGCCTTGAGGCCTCACCTCCCTGCTGCTCACCCTACTGGGAGGGTGAGTGCCCTATCTGAAGGGCTCAGCCTCCCCTTTTGCTCCATCCTGCACTTGCTTATAGTCATCTCCACCAAACACTGAACTTGTCAAGTCCCTTTCTTGCTCAAAACCCTTCTCCCTTTTTGTCCATGGGCATACCCCACACTCCTTGCCCTGGCATTCAGGGCTCTCTGATATGATGCCCTCCCTACTGCTCTCATCTTTCTCCCACCTCCCTGATCAACCAACACTCTTAACACACTTCCACCATCACTCCTTACCTCCTGCTGTCCTCACCTGCCACCCCAGCCCTTTTGCTGACTTGTTCCCTATCCAATCCCTATCCCCCACAATGTTTAACTCAAATTTTGTCTTTTCCATGCAGCCTGCCAGGCTTTACAGATCTCTTCCTTTCTGAGCTTCTCTGGCTCCTGGAACATCCACAGGGGTCTGCACTGGACCTACCTCCAATAACTGGTGGGCTTTTCTTATATTGTGCCTCTCTGATCCTCTTGCAGCCAAGGGGATGGAGGTTCGAGATTCTTAGGTCTGCACCCCAGGGCTTGGTGTAGCCAGTACTGCAGATGATATGCAAATGATCATAAAATGAGATGCAAATAAGCACCTGCCATTTCTTGGCCGAGGGCAGATGTGCAGCCTTGTTTTGTGATGCAGAGGAAGTCAGGACAGCTGCTGTTCCAGTCTCCCTGGTGTCTGGGCTCCAGTGTCTCCCAGACACCACCTGGCTGGCCTGTGGCTCATGCGCTGTGCTTTCCCTCTGAAGGACCACCCTTCCACTTCTGAATGCCCCTGCTTGGGGGATGGAGATGGAGACATGATCCAGGCCTAGCCAGCCAGTGTATGGCACTCCTCTGATCACAGTGGGGTAGGGATGGGAATGTGACCCAAGTTGATTCATTGAGATTTGCTCCCAGGCTTTTGCTGGAACTATTGGGAAGGAGTATCTGTTTTGCCTCTTGGGTTGCCTTGGGGCAGGATGTAAGCTAGAGCTGCTAGTGGCCATCTGTCATAAGGGAGGGAGAGGAAAATGGAACCCAGAAAGGAAGACGCATCCTGTAAGGATGTCAAACACCTGGATCCAGCCATGCTTGAAGTAGTATACCTCTTAGCCTTGTCAGTCACACACCGCAATAACTTCAGTTTCTGCTTAGGTGACTTTGAATTGGGTTCCTGTCATTTTCAATTGAAATAGTGTTAATCCAGATTTTAATTCAAGAATGAAAGTGAGAAGAAAGGAGACCAAGCTGTATGGAGATCTGTTACCTCATCTGATAAACTCATTGCAGAAATGCTATCACCCTTGCTATGGACATAATTGTGTCCCACCAAATTCACAGGGTGAAGCCTAATCCTACAATGCAACTATTTGGAAATAGGGCCTATGAGGAGATAATTAAGGTTTAATGAGGTCTTAGGGGTAGGGCCCTAATCCAATATGACTAGTGTCCTTTTAAGACAGAGAGAGAGAGCAGGGATGCATGTGCACAGAGCAAAGGCCGTGTGCGCACACAGCCAGAATGTGGCCCTCTGCAAGCCAAGGAGAGAGGCCTCAGGAGAAACCAAACCTGCCAACACCTTGATCCCAGGCTTCAGCCCTCACAACTGTGAGAAAAAAATGTCTGTTGTTAAAGCCACCCAGTCTGTGATATGTTGCTGTGGCAGCCTGGCTGACTAATAGAGACCTCATTTCACAGGTAAGAAAGCAAGCTTTTGCCCACGCTCACACAGCTTCTGAAGGTCTGCCTGATGTCAAAGCCAGGCTGGTTCTACTGAACCCACCATCCACCGCCAGCCCCTGCCCACCAGACTCACGGCCTCTAGTAGGAAATAATCAAATCTCTTTATTTACAAGTGATTTACAGTTAGAAAACTCAGGCAAGGGTATGGGCAGGGTCGGAGTGTGGGATGGCACTTGGGCTCTGGCAGGTCACTTGTCTGCACGGACGAAGGAAGCGAAGACGCTGTCCTTCTGGCTGAGCAGCTTCTCTGGCTTATCGAACTCAAGGATGGCGCCCCGCTTCAGGACGATCACCAGGTCTGCGCTCAGGATGGTGTGCACTCGATGCTGGGCAGGGCAGGAGGGGACGGGTCAGGATGGTGGAAACACCTCCCGCGGTGGGAGCCACAGCAGAGGGTGGCCCTCCTGTAGCTTGGAGGAGGAGGATGAGGAATGTGGCCAGAATGTCCTGTCTCTGTGGGGACTGCGCTTTCCTGGGGTGGATGTGACTACAAGCCCTCCATCCATTAATACCACCCTTTTCTCCTCTCCAAGACCCAACTCTACCCCACCTCCAGGCTTCAAGGCTCAGAGACCCTCCACAACCCCTCCCCCACTTCTTATGGAGAAGTAACCCCAGACTAACGTACAAGGCCTTGGGACAGGGGCAGACCTTGGAACCTGGAGAAGGAGAGGGGAGGTCTGGGGGAAGTACAGGGGCAAAACCCCCCACCCCAAATCCTGCAACCCAGGCACCCTGCATGCCCTCCAGACCCCTTGCCCCGGACTGCCTGCTTCAGGGTCCTTTCTTGATTACTGGGACCAGGCAAGCCCAGGAACAGTGCACTGATGACAGGCACAAGAGGCCAGTCCTGTCCCTGGGTGTCCCTCTGCACCCCATCAATGGGCCCCTTACCGCGATGGTGACCACGGTGCGGTCTGCGAAGGCTGTCATCACCACCTTTTGGAGGATGTTTTCCTGCCAAGTGGGGGCAACAGCTGTTGGCTCACCTGCCCAGTGGATGGGGTCTGGCCTGGCTTGGGGGATGTGGAGCCCAGGTTTGTGGTTCAGCTCCCATCTCATTCTGATCCTAGTCCCACCCCCACCCCACAGGACCGAACACGTTCCCAGCACTCAGGGACTGGACTCAGCCTGTTGGGGGCTCAGTTGTGTGTGTGTATGTAGGTTGTGGTTGTGGCTGTGTGTGCTGTTGTGATAGGTGACAGTGTGAAGTCTGTGTGGGTCTGTGGGCAGCTTATGTTTGTGTTTGCGTAGTATTTTTGTGTGTGCGTGTGTGTGTGTGTAACATTCCCTAAGGCTAGACAGAGTCAGGGTCCCCCAGCTCTTTTCAGTTTCTGTGACACACAGCATTTGATGTTAAAGGCAACTTGAGCCTCAAGGCTACTTTGTGCAAATTTCTGCCTAGCATCCCACTAAACCCTCTCTAAGGCCACCGTCCCATGGAGGTGCCCAGGACCAACCGTGGCCATGTCAATGGAAGCTGTGGCCTCGTCCATGATGAAGATGCTGGTCTTCCTCACGAAGGCCCGAGCCAGGCAGAACAGCTGCCTCTGTCCCTGGCTGAAATTCTCCCCGCCTTCTGTGATGATGGCGTCTGAAAACAGCCCGGGGAGAGGAAGTAGGACTGAGTTAATCTTGTGCCGTGAGTGGAGCAGATGGGATGGCTTGGGGGGGCTGTTGGAAAATGTGTGTATGAGGGCAAATAGGTGGGCATGTGTCTGAGAGCACAGGCGTGTGCAGGGCTGGTGTACCTGACACAACAATGTGGAGGCCGTCTGCAGGGACTGCAACGAGAAGGGCACCCCTGGAGATGTGTGCTGCTGTGGCCCTGGGCAGTTCTGGGAGGGGGCGTGGGCACTGAGTGGTGCACTGAGTGTGTATGTAGTGTGGGCCTTGGTAGGGTGATTCACTGAAACCAAGGCTTAGCCACCCCCAATGCTCCAGGAGCTGCAGCAAATATACCAAGGCTTCGCCAATCGCCAGTGGACTTGATGAGTGACCTGTGTCTATGATTGCCCAATCCCTCTTCTCCTCCCCTAAGGCAGAACTGGGCAGGCAGGTAGATGGGGTAGGGCAGGGCTGAAGATGCCCCTGTGGCATGGGGAACTTGCAATCTCTGTCTCACAAGGGTCCCTGACTGTACCCACTGTACCCTGCAGGAGGAGCCAGACCCTGAACTGACCAGTTGTGTGACCTGGGGCAAGACACCTGACCTCTCTGGGTCCCTGAATAGTGAGAAGTAGGTCTAAATGGTCCTGCTGGGCTTCAGACTCCAAACTTGGGGCAAACCTGAGACACGGGCTTCTGTCTCCCTTCCTTACAGGGTCCTTGAGTGCCCGACCATGCTGGCTACACAGCTAGGAGTAGTTACCAAGGCCTCCTGGCAGGGCCTTCACCACCAGCTTCAGCTGGGCAATTTCCAGGGCCTCCCACAGCGTGCTGTCTGAGCACTTCCTCTCCGGGTCCAGGTTAAATCTGGAAGTGGCACAGAAAGCCCCAGTAGGGAGGGAGCAGGGTCCCGCCTGCATCCCCAGGAGGCAGAGGGCAGTGAGTGAGAGTGGACTGAGTTGGAGGTCTGGCCAGGAGAAACACCGAGGTGGTGGCAGTAGGTGGGGGACAGCATCTTAGATCTATGGGTGGGGGATCCCCTTCCAGAGCCTGCCTGGGCCTGATGGGATAGAGAAGGGCATGAGCAGGAAACGCCTCTGGGATCCTGGTCTCCCCCAGCTCCCTCCTCTTTGTGCTCCAGATCTGATGGAACTAAGCTGGCCTGGGCTGGGTGGGCCTGAAGGGTGGTGGGGCTCACCGGATGGTGCCGCTGAAGAGGACCGGGTCCTGTAGGATGATGGAGAGGCGTGAGCGCAGGGTGTGCAGCGGCAGTTTGGCGATGTCAATGCCATCAATGATGATGCGCCCTGTATGGGTCCCAATGAGGGTGCAGGGGAAGGTGGTGACTGCTGGGCCTCCTGTCATGTCTGACCATGTGCCAGGGCTGAGGCCTCATCTGGTGGCTGTGGGTACACATGGGGTGCCCGCCTTACAACTCACCTTCGAATGTGTCCACCATGCGGAAGAAGGCAAGAGAGAAGGAGGACTTCCCACTGCCTGTGCGGCCGCAGATCCCAATCTAGAAAGAGAAGCAGGCACCGCCGCTGGGGGTCTGGGGCTGCTGGGAGTAGCCTGTAGTGCTAGCTCTGGGTGTATGTGCAGGTGTGGGAGGTCACAGGGTTTCTTTTTGTCCTGGTTTTCTGACCAGCTTTTCTTTGGACACCACAGGTTTGGGCTTGTTTCCTGCAGTGGGTCCAGAGAGGGCTCACACAGGGACCGGCATGCAAGTACGGGCATGGATGTCCATTTGCCTGGGCCTTGGTGTGGGTCTGGGTGTGCCGGGTACTTGGCTGCAGGAGAGCTGGGGGCACTGGTGTGTCTCTATGGGTGTGAGTGTGGCAGGAGGACACAGGGGCAGCTGAGTGGTATGCAGGGATGCGTCTGTGTGCACTGCCTTACACTGGAGCCACCTTTGATCCCATTGCTTCCTGGCCCTTGGGTACCAACATAAATTACAATACAGAGACAGAGATAGTGACATAGATGGATGAGAGAGGCAGGGACAGAGGTACATCCAAAGGTCAGAGAATGACATGGACGGTCACAGCAAAGTGAGACAGAGACAGAGGGGGAAACGAGAGGAGAGCTGGGCCAGGGCCATAGGCAGGGGCTCTCCCCCAGTACAAGGGTGGCCTCGTTGTCTGCCCCCAGGTCTCTGCCCTGAAGCTCAGGGGCAGTGCCCTAGGGAAAGCTCCTGACCAGTCACAGAGAGGGAGGCCCTGACAAAGACCATGCGAGCCGGGGGAGTCCAAAGTGTCGTCTCCTTGGTGGATGAGTGAGGAGACAAGGTCTGAGGGCAACACTGGGGGAAGGGAATAGAGGGAGAGGAAACATGGCCCCCACAGGCCAGGGCAAGAGACTGTGATGTCTGAATAGCGAGAGGCCTTGGCCCTGGAAGACCATGAGGTGACCGCGAAGCCGTCCAGCTCCGTGCATGCCCCATCCCCTGTTCACGCCTGTCCTGCAGCATTGGGTTGGGCCTGCGCTCTGACCTTCTGTCCCGGGGAGATGAGGGCGTTGACGTGCTTCAGCACTGGCTTCAGGGAGCTGTCGTAGCGCACGCTCAGGTTCTGGATCTGGATCTTCCCTTGGTCTGGCCAGTTCTTTGGGATCAGCGATGGTGCTGGGGGCCAGGCTGGGCTCAGCCACCAGGCGTGGGCCATAGCTAGTATCCAAAAGTGCCACCCCATCCCCAGGCTCTCTTGTGGTCCCCAACCCAGACACACTCCTCCTTGGGCTCTTCCCCACCCCTCTCCTTGAGCCCCTCACCCAGAAGCCCCTCGTAGCTCTCTGCCTCAGTTTTCAGGAGCCCGTGGATGCGCTTCACGGCGCCCAGCTGGAGCTCCATGTCTGCCAGGTTCCTCACCATCCAGTTGAGGTAGTTGGAAACCTGTGGGGAGCAAGCCAGTGGCACATACTCTTTGGTCACTTAGTTCTGTTCTCGGCCACCAGGATGGCTCTTCTTAAGGCTGGAGAGGGGCCAGGGCCCCAGATTCCTTTTGCTGCCATCAGCTGCCTGCTCAGAGCAGCATTCCCTGGAGGCATGGGGAGAGTCAGTCATGTGGCTCCCCACCCTCCACTTGTCTGGGGCCTGGGGCTGGCCGGTCAGCCCTCCTGCCCACTGTCCCTCTGGCATCAGATGCAAATGAGCTTGGGGTAAGGCCTGGGGGTGTCTCATGTCTGCAGTGGGGAAGATGCTCCAGGAGTGCTGGCGTCTGATCCCTCCTCTGCCCTAGCCCACTGCCGCTCACCATTAGGGCATAGGTGAGACCCAGGCCCACCAGGCCAGCAGAGAGCTCCCGGTGCAGGGAGTTGGAGATGGAGGTCACAGCCGCGATGAGCACCACACATGCACCGATGTACTCCTGCAGAGGGAGAGGAGCTGGCCTAGGCATCTGGAGGTTGGAGCCACAGGCCCCTGTTCCACCTCACTCCCTTTTGGAGCAGAGAGCAGCTCAGCAAGACCTCTGCCCCAACCCTTCAACTCACGCACACATCATCAGACACACACAAGGGCTGCAAAGACTGGAGCCCCAGGAGCCAACATGTCCCACAAGCTCATGCTCCCCCACCCCCCAGCCCCTGCACACCCTTTAACACGCACGCCTCAGCTGGCCCACAAACACACAACGTGGGTGTCATATGACCCATTGCAGATACACATTCACCATTATTCTAGCCACTGGCACACACCTCAGATACACAAGCCTCCAGGCAGTGATATGGGGAAAAGGAGCACAGGCTAGACACTAGGAGGACCACCAGGGCTGGAGGAAGCAGAAAAGCTTGGTGTCCACACGATCTGGTATCCTATCCTCTCTTTCATTCCCGGGTCCCTGTGTGCTCTTGCTCTGGCCCCACCCTGCTATCAGAAGCCCTCTGCAGGGGCCAGGGTAGGGGGGAATAGCACTTGCCATTCGGACTTCCAGCCATCTGTTGGCAGCCGTGAGGAAGAGGGAAGCAATGTTGTTGGAGTCTGTGTATTCGAGAAGCTTCTGCTGGAACCGGGCCTCGTACCTGGAGGGAGAATGAGAAATTCCTAAGGGAACAGTGTTGGTCCACATAGCTCCTAGGAGTCTCCCTACCTGCAGAGGGAGACACCAGGGCCTCTCCAGTCCCCAGACATGCCACCGTGGCCACTTCATCCCCTCTGGAATGCCCGCCCTGCTCTTTTCTGCTTATTCAAACCTGACCAGAGTCCCTACCTCCTCCAGACTCTTGTTTTCACCCCAAGACCCATTTTCTCTAGGTCTTTCCCGTTATAATAAGGAGCACCTCCCTTTACCCGGTTTCTCACCCAGGAATCACCGGGATTCACATTCAGCCCCTTGGCAAGTCCTCTTATGTCTATCTCCGAAAGAGTCCTTGCCTCCCTCCCCCTCTATCCTGCTTCCCGCCCACCATAAACTCTCACCTGGACTACTGCATGAGCTTCCTGAATACGTCTACCTGCTGTCTCCCTACAGTTCACGCTCCACACAGTGGCTGGCTTAATCTATGTAAATCGCAAACCGTGTCCCCTCCCCACTGCTTAGAATATTAATGACCTCCGGCCAGACGCGGTGGCTCACCCCTGTAATCCCAGCCCTTTGGGAGGCTGAGGCGGGCAGATCACCTGAGGTCAAGAGTTCAAGACCAGCCTGGCCAACATGGTGAAACTCTGTCTCCAGTAATAACACAAAAATTAGCTGAGTATGGTGGTGCACACCTGCAATCCCAGCTACTTGGGAGGCTGAGGTAGGATAATCGCTTGAACCCGGGAGGTGGAGGTTGCAGTGAGCCGAGATCACCCCACTGCACTCCAGCCTGGGTGACAGAGTGAGACTCTACCTCAAAAAAAAAAAAAATTAATGACCTCCCACTGCTTATAGGATGAAGAACCCCCTCCTGCCAACCTAATTCCTGCCACAAACACCCCACACACTATGCTGCACCCAGTCAGCCTTTTAAAAGCTCTATGACAATACTAAAGTCTTCCCTACCCCAGGGCCTTTGCATACACTATTCCCTTTGCCTGGAAGGCTTTCACCCTTGCTCTTCATAAGTCTGGCTCTACTCAAGCTTCAGGCCTTACCTTAAATGCTGCCTCCTCAGAGAGGCTCTTCCTGGCCACTACCTTACTATAAAGTAGGTTTCCTCTATTATTCTCTGCAACCTGTTTGCTCCACAGTATCTGTTGTACATGCATTTCTCTAGCTGTTTATAATCATCTCCCTCAATAGACTGCAAATTCCAAGAAGATGGAGGCCATGTCTATTTGATTCACCAATGTATCCCAGCGCCTGGCACTATCAATAAATATTTGTTGGATGAATGCATGGCACTTCCCCGACCCTCTGAAATAGATGAAATCTCTCTGTACAGGGAACTCTGGAGGCTTCTTTCTCATCCTTGGGTCCTCATCATGTTTTCCCTGAGTTGCTGTGCATGGACCTGCCTCCTCCCTCTGACCAGCCTGGGCTGCAGTCATCACTCTCCTTGGCCGCTTCCCTCAGACCTTGCTGACATAGGAGATGCAGGAGCACTTGTTTGATGATGGAGGAAGGAATGAAAGAAAAACTGTCTCATCATCGCTGGTTTGATAGGACCAAACTTAGGGGACACAAAGGCACCCAAGACGTATCTTACTGGGCATTTGCTTTTCACTCTTGGAAGGTGTTTGTTCAGCTTTGATTGTCTCTGGGTGGAGAGAGGGCATGTGTCTGAGGGGAGTGAAGGGAGGCTCGGAGGTGGGAGAGAGCATTGCTCCTGCATACCTCCAGGGTGGAGATGTGTGGGACGGTGACGTGTCTGAGGCGAGTGTGAAACCATGCCTGAAGGGTTCGAGTAAGTGCGCGTTGAAGATGTGTGTGCATCAGGGCACGTGCACGTTATAGGAGTGTGAGGCACTCAGCGCATGTGGGTCTCGGGACTGTGTGAGTTGAGGGTCGGCAAGTATGAGATGGGAGCTTCTGCCACAGGCGTGCGACAGTGTGTCTGAGGACTGGAAAAGAGCCCCAGCCTTGCAGCCATGTAAACCCAGGTTGGAGCCTGAATGTCACAACTTCCTGGCTGTGTGTCAGGATTGAGACTCAGTTTTCTCATGAATAAAATGGGGAAGTGAAAGTTCCTATATGAACGAAAATAACCTCCGAGCCCACCACTGAGCCCAGTGCTGGGCACTCTTGAAACTCTTTTGGGAAAAAATGAGGTCTCTTAGGAAAGCCCAGAAGGTCAGGCAAACCTGAGTTCCAAGCTCAGCGCCAGCCCCCGCAGTCTGTGTGACCTTGGATTGATTACCCAGCTTCTCTGGGTTTCTGTATTTGGAGAATGTGGTGACTCGTACCTATGTTATGCAGTTCTTGTGAGGATTAAATGTAATAACGCACATACAACACTTAGCACGGTGCTTGGCATGCAGTAAGTGGGCAATCAATAAATGGTAATAGCTCTCAACAGGCTGCTGGGTTAAAGCCAATGCATTAAACGTGCACAGGGTTGATTAAAAAGCCTTTCATTCAAATTTAAAAATCATTCACTGTGTCAGTAGGGTGTGGAAGACCTCACTGGGTAGCAGTGGCTCTGGCTGACCACAGGTTTGGCCTGATAGGAGGCTGCTTACAGGAAGCTGGGATCTGCATACAAGGGGATCTGGCCCACTTTAGAAGAGTCACCATCTCTCTACCCCAGGGCCCTCTGAGACACCAATTTAGAGAGGAAAATCATCAAAACTTAGAGCAAAGGCTAGGCTCAGTAATGTCGAGGGACCTGGAAGTGAAGGAATGGGAGAAGTTCAGGCTTGAGAAGAGGAGACTGGGAGGAGACTATAGAGTCATAATCCAGTCCCCAGGGAGCTTCTTTGTGGAAGACACAGCACGGTCTTGTCCAGGGGCAAGGGATGTCCAGGGAGCAGTGCCAAGGCCAGGGCAGAGCTTTGTTCTGCTCTTCTTTACCTAGACAAGATCCCTAAGAGGTGGCTTTCCACTGGCCCTAGGTGCTTCAGGGAGTGGGCAGAGGGGCCTGGGTACCTCTCCAGGGCTGAAGCTGGACTTCAGGGTTTGGGGGAGGAGATGTAAGCCTCTCTGGGCCCTTGGCTGGTCCTTGTGCCCTAGGGTTACTCCTGGACACAGGGCTTGATGTCTCATGGTTACTGTCACACTTTGTGCAGCTGTGCCACCCTAAAAATAACCTATTATCACTCTCTGGGTGAAGATGAGAAAAGAGCCCAACTACGTGTGTCAGGGGTCTCTGGCCTGAAAGAGAGATGCCCCAGGAGATCAGACAGACCCTGGGGGAGTGGGGAACAACAGCTTCCTCCACTTGCCAGGCAGCCTCAGATGCTCCTGTCCAGCTCAACATCACTCAGGATAGCGAGAGGATGGTAGGGGCACTGAAGTTTTCAGGAATTCCTCCAGCCTGGTGAACTCCTGCCCCTCCTTTGAGTCCTAGTTCTGATGACACCTCCTCTACAAAAACCTTCCCTGACTGTCTCTCTTCTATGCTCCCACAGCCCTTGAATCCGCTTTTTTCAGAGTACTTGTCACATGGGTTTATCCTGGCCTGCCCAAAGTCTGAGCTGTAAATGCCTGCAGGGCAGTGGCTCATTTGACTCATCTTTTTAGTGCCTGGCATGGGGCTTTGCACATGGTCGGGGCTCAGTAAATGTTTGTTGCATGAGCAAATACGTTCAATTCTGGGCTTTGTGGTACCTTACACAGAAAGGGTAGAGAACATCTCTGTGCCTCAGTTTCCTTATCTGTGCAGTGGAAATAATCATTCTCAGCACCGAGGGTTGCAGTGCAGAATGAGTGGGATTGGCCTGTACAGTACTGAACATAGTGTTTTGCACACAGGAGCTCCTTAATAAAAGAAGGGCTCACGGTGGCCTGCACCTAAGGCCCTTTCTAGCATTGATACATGAAGACTTGTCCCAGCTTTGTTTCTTTTCATGCTCTGCCTCATAGAGGCCCTGGGCTTGTCTACAGAGCTGGAATTTTCCTCTCTAGAACATTCGGTGGGAGCCCACCTGGCCTGTCCCTGCTGGTGGATATCCCTTGGGGCTTGGGGCCTGAGGTGGCTTGAAAGAGACGTGTCCTTGGCCTTCCTAAGTGGAGCCCTGAGAATCAAATCTCATGGCCTGTGCCCCTGGCCCCACCCCTGTTCCACTCCTACCTTGGGGGAATGTGGACTTGTACCTGAAGGCCCGGATGGTGGTGAGCCCTTCCACGGTTTCAGCAAAGTGCGAGAGCAGTGGAAGCTGGGTGGTGTCATCGAGCTGCTGCAGGTCCCTATGGTGGGGAACAGAGTGGAATAGTTAAGAGGGCAGGCTCAGGGCTCAGCCTGGACTTGAAGCCTACCTCCACCTGCTACTGCTGTGTGGATGAACGGCCTCACCTCTCCAGGCCTCAGCTTCTTACCCGTGAAGGGGCAAGACAGTGACTCCAGCCCATCAAGCTGTTGTGAGCACTGAATGAGATTGTTTATGTACAATGCTTACACACAGCCTGAAGTGGGGCATAGTTACTGCTTTCCTGAGTATTGTCCACCCCAGGTGGCCATCTGTCCCTGTACTTCTGTGCACAGCCTCGAGCTGAGCTAAGGCTGGGCAGGCAGTGTTGGTTCCATTTTACAGGTGAACAAGCTGAACCTTGAGACAGCTGGCCAAAGGAACAGAAGACCAAACTCAAAGCATTCAACCTTGTCTTCCACTTATCCCATCAAGGAGCTCTTTAGACCCTGGCCAGTGATGTGATGAAATGATAGATTTCATCTTGGGGTAAGGCCAGAGGTTTCCATAGCAGCAGAATTGCCTCCTGCTCCCCAAAGCTGCACTTTGACAAGCACATCAGTGACAGGAAGGCCAATTTGGGATGCAGGAAGTTGATTTCCCTGATAAACCGTCTCCATGGTCACAGTGGGTGCCAGAGAGACCAGGCTATTTCTCTGGCAGAAGAAATGAACTTTGTAGAACAGCTTGCGCAGCACTTTGAAAGCCACTGTAATTTTATGAGTGTCAACAAGCTATGTTGCTCGTGTGGGTGTCGGGCCATTCTGGATCATCCAAGCAAAAAGCCATTTATACAAATGTTGATCCTTTGGGATAGGTAATTGTGGCCAAAATGCATCTAAATTTTATTATTTACTATTGCTTATAAGTATCTCGACTCTAGTTTCTAGCCAACTATGTGCCCTTGGGAAAGGTACTTAACCTTTCTGACCACAACCAGCAGTCAGAAATATATTTTATCTCATAAGTCAGTACTCACACACCTACATGACCAAAACAAAGGTTTCATGAGGCAAAGTTTGCTGTTACTCTATGAATACAGTCTGATGTTTTCTGTTCTATTTCATTTTTTAAAAAATGCTGGTTGTGATCCATGATACTGATTTCATGACCCACTGATGGGTTGTAATTGGCAGTTTGAGAAACACTGGCCTAGAGGTTCTTTAATTTTTTCTCCATAATTCTTTGAATCTATGACTTTAGCAGAATCACTCTCAAAAAGAACTTCCTAGAGAACATTCTTAGAAAATTTTGATGAGGAAAGACATGTGAATGGATCCAAAGCTCATGAGGGCAAATGTGATCCATGAGAATGGCTGTGAGAGGCTCCCTCAAGTCAAGGCTTACAGCTACACTCTGGACTCACATGTGCTGGGAGATGTAATTGTAACAGTGCTTCAATCAGGTGCCCTCCGATTTCATGCATTGGCAATCAGCCTGACCACTAGAATGATGCAACCTTCCTGGGAAGCACGTTGGCAAAATGAATGAAGGGCATAAGATGTGCATTTATCATGACCTAGCAATTCCAGTCCTGACTATATCTCCCAAGGAAATAATCCAGATGTCAACCTCAGTGTGTGAGTGTGTTGGCAGACTGTTATACTAGGGTAGTGGAATAAAATGTGGATATTTCTATTTCCTTCATTTCTGTTTTTTTGCTTTTATTTTTTGGAGGGAACATGACCCTACTACTTTTATAACGATGAGTCTAGCAAACTGCACATTGCAAAGCACCTCCCACCCATCAACCCTGAGGCCATCACCTGGATGCCACCCGGAAGTACTTCTGGATGAAGTAGCACACGATGGCCAGGGGCAAGAGGGCCACGAGGAACACAGGTGTGACATAGGAGATGACGGCCAGGGCTGAGACACAGAGCAGGGTGGAGCGGCTCAGGCACTCCAGCGTGGATGGGATGTGCTGAGGGAGACGAGGGGGAGAGAGTGAGGTGAGTTTTGGTATTAACTGTGTTTAAGAGTGCTACCGGCCGCCATGTTTTGCTCTGACTTTATTTTTTGATCCTTTATTTTTCTGAGACCAAGTCTCACTGTTGCCCAGACTAGATGTAGCAGCGTAATCTCAGCTCACTGCAGCCTCTGCCTCTCAGGTTCAAATTATTCTCCTGCCTCAGCTTCCCAAGTAGTTGGGATTACAGGCGTCTGCCAACACACCTGACTAATATTTTTGTGTTTTTAGTAGAGAAGGGATTTCATCATGTTGGCCAGGCTGGTCTTGAACACCTGGCCTCAAGTGATCCACCTGCCTCTGCCTACCAAAGTGTTGGGGTTACAGGAGTGAGGCACTGAGCCTGGACTTGCTCTCACTTTATTATAGACACACATCTTATCTTTCCAGCTACAAGGTAGACTCCCTGAGGCAGGAATCAAGATTTTGTTTTCACACCATCTAGTACGATGGTAAATAAAGAACACAGGCTGAATCAAAAATGAATATTCTCCATACAGTCAGCGACCTTGGTTCAGAATATGCTGGAACTTGACTAGAGAGAGCCAGTGGGATCTCTGGTGGAAGATAAAGGGATCTGGTTTCCCTCAGCCTTATTATGAGGCTCCCACCGGGGAGGCCCCAGCCCTGAGGCAGCATTATAATCAGATCAGAGACACTGGCTTCCTCCCGGAGGGCTGTGATCACCTGATCTGGGGAACCCAGCCTCAGACAGGAGAATCCCCCAGGGGTCCAGGGTGTCTCTGGACAGGGAGAAAGTGTGGCACCGTACTCTGTACCTGGTCAATGGTGTTACAGTCGGATGAAAATCTGTTCAGGATGCTCCCAAGGGGCGTGGTCTCAAAAAACCTAAGAGGCAGTCAGAGGAAGAGTTACTCATTTGTCCGTTGATTTACTTCCTGTTTACTGCACGAGATAGTTACTTATTTCATGTAAGTGTCTTTGGAGTCATTCATGGGTCTGGCGTCCTCTGCCAATTTGTAGACATCTGGCCTGTATCCCTGTGAATTCCTGCAGCTGCCCAAAGGGGCGCTGGCCTTTCATTAGCCTCTCAGGTTCTCAAGCCCATCTGACTACTGCCGCCTTTCTCAGCTTCCAGCTTGGCCTGACTCAGCAGCTGTCCTCCTGGGACACAGAGTCCTCTCCAGAGGGACAACCTGCCAAGGGGAACAGGGCCCTGGGGACAGCCTGCTGGCTGGCTGACCCAGAGTCGGCCCAACCCCAACCAGGGAGTTTCAGAATTACAGAGCTGGGGCAAACAGAGTCAATAAACTCGGCGGCCATATCTGTGGGCCACGAAAAACTCATGAGGCTGGAAAGTGAAAAGAGCAGTTAGACAGTGAGGTCTAGCCTTGACAAGGGGCCAGAAAACCTGTTGGCCTGTTGTGTTTTTAAACCAAGTTGGCCAGCCAATTGGGCAGTGACAACTTTAAACCTCTTTGACATCAAGTGGACTTTGAGATTTTTATCCATCCCATTACAGGAAATTATTAATAGAACAGCTACCTGTTCCCCTAGTGTCAAAACCTGAGGCTGGCTGAGGGAGAGAGAGGGAGGGGAGGGTAGGGAGCTGAACTCATGGGTGGGGATGGGCAAATTACACCTGCTTAGGGAGGAGAAACCAATCTTTACCTGGATGTGCAGACACTCTCTTTAAAGGGCCATGGTGACAATTAGATGAGCTAACCACACACAATGCCTATCACAGTATCTGGCTGAGTAAATGCCAGTTTCTCCCTGCTTCTTGCACAAGGAGGGCACTTTAACACACACTGTCTCCTTGAGTCACCTCCACAAGCTTGTGACAGAGGTTGTATATCCCCATTTTATAGATGGGAAGACTAAGGCTCAGAGAACAGTGACTTGCTCACAGCCTCAGCCTGGCCAGGGGAGAGGGGTACCTCATAGGGGCTAGGATGATCCGGTTCAGCAGGCTGCGGTGCAGCCTCTTGGCCACCTTCAGCCCTGTCCACTCCACAGTGACAGATGTGACGAGGCACAGCACGATGCCCAGGCTGCAGAGCACCGTGAACACCATGGCGTAGACAGTCTGGTCGAGGGAGCACTCCTTCACAGGCAGAGAGTGAGCTGGGGTTCTGGGGTGCCCATGGGCTCAGCCCTTCCCCCACCCCCGCTCCCAGCCTCTGCCACGGGCCACCGGTCACACCTGGCTGAGGGAGCAGTTCCTGGCTGCAGGGGTCAGGGTCAGGGCGCTGTCGGTCCACTTGGCCAGCCAGTAGTCAATGGCCACCAGGACCATGTGCTTGAGCAGCTGTGAGAAGACCAGCAGCGACAGGAGCAGGATGCCGGCAGAGGACAGGTACTTTGCGCAGGCTCGCCATGGGATCTCGGCACGCTGGTGCAGCACAGACGACAAGTTGTCGTCCTCATCGCTCTCAGCTGCCTCCTCTGCAGGCCGCAAGAACCCACTCTGTGGCTACACATTTCCATCCCTCTGAGGGTGAATCAGGGGGCATTTTATCCCCACTTACAGAGGGGACAACGGAGGCACACAGAGGGAAGCCACTTAATCAAAGGCACACTACTGCACCACACCCAGAACCCCAAACCTTAGCCTCTCTGTGGCTGATCAGACCTCAGGCCATAATTTCACTCCCAGTCCCATCGCCTGTACCTTCCTCCTCTTCCTCATCCTGCAGAAGGCCATCCCTCGAGGACATGGTACGAGATAGACCCTGGGGTGGCTCTGTGGCTTTTCTCTCTGTGACAGTCTCCTATAAGACAGATGTGGCCTGGCCAATGTCTTCAGGGTATATGGTTGGTGGGGGAAGGGGAAGTTAAGGGATAACTACCCTAGTGATGACCAATGTCAGGTTTCCACATTGTCCCTGCCTGAGGGAGGAGCAGACAGACACACATTCATCTTGCCAGGATTTAGTCCTTCCCCTTCATGAGATAATAGCACCCCCATATCCCTGTGGGGAACCACTCTTCCCCTATTTTTAGTCTCTGTGATTCAGGTGGGTCTGGCTCCCAAAGTGGGCACATGACCCAGGACAGGCCAATCCTCATATTCCACATCCCTGGCCACAGTGATTTGTTCAGGGGTGGGCCCATGAGCAAATTGGACAAATGAGACTTAGCCCTGGAACTTTTGCTGAACTATGGTGAAAAAGGTGTTTTCTGGCAGAGTTGTTGAGCTGGGAGAATGTAAACCTAAGACTGCTGCTGGCCCTCACTGATACCATGAGAATGGAGCCAATTTGAGGGCAGCAGAGCCAAGAGGTGGGAGAAACAGATTTCTGATGACACTGACGACCTGGCTCCAGCACACTTAAAGCTATGACACACCTGGACTTTTTTATTTCATGGATCAAAAAATCCTTAACTCCCTCTTGTTTTCTTTGCTCAGTTTTCTTTGCCAGTTTGAGTTGATTTTCTGAAACTTTGCAACTAAATAGTATCTGACTATCTCAGGATAAGGCAAAGATGCCCACCTGATTCTGCCCTGGGTACCTGGCACAGGTACTGTCTCTTCTCTGGTAGGAGCAAGTTCATGCCCAGCTCCCACATCTGCCCTTTAGGGGGCTTCCTGGGGCAGTATGGACAGGAAGACCTTTATGAGTTCCGATTCTAGCAGAACCTTCGCATCCAGGGGTGGCTGCTTGGCCACTCCTGGATATACCCACCTTCTCCAGCTCTTGGTCCTGCCGGTTCATGAGGGTCTTCCAGTGCTCAAAGAGTTGGCACTCAGACCTCTGGAAGTCCTTGAGGGTACCCTCCCTCTGGATGGTGCCATCCTTCATGGCAATGATCTGGAAAGGCAGAAACAAACCTAGTTTGGGGGCTGGCTGGGGAGGAATGGTGGTCACATCCCTAAAATGTGGAGTCCAAGATGGAGGTGGACACATCTCTTTCCTCACTACAAATGGCCTCCAGCTCGTCCACTGCAAGTGGGCTGGTATTGATAACCTAGACCCACCAACATACTCCTAGGACCTAGAGTTCGGTACATCTGAGGGGCAATTCTCAATGGCTGGGTTTGCAGAGCAAATTAGTGCATCCTGCTCAGGCAGGCTTATTACCCACAAGGACTCCACGCATGGCAGCAGCTGTCATACTCTATGCGGGCTCATTGTACACTACCCTTAGCTCCTCTTGACGGGGGGTCTGGCAGCCTCAGGGCTTAGCAAAGCAGCTGCTGGTCTAAGTGTGTGTGGCCATGCCTCTTTGGAATCAATAAATCTTTTTTTTTTTTTTTTTTTTTAGACAGGGTCTCACTCTGTTGCCCAGGCTGGGGTGCAGTGACACCATCTCAGCTCACTGCAATCTCTGCTTCCTGGCTCAAGCCATCCTCCTGCCTCAGCTTCCTGAGTAGCTGGGACCACAGGTGCACGCCACCATACTTGGCTAATTTTTTGATTTTTTTTTTTTTTTTTGTAGGGACAGGGTTTTACCATGTTATGCCAAGCTGATCTCGAACTCCTGGGCGTAAGCATTCCACCTACCTTGGCCTCACAAGGTGCTGGAATTACAGGTATGAGCCACCGCACCCGGCTCAATAAAACTTTTTATTTGGAACACTCGATGACACCATCACGTAGACCTGCCATTAATTCAGACCCCCACCCCTGCTGCCCTCACCCCCTCCCATCCTATGCTGGGATTCAAGGGGCTCGAGAGTCCTGGTCACTGATTCCTCAAGGAACCTAGCACTTCCGTGTTCCTCAGGATTGTCCTGAACTACAAGGTATTGCCAGGGTCACTATAGAAACTCAGAAACAAACCTTCTGTATCTGTATATATATTTAAATCTTTGGGTCTTCGGGTCTTTTCTTTGGGTCTTTTTTCTTTGGGTGATTTTGGTTCTTTTTTATACTGGAGGGGTCTCGTTATACGTGGAAGGAAGATTTATCTTGGGGAAAATAAGCAGAGCCATTCGGCACGGGCCTGAAGCTCAGAGAGGGCCTCAATTTTGGCAAATGTTCAGAGGAAAATTTATATAGGTGTAGGCAGGACCTAGATTTCAAAAGTCACATGATCTCCCTCTTAAAAATTAAATGCTTTCTAATAAATCAAAAAGTAATTATTTTCTACCTACTGATGAGTATGGGAATTTAGTTAATGAGGAGTTTTACAACATTGGACTCTATTGATAATATTGAAGTTTCTTTCTTTCTTTTTTTCTTTTTCTTCTTTCTTTCTTTCTTTCTTTTTTTTTTTGTTTTCAAGTTTTCAGAGACAAGGTCTCGCTCCGTTGCTCAGGCTGCAGTGGAGTACAGTGGCGTAATCATGGTTCACCGCAGCCTTAAACTCCTGGGCTCAAGTGAACCTCTTGCTTTGGCCTCCCAAAGTGCTGGATATAGGTGTGAGCCACTGCGCCCAGCCTGAAGTTTCTATTACTACTGCTATTGTTTGGTTCCATATTTCCCATATGATTCCCAGGGTGGTGCATCTATCCACCCCGGGAAGGTCATAGGGTGGGAAGACGGCTTTTCCATCCAAATGGGCACTCCCAGTGGCCGGGGGGATGGGTCATCAAAAGGGCAGGAATCAGAAGGTGAGAAGTGAGCACGTGATTATTCCTGAGACTTCTTGGTGCCAACCTTGAGTGTACCATGGGGGCCCAGGCCAGGATGGGGAGTGCCTGTGGGTCTGGGTGACACCAAACCCCTGGCCTGTACAGGGTCTCCCTGAGATGCCCAGCATGCATAAAGTCATCCAGTGCTGGTCTCTTATGCTTTGTGGCCCTCAGCAATTGCTACCAAGACAACTGATTGGTTCCTGCCAAGATGCTTGACAGCCTCCCCAGCCCTGCCCCCTGTAGCCTGACCCCCTTGTTCCCCCTCACCCAGTCTGCATGGGGCAGGTACTGTAGCTTGTGGGTCACTAGGACTACTGTCCTCTTGTCTCCCCGGAGAAGCTCAAGGATGCCGGCCTGCATCAAGTGGTCACTCAGATGGATATCCAGAGCTGAGAAGGGGTCATCCTGGGCAGAGGGGAGAGAAGGAGAGTAGAGGGCAGGAACAGGTATGGCGGGGAGGGGTGACAATGAGTATAAAATCCATTAGAGTTCTATCAACTTTGTTCTAGGGACTGAAGTTAGTTAGCTGTGTGGCTTTGGACAACTCACCCAACTTCTCTGGGCCTTGGTTACCTCACCTTAAAATGGGGCAGTTGTCAGATATTACTCTCAAACGGATCTAATCACTTCACTGCCTGACTCCTAGACCTTCAACAGCTCCCCATCATCTCTAAAGTCAAACCCTGTGGGCTGGTGTTCCAAGTGCTTTATAACCTCTCACTTTCCCTTCTAGACTCGTGTGCCATCTGTGCTTTCTCGGCACTCTGCATTCCAGGTTCCCAGGAAGCCTGCCGTCTGGGCCCTCTCCTGAGCTGCTCCTCTGCCTGGAGCACTGTTCTGCTTTTTGTCTGCCTTGTGAACGCCTACCCATCCTTCGCTCACCTAAGTACCAGCTCCTCCGCGTCCTGTCCTGACCCCCATGCCTGCCCTTCCTTCCTCTCTCTTCCCGTGACACTGGCGCGAAGCCAGATCTGATCGTTGTTTGTCCATTGCTGACTATGGCACTCCCAAGAACTGAGACTTCTTGTGCTTGTGGCTGGCACAGAGTAGACGCTTCATCAACATTTGCTGAAATAAAATGTCCGCCTCATTTTTCTCCAGCAGGGTTGTTTAAATCTCACAAGAGATCGCGAATACATCAATGCTTTGTAAAATGCTGTGCATGTGTCAGATGGTAACGGACACTAAGAATCTTCCCACTGTGAAGTGTCTTTAGTAAAGGAGTGCTTGTGCGTGTGGTGTAGGGAGAGGGGAGGAAATAAAGCTGGAATCAGAGACTTGGGCTTCCTTCTTCCAACTCCCTGTGCAAATGGCCTCCCTCTTTCCTTCCGTTTAATCAGCTTTCCCTTTGAGGCTCTCCTCCAGGAAGCCCTCCCTGATTACTCCAGCCCTCACAGCTGATTCCCTGGACGAGTTCCCCTCATAGTTCAGGCCGCACAGTTTGGTTTTGAACTGGGCTGGACCTCTTGAACTGGGTGAGCTCTGTCTCTCTTATCAGATTCTAAATCTTCGAGGCCAAGGACTGGGTCTTAGAATTCTTCAGTGTCAGTCAAGAAACCTGACACAATAGAGCTTGACACGAAGTAGCGTAAAGATAGCGAATAAGTTTTATCTCATGTTTGATAGCTAGTGGTTACCTGGAGTGCTGTGGTGAGGAGGATTCTGAGGATGAGTTAAGGTCTATGGGAAATAATGCTGTGAACAATTAGCAAAGTCCGTCCTGGGCATAAGATGGGAAGTGGCAGCACACGTTCCGTGTATCAGCCATTCTTATAGTTGGGCTTCATAAGTGTTGAGGGGTTGGGCTGTCCCACAGACAGGCCGCCTGTAACTACAGCTTGCCTCTCCTCGTTGGCTACTGCAGAGCTCAATCTGAGGTCTGCAATGGGTCATTCGTGCTATCCTTGCCTGCCTCAGTTTCCCTATCACTAGGATAATTAGGCAATATATCTGGCAGGGGGGGTTTACTCCTGGAGAGGGAGATTGTTGGATGATGGTGCGGTCGGGGGGAGGTGGAGGCGGGCAGTTAGGCCTAGGAGGCAGCCAGACGCCACGACCCCAGGGGAACTGCCAGCTGGTGCACTCACCAAGAAGACGACGTTGGCATGCTGGTAGAGGGCTCGGGCCACACTGATCCGCTGGCGCTGACCACCAGACAGGTTGATGCCCTGTCACCAAAGAGGAGGAACAGATCATGCCCTCAGCCATTCAGGGGACACTGTCCTGGCCCCTACTGGACTGTGAGCTCTTTGGGACGGAGGCCTGGCTCTATCCACATCTTTGCCCGCTTCTCGCCTTGCAGAGAGAAGGAACTTGCGTGTTTACTGAATTCAATTGGAAAAGGGGAGCGTGAGCCCCAAGTCTTTAAAGATTCATCCTGTTGGTGCTAGGGACCATCTGACCAATGCAAACAAAGACAGAGGCAGTAGGGATTTAAATCACACAAAGGGAGGACAGTCACAGGAGAATTCTATTCCTCTAAGCTTGTGGAGGGGACCTCATCCAGAGGATGAACAGGAACAATACCACCCAGGCTGAGCACAGTGCTGCGTGGGCTCTCAGTATATACCTGGGGCACAAATGAAGAAGATCCCAGCCTGGGAGGGCGCTAAGCTGACCTTGCCCTCCAAGCAGGACTGAAAACCTGTCAAAGGACATCATCAAGGACATCATGTTTGACCTCACTGCAGGCAACTCTTCAGCCTTCAACGTCTCCTATTTCCTAGTTACCCAGTCTCCCGAGTAGTGTCTCAGGGCATGATAGGTTGGGGGTCCTGGCTTTGAAAAAACCCCTCAGAGGCTGCTACTAACCCGTTCCCCAATCTGGGTCTGGTCTCCATGGGGCAGGATGTCGATGTCTGGCTGCAGAGAGCAGGCCTCAATGACCATCTTGTACCTGGCATGGGTAGAGGCAGGGGATGCACCTGGTCAGCCTGGTCGGAGTTGGCCTGAGCACTTGCAGAGGGTCATTAGTCTCTGGGTAGCTGTGCCCAGGGTAAGCAATGGCTTTAACGGGCCTCCCGCTTGGGTGCAAGCAAACACCATGTGAGCTTGAAAAGAGCTGAGGTCAGCACTTCACACAGCGTTTGAGCAGGTTAAATACTAGAAGGATGGAATTGGTTGGGAGCAAACATGCAGAGTAAGTGATGAAAAGGCACTCATGGTCTCTATGCAGCGGGAAAAGCTGCAGCCGGAGCCCATGCTTGGGGCACTGCTAGGGAAAATCACTGCTGGTTGGTTTAGGCAGTAATGATGATGGCTGGTCAAATATTTGCCCATCTTGTTCCTCTCATACTTCCCCAGCCAGCCCTTGGCCTGGGCAGGTGCCAGCCAGAGTTCATGGAGGCATCAGAGTATCTTGGTGAAAAACATGTATTTAGGTGTTAGGCAGCTTTGGATTTGAGACCCATCTTGGTCACTTACTGGCTGGGTGGCCTTGGGTAAGTTACCTAACCTTTCTGAGACTTGGTTCTTCATCTGTAGAGTGGGAATAATAATAGTACCTACCTACTGAGGTTGTTGTAAGCATGAGAGGAAATTCCGTGTACAAAGAGCTCGGCACTGGGCCTGGTATGTGATAAGAGCTCAATCGATGCTAGCCCTAACTATTATCATTGGAGGGAAAATGGTGCAGAAGCCAGGCGAATGGAGACTCACAGAGAGAGCTGGCTAGCCCTCCCACCAGCTAGAGAAAAGGCAGCAGGCCTCTCTCCCTTCCCTCCGCACCTGCCCTCTTCCCTCCGGGAGCTGGATTGTCCCGATGCTCAGGCACACCTGGCCCCTCTCCAGGTGCACCATATGGAGAGGCTGGAGTGCAGATAAGCGCCTGGTGAGTGAGATGGCTGGGTGTGGGTGATCGATGGAGGGGCCCGGAACTGGGGTAGGCTGGCCAGAGACAGTTCCTCCCTTCCCCCATCCTGCCTCCCTGCAACAGGCTTTTACCGTTGTTTGTTGAAGGGACTCTCAAAGATGATGTTCTCCTCCACAGTGGCATTTAGCAGCCATGGTTTCTGAGACGCATAGGCCACAGGGCCTCTCTTCCTGGAAGAAGCAGGGTGGGAGTAGGGGTGCGGGAGGCATTCTCAGGGTCTTGTTCTCAGAGGTAGTTGTCAAGCTGATTGCTCAGACGGGGGCAAGGGGATGGGGAGGTGCAGCTGGTAGAAATCTGCTTAGCGTGGCCTCTGGTGGCCTTGCCTTTCCCCAGGCAGGTTTGAGAGGTCTGGGTCTTAGCTGACTGGGGCAGCAGGACCTCATCCCCTCCCTGCCCTACACCCAGCCTGCCCCAGCCCTGCAGTCTGTTGTTCCTTAGTCAGGGAGGAGCCCAAAAGTATGACCAAACCAAGGGAACACTGAACTTTCGGCTTCCTCCCTCTTTGGGTAGCCCTCAAGTCACTGAACTTAGCAGGTAATTCTCCAAATGGAAGAACTTTTTTTTTTTTTTTAAAGCAGAGCCAAGGAAGCCACATTTTGTGTGATGTGGTTTTTGAAGACAAAAAGAAAAAAAAAAAAGATCCCAGATAAAAATGATCTTGTGTGAAGGGAGTAAATGAATGCATAGAAACAGCAGCAGCTCCCAAGCCACCTGGTGGAGCACAGGGGCCCTCCTTGGCCTCCCCCAGATGCTGAGGCTGGGGCTGGGGCTGGGGCCTGGGGGCTGCCCTGCAGAGTGATGTGGCTCCCTTGGGCCTGAGAGCGTCTTGGAGGGGGCTGACCCTGGAGGACAATGTTCCCAGGATGTGGTACCTGATATCCGAGCCGATCGCTGTCTCCCGCTCTGGGCTGCAGCAGGGGAGGAAAGGCACACTGAGCTCTCATGGGAGTGAACCGTGTCCTCCAGGAAGATGCTGAGCTCCCTCTAACCCAACATGAGCATGCCTTTACAATCCCCGGGACCCAGTCTACAGCTACAAATGCTGCATAGAGAGGTGTGGAGAGTGGCCATCTTGGGGAAGCCTCTGCTGCCTGACCATGTGGGTGTGTGAAGAGGGCCCTGGAGGACCCAGTTAAGAGGGAGAATGGTGAGAGGTGCCATTGGTGCAGGCTCTGGGGGGAAAACTTGCCAGGTCAGGGAGTATGAAGCCCACTATGTGGCTCCTCCAGACCCAGCCTCTATATTCAGGTTGTAATGAACAGGCTGAGGTCTGAGGCTGATACAGCTGCACAAATAGCTGGGGCAGGGAGTGCCCTGGACAGAGCCAGGCCAGGCCAGGCAGGCTGACACCAGCACCTGCACTCTGGGGGTGGGAACCCATGGCCATAGAGCTGCAAGGGCTCCAGGCATGATCTGCAGCGCATGTGGCCCCATCAGAAGACAACCATGGAATGTGGGGGATCTGCCAGGGAAGATGTCAGGTGCAGTGCCATGTGCCCTGGACTGCCCAAGCTGCTCCCGTGTCAAATATTCTGCCACTCTGTTCTCATCCACACACGCACACTTGTCACACGCCATGAGGTCTGATTTTTGGCTCAAGAAATACGGTCACTACCGTTACAGAGGCTGAGCCTGTCATCACATACTGACACTTGGGGACAAAGAGGGAGAAAGGGCAGAGAAAATACAGCAAAGTGAAGCCTCTTTGGTGTTGGAAAGCAAAGGCCGGAGGCTTAAACTTATTTACAAAGCTGAGCCAACCTTCCCATCCTGACTTCATACCACCTCTAGGGTGTCTCAAATGTTCTTGGGAGAGGGGAGGGGAGGGAAAGTTTTGAGGGACTCAGAGCCTCATCAATCTATTTCACTCGGATTTTTTAGATTTGCACATTGAACACAGAGCAACAAGACTGAATTTTCTGCCGGGCCTGAGGGACACCCATCTCCTTTTCTTACAGCCATATTTCTCAACTTTCTTTTCCATTGTCACTTCTAGAGCCTTTTTAGATATAATTTTTTTTCTGTCTTTCCTGTCACTTAAAAAAAAAATCAGAGGTTTAGAATACCTCTGAAACTAAAAGTACATTCACAAGGTTGTATAACTATCACCACTATCTAATTCCAAAACATTTTTATCTTCCCCAAAAGAAATCCTATACACATCGGCAGTCCCTTCCCTCTCTCTCCCACCAGCCCCTCACAACCACTAATCTATTTATCTCTGACTCCATCCACCATGAAATTTTAGCACCACAGATACACTGCTATCTGTTTGGTACTTTGGACAGTCACAAAGCATTGCAATGTCTAAGTGTTTTCTGCCCCCAAGAACCAAATTTTGCCCTCATTGAGAATGCAGGCCTTAGCCCCATGTCTCTGAAAATATGTAGGCTGCACACCCCTGAATCCACACTCAGCATTCCCCACCCACAAGTCCCGTGCCCCCACTCTGCTCCTTCCCTTTGTTGGGACCCACTTCTGACCCAGTCCCAAGGCTGTACCTGGGGTCCTCTCCCGTTTCGCTGTCAGGAAGGCTGCTGGGACACAAATGGGAAAGACCAACACCAGTTAGTTCCCGCCCCATTGCTGTTCCTTCACGTTGGGTCTTAGGGGTGAAGGAATCCCTACCCCTCTCATCCTCCCACCCATTCCCAGGGTTTCCAATGGCCTCTGTGGGGTCAGAAAGCACCCTTCTCAGTCTCTGTCCCTCCCGCAGCACCTGGATGGGTACCCTCCAAATAACATGTGCTAAATCAGCGTTCCTGGCATTGACTCGGAGCAGCAGTGAGGCTGGCTGGGCGTCAGGAGCATTTTATAGTTGGAAAACTAAATCTTAAATAGGGAAAGTGAGAGGACAAAATCATTTCTTATAGTGTTTTCTAAACTGTGGATAGGGACCCAATCACTGGGTCTGGAATAAGTAGGCGGCAAGTGCATTAGAAGAAAAAGAAAACAAAAAAAAGGGATAGATGAAATCAGTGTGTACTGCATGTGGTACTGTATTTTTTTGTGATTTTTTCTCTTGTTTATAAATCTATAAATATAGTGAACTATAATGTCAAATGCTTTTCATACTGTGGATTATGATAACTTAAAAAACACTGAGTGAGGTAACTTGAATTGTGATGGCAATTTTGCCAGTGCTGTATGCCCTCCCCTAGGACACCTCTCAACCTTTCAGAAGCAGCCACTTGCCAATGAAATATATACTTCTGACATGAACATTTGGGGGAAAAAATCTTTATTTTCACACAGATCTTACTTTAATAATACTAAAAACAGCTAAAATTTATTAAACTTTTATAAGTACCGTAGTAGTATTTTCTCTCTTTCTCTCTCTCTCTCTCTCTCCCCCGCCACCCCTTTCTCTTTTAAACAGGGTTTCACTCCCGTTGCCCAGGCTGGAGTACAATGGCATGATCTCAGCTCACTGCAACCTCCACCTCCTGGGCTCAAGTGATCCTCCTGCCTTAGCCTCCTGGGTAGCTGGGATTACAGGCATGCACCACCATGCCTGACTAATTTTTGTATATTTTTTTGTAGAGACAGGAATCTCCCTATGTTGCCCAGGCTGGTCTCGAACTCCTGGGCTCAAGCGATCCTCCAGCTTTGGCCTCCCAAAGTGCTGGGATTACAGGGCAGTGAGCCACTGTGCTCAGTCACTACTGTCTCTTTATAAAGCTCAAAATAACCGTATGAAGGTTTATTTTGTTCGCCCTCACTTTACAGATAAAGAAAGTGAGGCTCAGAGAAAGGCTAAGTAACTTGCCCAAAGTCGCACAGCCAGTAAGTAATGGAGAAATAGTTCTGACTCCAAAGTTCATACTCGTAAATGTTGTGGTACATTACACCCCTGTGATTTCCCATGCCATAGCTCTGATAAATGCCCCTTGTTAGGAGAACCAGGATGGACGAAATTAAGGATGGAAATGAGCCTGATGAAATTCCCCTCCTGCTGAGGGTCAGGTGACTGAATGGAGATTCTGATGGGTATGTAGTCCTCAGTCCCCTCTTTTCCTGTTCTCTAATCTTTGTGGTCTCATTTTATTATCTTAACCCAACCAAACTTCGCATTCCCTAACCATCAGATTGTTGTAATTTACAATTTACAGACAAGCTGGTAACATGGGACATAAAAACCCAAAGCTTACAAATTCCAGCTCTGCGGCCACAGACCAGATAAGCTTATCTCTGGAGTCTTCCTGATGTGACTACTTCCAGAGTAGCAGAGGTGGTTATTTATGCATCTGTAGCATCCCTGAGGACCCCATCACACAATAAGCTCTCCCTGCTCTAACTCAGTTTGCAACATTGTCTGCACTGCTCAATTAGCCCTCATAATGGAGTACCTTCCTTTCTAATCAGCTCCTGTGTAATTCGTTCATCCCCAGTGGGATTTTAAGGCAGGAAGAACATCTTTTCCAGCCCCCATGGTGCTTAGCACATGACAGAGCTATATAATGAATGGAGGTTGGTAACAGATATATTAATCATTTGGGAAGAAGAAAGGGAGGGACTGGCTCTCATTGCTGGCCTTCCCTGCGCACTATGAGAAGTTGTTTGCAAACAACTCATCATCTCATCCTTACAACCCTATAAACCCTATCCCCATTTTACACATGAGGAAACTGAGACTCAGTTTGCAAATGTGATGGAGCTGGGAAGAGGAGAAGCCGTGGTGTGAATCCAAGTTCTTCTCTTTCCAGTGTAGCCCCAAGCCTCCTCCAATGAGCCTCCCCAAAGCTTTGTATCTGTTTTAAGCTGAAAAGTAAAGAATGGTATGTCTGGCAGGCACCCTCTCACACTGATTGCTGGGGTCCTTACAACAGTGCTGAGAGCATTCGATTCCTCCTCTGCCTGCACTCTAGGGACGAAGCACACAGCTGAAAGCATGAGTCTCCAAGTTCCCCAACCACATGTCCTTCCCTCCAGCTCACTAGGAGCCGGCATATGTGTGGCAGCCTGAATCAGGGCACAGAGGCTGCCTTCCAGGGGCTTACACTCTGGTAGGGCAAATCAGACAGGTACCGAAGTCAGGAAGTTATAAGGGCCGAAAGAAAAGTAGGACAAAGTATCAGAGAAATTTTGGGGAAAAGTATACAC
Organism: Colobus angolensis palliatus; assembly: GCF_000951035.1. Classification (NCBI taxonomy): domain Eukaryota; kingdom Metazoa; phylum Chordata; class Mammalia; order Primates; family Cercopithecidae; genus Colobus; species Colobus angolensis. The sequence continues at coordinate 873,255 of NW_012114755.1, forward strand.
AAATGCATATGCAAATGCATAAAGAAAAAACTGGAAGCTTCTGGGTGATGGGATATTTTTTATGTTCTATATGCTTGTGTATATTTTCTAATATAATGTGCATTCTTTTACAGTCAGAGAAAAATCATAATTTTTAAAAGAAATTTAGAGGAGGAAGAAATCTGAGAAAATGAGTAGAGCCTCATAGAAGAAGTCATAACTGAACTGAACCTTAAAGAGTGGGAAGGATTGAGACGCTGGAGGTGAAGGGAGGGAACTGTAGGTTAAAGGAAGAAGCAGCATTTGATAACAGGTGGGAGAAGTAGGAAAAATATGGGCTCTGACATTTGAATCCCAGAGGCTTTTTCCACTCACTGGCTGTGAAATCTGAGGCAAGCCCTTTTACTTGGAGGAGCCTCTGTTTCCCGATCTATAAAATGGCGGTGAAGGCACAAACTTCACAGTGACACTGGAGAATGTATTACAGCTCACAGCTGGTTAGGGGGCAGGTTGTAGGCTTGAAGAACTAGGAGGAATTGTCTTTTCAGCTCAGTGCTTGGCCACAAAAGTACGGGGAGAGGGGGAATCGAATACCCTCGACACTCATTTAAGACCCGGTAAATAAAAAGGGAAAAAGTGGAAACTGAGGTTCAAAGAGTGAGCTAGGATATACAGGGCTCCACAGCCCATTCATCCTGCGCAGACAGGCTTGTCGCTGTCCTGAAAAGTTACCTTTCACCCACAGGGTCCTTTCCAGTTGATATCATTGGGTCCCAAAGCCAAATCTCTAAGAGAGGAAAGGTAGAATTTTACTCATTGTCCAGACAGTGAGTCTGTCTCAGAGAGGTGGAGTAACCTGCTCAAGTGAGCTAGCAAGTGGCAGCATCAGGACTACAGCCAGGGACCATCTGGTTCCCATGCCTGGATGGTCACTTCCACAGAGCATCCCTTCTCCTGTCTGTCAGCTGTCTCACCACACCTGCCTCCTCCAGGAAACCCACGGGCACTTGAGCTCCTGACTTCAGCTCCCCAAAGGCTCCATGAATTGTACAGGCAGATGAGACCGGGGTCGTCTTGAGAAAAGACTTTTTCTCTCTTCCTGGGGAATCAGGGCTCTTGGCAGGCAGCATCCACACCAACCACCACAGGCAACAGCATTGCAGCAGCAAGCTCCAGTGAGACTGCATGTGCAGCTCCTCACAGGGAAGTGGGAGCCTCTTCCCCACCCTGATCCTTTCCTCACGGCCCTGGTTCCTGCTGATCCCTGGGGGCATTTAAAGTCACTCTACTGTGGATATTAATGACTCTATTCTTTATTTCCAGGGAAAGAATTTCACCCAAGTGTATCTGCTAATATTGACTTTTTACCAAAACATTTTCCTCTTAAGGATTAAAGAGAGAGTTTGCAAATTCCCAGGTTGACAGTACCTTCAAGCAGAGAGCCAGGGAGGGGCAGGTGATTCTTCCTAAAGCAAATGCTTGGGAACCCCACAGTTCTCTCTGAGACCAGGAACCAGGCTGCTGACACGAGGGACCAGCTCAGGGCTGCATCTGCAGGAGTTCAGCAGATGGACCCTTCATGCCCACCCTGTAGCTCTGTCTGCACACCTCTGTCCACTCTGGGTGGGTGAGCCCCCAAGGGCAGGTGCCAGGCCTTTTCCTTTGTAGCCTACACAGAACAGTTCACAAAGCACACATCTGCATGGGGCACCTGGGGTACAACATGGAATAATCCCTCAAGGATCTCAGAGTCATGGAGGAGACAGACGCATTCGCAAATAATTATAATACCATGTGAGGTATGCACTAATGGTATTTGCTCATTCCAAATATTGATGGAGAAGAGGGATAGTGAAATACTGGGTTAGGAAACAGCTTGGACAAAGGCATGTGGAAAGGAGAGAGATGTCAAGATCCATTATAATGGCAGCCTCTTGAAGGTCTTAAATTGTTCCTGGTTCATTCATTTAGCAAATGAATTCGTTTAGCAAAAACCACTATGGATATAGTGAGACAAATAAAATATGGTCCCTGTCCCCAGGGAGCTCACAAGAATCTTTCCCAGGAGACAGACTGGAGTACATTTAAAGAGGAATAGGGGAATTTTGTTCCTGGCAAAGAAGTACACTGTTGAATAATAATATTTATAGGATATTTACTACATGCTAGGTTAATCCTCACATCAATCTCACGGGTAATAAGGGAAACTGGTAGAGAAAGTTTATGAAATTTTCCAAAGCACAGAGACCAAATGTGAGCCCAGGCAGCTTGGCTCCAGAGCCTGTGTGTGCAGCCATACTGCTCACATGGTCACTGGAGTAATAAATGAACAGTCGCACCAACAAAGCACCCATCTCCCCAGAGCATTCTAAATTCTGTGCCTCCTAATCCCCCAACTTCCTTCCTTGTGCCTCCTGGAACTCCTTCTGGCTGCCTGGTCACTAGGTCTTGGCCTGGGTATGGCTGAAAAGCATCTGAGCAGCAGCCTGGCATCACCCTCATCTCTGGCTGCAGGCGTGCAGACTCGGGAGGGCTTGCCAGGTGAAAGGTTGCTTTGCTTTTAGCTCACTTTGCAAGTACGTCTTCTCCCTGCAGACCTGGGGCTCAATGTCTGAGGTATGGAGTTCCTGCCAGTAATGGAGGGGGACTCTCAACACACAGCCCCCACACTTAACTCAATGCCCAGGATAAGTGGGCCAGCCAGAGCGGTGCACATGTCTAGATTTTGAAAGACAAACAGCAGATGAAGCCAATTGAGTCGTATCTGCCTAGACTCCTCCTCCTAGCCACTATAAGGAGCTCCAGACTGGCCTTCCTTCCTATAGTCTGCCTGTCTGTTTCTTTTTCTCTCTCCCCAGTCCATCATCCTTTGTCACAAGCATGATCCTTCTGCAGCATTTGGGCTAAATCTTACTTCCTAAAGGTAAGCACTGTATCCATAGTGCTTTTGCTAAATGAATTCATTTGCGAAATGAGTGAACCAGAAACAACTTAAAACCTTCAAGAGGCTGCCATTATAATGCATCTTGACATGTCTCATTTCCAAATGCATTTGCCCAAGCTATCTCCCAGCCCAGGACCTACCTCTCTTCTCCATCAATACTTGGAATGAACAAATAGTATTAATGCACACCTCACGCTGTGTTATGATTATTTGCTAACACCTCCCTTCCTACAGTCTGTCTGTCTGCCTTTTTCTCTGTTTCCCCAATTCATCATCCTTTATCACAGCATAGTTCTTTGGCAAACTTTGGGCTAAATCTTACTTCTCAGACCTAGTACATGGGATCTAAGCCAAGTTCACTTCTTCAGTCCCATCTTTCATAATGCCCCCTATGCATCCAGTACTCGAGGTGCACAGAACTATGTTCTTTAATATCAGCAAGCCTTTGCCCACGCCATCACCCCTGCCTGGAACACCTCCCTCTCCCACCCCTGCCTTTTCTACCTGATGAAACCACACTCATCCTTCAAGGCTCAAATACCACATCCACAGTGAGCCTCCTCTCCTTAACTGCAGAGTCAATTGTTCCTCTGTGCTCTTCTAAGGCCAAGGTTTCCTCTTCCTTCCCTTAAAAGCAGAGCCGGCCAGGCGCGGTGGCTCATGCCTGTAATCCCAGCACTTTGGGAGGCCTAGGCGGGCGGATCATGAGGTCAGGAGTTCGAGACTAGCCTGGCCAACATAGTGAAACCCCATCTCTACTAAAAATATAAAAAATTAGCCGGCATGGTATTGCATACCTGTAGTCCCAGCTACTCAGGAGGTTGAAGCAGGAGAATCGCTTGAACCTAGGAGGTGGAGCTTGTGGTGAGCTGAGATCATGCCACTGCACTGTAGCCTGGGCAACAGAGCGAGACTCCATCTCAAAAAAA
>NW_012114755.1:878213-921316 GCF_000951035.1 Colobus angolensis palliatus
AAAAAAAAAAAAAAAAAAAAAAGAAGTGCTCAGGGTCCTTTGCCTTGGAGAGGCTCCTTGTGTTCCCCAGGCTGGGGTAGAGGTTTCCTAAGAGAGAGGGGCGGCAGTCAGACCCTGAGGGTTGGCACAGCTTGGAGAAGAGGTGGGGATTGAGGCAGGGCAGAGCTGACCCCTGCCAATCATGCCTGCTGCATCTACAGAGGACAACGAGAGGTGCTGAGGCTGGCACGATGCCACATGAGGGCATGAGGGTGGGGGAGGAGAAGAAAGCAGGGCAAAGGGACCAGGTTCAGAGTGGGTTTTGACATCCATGCTGAGCAGGTCAAGCCTGGGGCAGCTCCAGTGTCTGAGCCTCGCAATCCTTCTGGAAAAGCCCCGCCCTGGAGGAGGGCCCAGATCCAGCCTGACCACTACATGGAGCTTGGACAATAACCCTTAGGACTAGGCCCTGGGGGCCCCAGTAGTGACCAGGTTTGAGGGAAGGAACATGGGCAGAGTCTCTTCTCCACACACTGATCAGTAAGTCACCCAACCTCTCTGAGCCTCAGTTTCTGCTTCTGTGAAATGAGGTAACAACACTCCCCTCCTAAACTTAGTAGGAGGCTTGATGAGATCATGTTGACAATGCACTTAGCAAAGGGCATGGCCCATAGGAGGTGCCCAATAAATATTGGTTACTTTCTTCAGCTCACAGTGCACTGGGGACTCTTGTCTTCTTGCTGCAGACACGCAGTTGGACATCAGAAAAGGGCTCCTCCCTCCAAAGGCTGCAGAGGCAGTCGGAATAAAGCAATAAGATCTCAAACCGAATACCTAGGCCTTCCCAGTCAGGCTATGTTGAGAAATCTCCCAAGTAAGATGGCGAATGGAGGCAAAGACCCCTCTGCCCCAAAGACTGATGGGAGAACAGTACGGACCACCTGATGGGAGGTGATGGGAAACCCAGTGGGCTCATCTGCCAGCCCACAGCCCCACTGAGGAGGGAAATTTGCCATCTTTTGGATACACCTTTCAAGGACATCTTGGAAATGCAGGAAATGGGGGTGCATGCTGATATTCAGACACTGGGCCCAAAGTCTTTCTCCCTGCTGGGTTCTGTACTCACACTTATGAATAACCTGACACCTTGAATAATTTTCCCCTAGAAATGATTGGTAGGGAAATCTTGCCCTTCTGCTGATTGACTGCAACTTCTATTCCTAAATGAGTGTTCCAAAGCCCAGAGATCCCTCTTTCCCTTGGCTACCAGAGGGTGCAGAACCAGAGTTTATGTTGATGGCTGTAGCTGTCCTCTGCCCAGGTTGCTGAACATCTTTTTACCCTCTTCATTTCTCAGCTCCTATTTTTTTACCTTTTTAAAGGGTTTTGTTTTACATGCATCTTTTTTTTTTTTTTTTTAAATATACTTTAAGTTCTGGGATACATGTGCAGAACGTGCAGGTTTGTTACATAGGTATACACATGCCATGGTGGTTTGTTGCACCCATCAACCTGTCATCTACATTAGGTATTTCTCCTAATGCTATCCCTCCCCTTGCCCCCCACCCCTCTACAGGCCCCAGTGTGTGATGTTCCCCTCCCTGTGTCCATGTGTTCTCATTGTTCAACTCCCACTCATGAGTGAGAACATGCAGTGTTTGGTTTTCTGTTCCTGTGTGAGTTTGCTGAGAATGATGGTTTCCAGCTTCATCCATGTCCCTGCAAAGGACAAGAACTCGACCTTTTTTATGTCTGCATAGTATTCCATGGTGTATATGTGCCACATTTTCTTTATCCAGTCTATCATTGATGGGCATTTGTGTTGGTTCCAAGTCTTTGCTATTGTGAATAGTGCTGCAATAAACATACATGTGCATGTGTCTTTATAGTAGAATGATTTATAATCCTTTGGGTATATACCCAGTAATAGGTTTAATAGGTTTGCTGGGTCAAATGGTATTTCTGGTTCTAGATCCTTGAGGAATTGTCACACTGTCTTCCACAATGGTTGAACTAATTTACACTCCCACCAACAGTGTAAAAGCCTTCCTATTTCTCCATATCCTCTCCAGCATCTGTTGTTTCCTGACTCTTTAATGATCACCATTCTAACTGGTGTGAAATAGTAGCTCATTGTGGTTTTGATTTTTAAATGCATCTTTTATCAACTAGTTTTAAGTGCTTCTTGGAAGTACGTGGGTATAAATAATAGATAGGTGATTGACTCAGCCTGGGGTTCTGGCTCTTTAATTAAGACAGTGATCTTTGCCCAGAAATCAACATCTATTGGTTACATCTGGATCCTCAGGACACCCACCGATGGTGTGTATGTCAGTGCAGCTCATGACCAAGCTGGAAACCAATGTTGGTGTTGCAATTTCCCACACTGGGAAATTACTACTGTGCATCTGAGTAACCATGGGATTCTTAGTCTGACAGAACTGAGTTTCAATTCCAGCTCTGCCACGTATTAGCTGTGTGAATTAGGGCAAGAAGTTTAACCTTCCTCTATAAATGAGAATTGAGAACAGTACGGACCTTGCTAGTTATCATAAAAATTAAATGAAATAATGCATGCAAAGGACTTAGCAAAGAACATGTGCATAGTAAGAGTTGAATACCTACTAGCAGTGATGATGAGAATAACAATTAGCAGCATTTATTGAGTCCTCACTGAACACAGAGTGGGCCCTCCAATAAATGTGTGTGCATCCTCAACTAAGGAGGATGGTTGAAAGGAGGTTTCACCTCCACTAACTGAGCCCTGAGGATACATCTATTACCTGCTCCAGAAGACAGCCCCTGAGACCTTCTGCATCTCCCCCAGTGCGGCTAGAAGGAGCGAGGACTTGCCGCAGCCCACCTGTCCCACAATCATGGTCAGCTGGCCTGCAGGGAGGGAGGGTGGCAGATGGGAGTGGGGCCTGGGGGGAGTCCGAACAACCATCACCCAGAAAGACAGACAGACAGATGCACCCAAACCTGGGGCCCCTGTTTTCTTTCTTCCCACCTAGAATCCCCAACAAGTCCTCTTCCTCCTTAAGCCTTTCCTTCTGGAAATCAACATCCTCCTCTGGCTCCCCAGGTCCTTCCCCCTCTCTGATTTCCTGCCCCGCCACCCTTCCTAAGCACCCGCTTCTCCTTTCCCATGCTTCTAGTGTGAGCCCAGGCTCCTTGTGGTCCCAAGAAACGCCATCCTGGGTCCCACCTCCAACCCACCCCCACACTTTGCTCATGGCTGCCTCTGCCAGAAAGTCCTCCTGCCTCATGGCCTCAGAGACTTTGTCCATTCTCAGAAACCCCACTTCTTCCACTTGCGTTCCTTGGCTACCCACATCTGATCTTTTTGTGCATTACCTATACTGTCTGCAATGGATGATTTGACATTAAGGCTGGCAATTTTACCCTGTCCTTAGTGCTGCACTCCTACCCAGCACACGGAAGCCTCTAGAATGTAGTCTACCCCTTCTCTAGTATACCCAAGGCACCCACCAAGAATGAGCAGAGAGCAGGTACTCAATAAATGCAGCTTTGTCTTTTTATCTCCATGTTATTCAGTGGGACATGGGGGGGGCATGCTGGAGGGGTGGACTGGGCCATACCTCGGGGGATACGAATGGTGATGTTGGACAGTGTGGGGATTCCATCTGGGGTCCACGTGAAGTAGCCTCCCATGATCTTCATTAGGCGCGTCCCACCGCCCAGGAGAGAACAGAAAGGCAGCCATTTCCCAGTGTGAATAGTCTCTGGCCTCCCCTCGTCCAGGAAAGCCAAAAGACACTGATTCCAGTCCCTGGATCACTTCCAGAGCAGGGGAGTAGGAGACTGGCCTTCTCATGCTTGGTTGTCCCTGGTTTCTGGACTCCTATGGACCCTATAGGCAGGCAGGGTGACCACTGCAGAGGACTAAGCATGCAGCTCTCCGGCTTTTCAGGTGCTAAGCTCCCTCTAGGAGCTGGTGCAGGGTGGCCGGGCATGGGGCAGCAGGATCTAGGACTCACCTGGACACAGCAGTTGTCAGCATCGCCCTCTGCACTGGGGACCAGGCTCTGCAGCGGGCGGGTGAGGCCCCAACAATCCTCCCGGGCTGGACGCTTGCGGTTCACGACCTTGAGGGGCTGGGGGTGGTTTGGAGGTGAGGACCCACTGGGCTGGGAGCTGTGTAGGGAAGGGAACCCCTCTTCCTGGGAAAAAAGGCAGATGTCTGAAACAGCAGGCCCGAGTTTTGAGCCTTAGAGGACCATGCTGGGAGTAGCAAGGGGAGGCCGGGCACTCACCACCGCCTGGTACTTGCTGGCTGGACCCTGGGGCGTGGGCTCACGGGGGGCACACTGCTCCTCACGGATCTCTGCACTGGACAGGAACTCGCTCAGCTTTTGCACGCTGCTTGGGAAACACAGAGACACCCCTCACCCCTGCCAGGGGCAGAGGGGAGGGGAGAGGGCACAGCCTGAGAGAGAGCTCTGAGAAGGTTCTCAGGCCTGAAGTATAGTCCCACAAAGCCCACACTGAAGGGGGCAGACCAGTGGGCATGGGGGCAGGTAATTGGTGTTACCAGGGTTTGCTAGGGTTGATCAGTCAGCTGGAGTAGGTTGGGGTCTGGATTGGCGGTGGGATTGGTTAGTTTTAGGGTTAGTTTAATGTTGAAGTTGGTTAGTCTGGGTTATTAGACTGAAGGATGGTTGGTGTTGGGTTGGTCAGGGTTAAGGTTAGTTAGGACTAGGACTGGTGAAGAATCAATAGCTAGTATTTTGTGAGCATATACTATATGCCAGACACCATGTTAACTGCTTTGCAGCATTATGTAATTGGATCCCCCTAACAACCTGCTCGGGGAGGTGTCATTACTCATGGGGAGGCGGCTATTCCTACCCTCTCCCCTGTCCAGATGTCCCTGTGGACCTGAGGAGGCACTGGAAGCGTCACTCTTCAAGTTCATTGTCTCCCATCCTGGAGGTGTGAAAGCTTTCTGGGAGGCTCAGGATTGTTTGTATTCCCCTTTCTCCTCTTTTGCTAAATATCCAACAGGCCTGGGTCAGACAAGCCATCTGCCCTCAAGGCAAGGTTATTCTGGGGCTGTAAGTGAGCCTGTGGCCTGGAGTCACCCTTTCTGTGTGCCACCCCCTAGATGGGAGGGGCAGACTGCCAGACTCTGCCTTCGTCCCCTGTCCAGTCTCCCTCCCCTGCAGGCGGTGACTGGGAAGGATGGAGCTGGCCCTCATCTCTTGGGGTGAAGCTTCAGGTAGTGTCCTGAGCCCACCTTCAGCCAGAGCCTGAGCTCCCTCACTGAAAAGGCCTCTGCTACTCTGGTGTTCCGTTCCTGGAAACAGTGGGATCCAGAGTGTTTGAAAATGTGAATGCTTTGGGATCAGTGCAACAGTTTTTGGGCACGTGCAGCGTTCTTAAATCTGTGGTTTCTACACAGACTTATAGGGCTGGAGAGTGGGTGGTGGGAGGAGGGGTGATCATCAGACCCCACAACACCATGGCCAAGAAACTGAGTCAGCACAGCTGACCATGGAAATGGGAGCTAATCCCTGTTTAACTGGCTACTCCTTGGTCAGATACTCCTCAAAGCATAATTTTGCTGAGTTATGCCCCATTCCGTCTTTGAACCCATGCTAGAGCCTCCTCCTGCAAGCTACCTTCTCTATCAGCTACTTCATTCCAACAGCTACTCCTTCCTTCCAGCTTCCCAGGACCTGCCAGGGTCCCATGACACAGGGGTGTCACCTTCCTCAAGGCTGAAGACACAGAGGACATTTGTTACTGACTGGTTCTCTGGCCATGGGTAAGGACAAGCCAGCGCTCCACAGAGGCACGACAGGCTCTTGCTTTCAAGGAGCCAGAGCTATTTCAGAGGCTCAAGGATGTCTTCACACTCCAGATATGGCATTTCCCAGCCAGAGTCTCAGCCGTCTACCTTCAGGCTTTCATTCCCTAGAGGGCGATGCCTCTGGGACAGTGGCAGAGGCTCTAGAGCCCAGAAGTGGGAGCCTCCAAGAGCTGTGGCCCAATCAGAGCAGGACCCAATGCCTGGGGGAAGCTGTTTCACTGGCTGAGGCTGTGAGGGCTCAGAGGCTGTGGAAAGGGTAGGGGATACTTGGCCTGGGAAAGACAGACACAGTGGATGCCTTCTGATATCCGAAGGGCTGCCACATGGGGAAGGGATAGCCTCATCCTGGGTGGGTCTCGAGGGCGAAGTTAGGACCAGTGGGTAGAATTTAGGAGGATTTCACGTTTGGCGCAACATTGATTTTTTTTTTTTTAAGTTGTCGTGGAAGTGACAGTGAATCCCCTCTCCTGGGAGGTATGTAAGCAAGTCCTTGCTTCAGGATGGCTAGCTGGGAAACCATACAGGCCAATGTCCCTCTGAGCAACCAGGACCAGCTACAGCGAGGCCCAGCAATGGGGGTGTGTCCCGGGACCAAACAGCTGTGGTTTGGCCATCACTCAAGCAACCCCTGAGGCTGACACAGGACCTGCCTGCCCAGTGCCCTCGCCCGGACCCTCCCCTCACCTCACTAGAGCTTTGACGGTAGATCGGACCACACTGGACAGCAGGAACAGCGGTGTGACCAAGATATGGAAGAGGGAGAGGGAGGCAAAGGCCACGGAGGGCGAGAAGTCGGCCTCTTTGAAGAAGCTGACATGGCCCACGAAGGTCTGTGGACAGAGGCACAAATGAGGCTAGGGTGACCCAGGGTGTGGGTCCCTCCCACACTGGAAACGCTCGGCACTGGAAGGGAAACGAGACGACTGGCAGGGAGCAGGCTCCTAAGGGGGCCTTTCAGTTGGAGACACCTTCATCATCCCCACAGTCATCTCATGGAAACGTCCCCAACAAGCTCAGGACTTCAAGCTGGAGAGCAGGGGCTGCTCCCTCCCTGTCCTGCCCAGTCTTGGCCGGGAATGAGCAGGGAGGAAACCTTGGGTTAGGTTAGCACTGACCCCTCCGCAGACAGCAGGTAGGGTGCTCATCTCCCCAGTCCTCATCGGAATAACATAAACACAGTGATTACAAAACCATCGCCTCGTCATGCAGTGCTTTGCCCCAGCCACCTGGCTGGCTCAGTGGCCTCTGTTACCCACAGTTCTGCCAAGAGCCAGGCCAGGAACCAGCTCAATAAATCACATTGGAAGTGAATTCCCAAGCGTACCCGACAGGCTGTGAACTCTACACGGCTCAGGGACACTGGCCCCGGGGGAAATAAGTAGATCTTTTTAAGGAACTGCAGCCATCACAGAAGATGGGGATGGGAGGCTGGGTGAAGGGGCTGCAGGCTCGTAGGGGCCCAGGCCTTTCTGTAGGAGCACGCTGCCTGCCTCCCATGGCTGAGCTCCCACACAGCTTTTATCGAAACTGCTTTAGAAAGCCACCATCGTAATATTTAATGGCATGGAGAATTGTGTGTGGCATATTCTTAAATTTAAAAGAGCAGGTTACAAAACTGCATGCGCAGCACATTCCTATTTCTGTAGAAAATGACATATCATAGGCCTTAAAAAAAGACTGGAAAGAAACACATTAAAAATGTTACCAGTGGGATTACGGGTGATTTTAATTCTCTTTGCACTTTCTGTTCTGGATTTCCCATCATTTCTACAATATACGTGTTTCACTTTAAAAATGAAAAATTTGTATAGCTATTTTTTAAAAGAAAGTCTAATTTCTCTAAATGCTAAGCCTCCAGTCTTCCAGGCCTGGAGGCAGAGGCCCCTGTCCGGCTGGAGTTGGGGAGGGGCCGCACCCTCTATAAACTTTCTATCCTATTTTCAGTCTGGCTGCGGAGCCTGTCTTCTGAGGCCCCTGTGCAGAAAGGCCAAACCTGGGCAGCCTGTCACTGCAGATGCCCTCCCCCTCCACCCTACCCCCAAGAGATGGAGAGAGGATCCACTTACTATGAGGACAGCTGCAATGGGGATGGCCGTGTTCATGAAAACTGCAGAGGAAGCACAGAGATGAGTTTAGCAGGAGGAGTGTGAGAGCTACACATGGAGATGCCCTCGGTGGCTGGAGGCAGCACAGCCCAGTGGGGCCAGCCCGTGGGGCACAGCTCCGGTAGGCTAGGGGCAGAATTCTAGCCCTGTGGCACTTCCAGTTCCTCACCTTGTTTCCCTCAGGACTCTTGTCCCAGGTATCCCAGCCCCCAAATCTGGGGCTTAAGCTGTTAAGTCACTCTGTGTGGACAGGGTGAAGTTAGCCCCATGGGAAAGTGGTAGGAGAAGGATGGGAGAGTTGGCTGTCTGTGGCCAACTGTGAGGTCAGGAGCACGTGTTTCTGGGGGCACCAAGCTGCCACTTCTTCCTCTGCCTTTGGCTCCTGTGTCCCCCCAAGCCAGGCTCTCTATGAAGCTTAGAGGCTTCCTAATCTCCCATGGCTCTTGAGAAAATTTCAAAGTCATTCGCACTAAGGTATGAGTAACTAAGGACAGCTTAAAGCAGAATGTCCCTTAGAGTCTGTGTGCAGGTGGGGCAACTGGTTTGTGGCAACAGAGCCCCCCTCCTTATTCTGTTAAACTTGCAGCCTTTAGATCAGTCACAGGGACTTCAGGAAGGAAAGAGAGTGGGACTTGGTGTGAGAGAAGGGCAGAATCCCTGTTACTCATAGCTGTGTAACCTAGGGCACGTCATTTACCTTGCCCGTGCCTCAGTTTCCTCATCTGATTTTTGTAAATTTATAAATACTTGTTTATACACCCTAGCTCTTTCCAAGGTCAGAGGAGATAACATGGGTAACAGGCTCTGTGAGCCCCGGGTGCTGCCTACACATCATACCTCATGGGCTACTAGCTGAGCCCTGCTCCACACTCACCCCTCCTCTGGCCTGGGGTATGAAATGCTCAACAGTGCCCTGAACCCAGGCCTAAATTTCCAGAGAGAGCAGCCCCCCTATGGCATAAGAGGCAACCATGCCAGCTGCCACCTTCCCATCCTATTCTCCTTCATTCAAGGATCTTCTTCCAGGGCAACCCAGAAAGGAGTCTGGTTCTGCCATTAGCCAAATTAAAGCACAGGGACCAGGAGTCAGGAGCCAGAAGCCAGAGGCCAGGGCTCTGCCTGTGCATATGGCCCCTGTCTAACGAATGGCAAAGTCTTGGACAATCTGATGAAGTCCAGATGGTCAACACCATTCCAAGAAGTTGACTGCCCATTTACTCCAAGAATCCTGCAGCAGTCAATACATACACAGCATTGTACATCAGAGATGTGGCCCCCAACTTCAGGGAACCCCAAGTGGGTAGAAGGACATGGCCTCTGCCCTAAGGGGGTTTCCAGTCTGAGGAAGCAGACAGGCGCTATGCTCCTAGGAAGTTCCAGATACAATGGGGAGACAGAGAATATGCCCCTTAGGAGTTCTCAAGCAGATGGGAAGGACATTGTCCCCATCCTTGGATAATTCCTGATCTGATGGGGAAGGCAAGGCTCCTGCAATTGGAGAGGTCCCAGTCTCCTGGAGGATGTATGGCTGGAGCCCTTATATGGCTGGGGCCCTGGAAGATGGCGAATTTCTCTGCCCATAATGCTTTTAATCAATACCTACATCGTACATGGCTGTGCTTTAACTGCTCTTCCTCATGAAGGCTGGATGGTTTCCAGGGCCCACTACCGTGCCACAGCCCTCCTGCACCGCTTCTGGCAGGAGGCAGTGTAAATATGATTGGTGTTCCCATAGCATAAGGGACTCAGATCTGGGACATAGGACATAGTGTAGCGATTACTGGCTGAGGAGGAGAGGGAGGAGGATGCCCGTTAGACCTAGGACCTTGACCATCAACAACTACATAGCTCTAAATGTGAGGTAGCTTTGCCCCTCCCCTATAGGGCCAGTCACTCCCAGGAGCAACTGGGAGGGCAGGGGCCTCTCTTCTGCTCCTCCCAGCCCATCCCCATAAATAACCAATAAGGAGGGGTCCTATGCACCCTTCCCTCAGCCCCCACTCCAGGCCAAGACCCCTCCTTCACATTCTGGGACTTGACTCCCAGCCAAAAAATAGGCTGAGTGTTGGATTATAAATTGCTACAATGATCTTGGAAAGCAGTCCAGTGCTTTGTAGCTAGAGCCACACAGAAGTTCAGACCTTCTGATCCTATAATCCGTCTCCAGGGAATTTATCCTGAGTAATCATTCAAGAGCAGCACAAAGCCATCAGCTAGATGGTATTAGCTGCAGCTAACACAAAATTCAATACAACAAAACCACAACCACAGCAACAGCAACAAACTACCCCAAACGAAATGAACTGGAAATGTCCAACAAGAGGGGCTGTTTTAGTAAATGATGGTGCATCAGCTTGGAGGAGATTTTGCAGTCAGAAAATGTGATAATTGACACTTCATTCTACTGCACATTTTCCCTGGTCATGATTTTTTTAATTTAATTTTTTTTCAATTTTATTGTCTTTATTTTTGTAGCTGCCTGAACTCCTTTGAGGAACGAGACAAGCTATAAATAAATTTAAAAATGAACATCCCAAAGCTGATGCAGCAACATGGAGTATGCTTCTGATATAATTAGCTTCCGCCCAGTTCTGGCTGTTGTATGGAGACGCTAAAGAATGAAAATGTGATTTTCCATTTCTTTTACCCTCCCCTTGAAGGATGGCCTTTGTGCAGAGAGTTCTGGGTCCCCTTCAGGGCCAGGGCTGGGAAAGTGGAATTATCAGCTGCGTGTGTGTGTGTGTGTGTGTGTGTGTGTTTTATAAGAAAAAGAAATAACCTTTAATATGTTCAATGATAATTTACTGGATCTTCCTCTTGTATCAAAAGCTATACATTTTCTCCTCAAAGCAGCTGCTCCAAGAACTAACTAGCCCTCTTTATCTCCCTCTAGCTGGGATAGACTAACTCCCCTCCACCTCTGCCTCTCTTCTTTCAAAAACACTGCGTAGGTGTTAATGGCCTGGGCTCTCACCAATGAACAGAATTGTCCTTTAAGCCAGCAACCCACAGGCAGTGGCACCCAAAGCCTCACCCCCAGCCCCCATGGCAGAAGCCACAGAGCTGGCATTGTTTCCACTGTCTCAGGAGGAAGGAGCCAAAAGCTGACCCTCAGCACAAATCAAAGCCCAATATGGAGAGAGAATAACTGCTTCTAGGCCCAGAGGAGGCAAGCTGTGGGCAAGAAAGGGGAATTTTTTCAGCCACCCCATCTTTAGAAACAAGGGAACAACTAGGCCCTTTTCCACTGTTATGCTCTACAAGGAGCTCTACTGCTCCAAGGGGATCTGAAAGTGCAAAAGGATCTAAACAAATAAGGAGAAATTTTCCCACGCTGGAGATAAGAGTGACAAACAGAAAGATGGGTGAATGTAATAATGTGTAAGAAGATGATGCTCAGAGCCTCTGTTCTTCACGTGGCTGCCAGCCCTACAGCCTTACACAGTGAGAACCAGGACAACCACACCAGACTGGTATAGCTGGGGAATCTTCAGGCCTTTTCCTAGGTCCCACATCAAGTGTCAGATCCCATTCCAAGGATGATACATGAGAGGGAAGACGAGTGCAAACTTAGCTGTGTGGATCAGTGCTGGCCCCAGACACAGGGACTTCATGCATTCCAAATAAGACTCAAAGTTCCCAGGGAGTAACAGGGCCGACATGCCAAAAAGAAAGACCCCTGCACTCAAAGCAATACCAGTGCCGTGGTGGCAGATGGACATCGCCATGGGAAGAGACCAACTGTAGATAGTGATGTGGGGAGATATGGGGCAGTTTGAACCTGTGTTCTTATTCCAGAACCGCTCCATCTCTTCTTCGGCTGTGGTTCCCAAAGGAACAGCATTTCTGATACAGAGCTGAGGGCTAAAGTGGGCTCGGAGGCAATGACGACCAACGTGTCTCAGCAAGACCACAGCCATCTTGGGTTCCGGTCAGGAAGGAAGTGACCAGCTGCTTGTGTTTTAAAGGCCTCTCTGAAGATCATCTTTTGGGGCTCTGGGGTGGATGTGGCTGGACCTGGGAAGTCTGGGGGTGTTACAGACTCTGGCACCTCTCTGAGCACAGTAGTCGGTCCTGTGCCCTAGCTGGGGGTGAGACAGGAAGGCAGGGAGCTGGGCATACAAATGTCATGGGTTGAAGATCTGAGGCCCTGCCCTTATTTTCCTGAACCACATAAAGTTCTATAAGGTTCCAAGGCGGTGGAGGGGTGGGGAATAAAGCCAAGAATAGATTTCTGTCCAACTTTGGCCCAAGGTGAGGTGACTCACTTCAATTTGATTTAGGAAAAAAACAAAAACAGAAAGAACATGATCGTGCTCAGATCTTGAATGTTAAGGAGGAAGAACTATGTTAAATAACGGCAAGTGAAACAGGATTATAAAACCTTCTTCTTGTGTAAGTGTGATGCTGTTATGGAAAAGTTTAGTTGCATGTAGGCTGGCCTGAAAGGCTGCCATCAAAATTGAAAGCCCTTCTGCAATAGTGTAGAGACATGGGTATTTTTTAGAAAATCCTTTCCAAAAATATCCCTTAAGATTTATCCATTCAAGGCCGGGAGCGGTGGCTCATGCCTGTAATCCCAGCACTCTGGGAGGCCAAGGCAGGTGGATCACCTGAGGTCAGGAGTTTGAGACCAGCCTGGTCAACATGGTGAAACCCCATCTCTACTAAAAATACCAAAATATTAGCCAGGCATGGTGGTGCATGCCTGTAATCCTAGCTACTTGGGAGGTTGAGGCAGGAGAATCGCTTGAACCCAGGAGGCAGAGGTTGCAGTGAGCTGAGATCACGCCACTGCACTCCAGCCTGGGCAATAAGAGTGAAACTCTGTCTCAGAAAAAAAAAAAGACTTATTTATTAAAAAAGGGTCTCCTTGTTCCAGGCCTTGTGCTGGGTCTGGGGACTACAGTAGTAAATAATTGTGTAAGTTTTTCATACCCCCAACCCCTGCTCCAAACAAAACAAAACAACAAATCAACAAACTAAACTAGAGTTGGGATCAGATCACCCATTCCCCCCTGGCTTTGCCCAAGGAATGTTGTCTGGCCCTCATGGGCACCAGCCTGGCATTGCAATACTAGGAGCTTTTCATTTCCAAAGCATTGATGCATGTTTCAGAAGCTATGTGTCACAGAGGCACAGCCAGCCATTTGTACCTCTGATTAACTTCAGCTTTGTTGCCTGTGCAGGGCCAGGGGAGGAGCATGTAGGCTCATAGCTTGGGCCTAATTGCAAGATGCATCTGCAGGAGGGGAAATGTATTTTGAAGTGCACGGGGCTATTTCCCATTCAGTCCAATAGTCAGTGCAGTCAACAGAGGGGGAACGAAATCAGGTTAACAGTGCCAGTTGCTGGCAGCTGAGGAAGTGTGGCAGGAGGCATTTCAGTCAGACTGATCCTTACCTCCTTAATTGATGGGCGCCCCGACTCTCCCTCAGCCACACTCCCCACCAAGCCAGGCCAGGATATGCATAAACAGCCCACTGTGGCTGCACCAGCTGGCAGAAGGGCGGGTAGATATTGAAGAATTTCAGGCCAGGCGCAGTGGCTCAAGCTTGTAATCTCAGCATTTTGGGAGGCCGAGGCAGATGGATCACCTGAGGTCAGGAGTTTGAGGCCAGGCTGGCCAATATGGTGAAACCCTGTCTCTACTAAAAATAAAAAAATAAAAAAAAATTATCTGGGCATGGCAGTGGGTGCCTGTAATCCCAGCTGCTTGAGAGGCTGAGGCAGGGAGAATTGCTTGAACCCCGGAGGCAGAGGTTGCAGTGAGCTGAGGTCGCACCACTGCACTCTAGCCTGACAGCACAGTGAGACTCCGTCTCAAAACAACAACAACAACAACAACCTAAAGAATTTCAGAGATGCTGGGGAAGGAAGGGGGACCAGATCTCCAGGTCATGTTGTTTTTTCCACTGCCTGGTCTGAGTTAGGGCCTCCACTGAGGAGGACAGAGGATTCACCCACTGCATCCCCAGGCCTGGCACACAGCAGGTGGGCAGGAAATGTTTGTTTAAAAAAAATGAATGGAAGAAACGAAAGACCCAGGTTCAAGTGAGTAACACATAAGAGAAAGAGGGGTATTTGGAACTGACCCTGTGGCTCTGACCACATGCACAGCCACTATTCATGAACATGATCAATCTCGCACAAGACTGGGAGGGCCAGGGCTATGCCTGCTTCCTTTTTAACATCCAGGACCTCCATAGAACCTGGCACAGAGGAAGGGCTCTGGAATGGGTGCCTTACAACGGACAGAACAAACTGGCAGCATATGGAGTGTTCGAGGACCTGGGACCCCTTTGTCACCTACAAAGCTTGTCCTCAGATACAGAGGAACCACCTAGAGTTATGCTGCTTCTGCAAGGAAAAAAGGATTGAACTGACTTCTAAAGGAAGTGACCATAGCCCTTGTCTCCAGCTTCCTCCCACTTTGTCTTCTACTCATTGAAATCCCACCGTCTTGCAAGGTACAGCCCACATCGCCCCTACACGAATCTCTGGGTGAACCCCCAGCCCACGTGAACATCCTTCTCTGTGTTTTGCCTTTTGCTGTGGAAGACCTCACTGAGACATTTCAATTCACTGAGAGTCAATCCTCTCTGCTGTACAATGGGACAATAGAGCTACACACCTCACCAAGTTGTTATGAGGATGAAGTGCAATCACTCTTGCTAGGCGGCCAGCATGGAGCTGGCCACTTCGTTCTGCTCTCGCTGCCACACTGTTCTGTGCATGTTCACTCTGACTTCTCAGTGGAGCATAAACTCCTTGAGAATGGGGAGCACATCTTAACATTTTTCCCTTACCTCTTTCCCAGTGCTAGGCACAGGGTGGGGCACATGAATAGGGCTCACTCAACATCCACTGAGCAACTTACATTTCTATTTTTATTCAAGAGGAAATACCAATTCTGGATGTCACTTTTGATGCCAGAAAAACTGTGCCCATTCCCTTTTCAGCCCCCTGTTTTATCCTGTACCAGTTCAGGACTCCATACACAGCTGCTCTCAGTGATATTGATGGCAAGACCATCAGATAGAGTCACAGGTAATCTTGCCTGCCCAGAAGTCTGATGGTGCTGTGTATGAGCCGCCAGACTGAAAGCTTGGTATCACCAGGATGCGCCCCAACAGGAAATGTGATTCTGGGGCTCCTCTGCAGTGCCAGAACTCCAAGACTGGCGCCAGGGGTCAGAACAAGAGATGCCCCATTATCTCACACCTAATGACCTGTGTCTTGATCCTTGGTAACAGAAGACAGGAAGTCCAGAGGAGGTAAATGAACACGCACTCAAAGCACATGCCTGCAGCCAGGAGGTACCCTGCACCCTACCACCCGTCTCTCTCCCCGTCCAGCTGCTGACTAATGGAGGGAAAAAAAAAAAAAAACATCCTGAGAAAGGCAAACACACTGAGCAAACAGCACTTGACTTTCAAAGCTCTCCCCAAGGGCTCTCCCCTTTCCCCTCCTCTGCTGCTCTCTTCCAGGGACCAACCTGGGCTGCTCTGTTTCTCTAGGTGACTTGGACAGGTGAGGAGTCCTGGGCGGGCTCCTGCTTGACTCCAGAGCCTCTTACTTTTTTCCAGAGTCATCTCAGCTCTTGACAACATGTCCCTAGGTCCTCCTGGCCCCAGGCCCATCACAAAGCCATGGCTTGTCTTCTGGGGGCCCTGGGAGACAATGAGTACCCACTAGGTAGGCTTTGGTGGGCTAGCCTGGGAACTCAAGCATCTTTTGATGCTATTTATATAAGAAAACATGTCCCAGGCTGCAGTTGGGAATGCAGGAAATGAATACATATCTCTTAGGAGCAGTCAAAGCAGATGTCACCTGCCTCCACTACATGACCTGAGGCTGCCCCAACTTCATTGCTTGCTGTACCAGGAACCTTGGGGACCCGGTACCCCCACTTTCCTTGATGCTTCCCTCCCCTCTCTCTATCTCAGCAATGGAAAGTCTGCTCTACCCCACCCTGTTGTTGCTGGGAGAGGAAGTCCCCCGGCTATCGGGAGAAGCCCTCTCCCACCTCGGCAGCTGTTCCTACTGCTGGGAACTGTCTCTAAACCTGTACAAAACTGGGAGGCTGTACACAAGCAGGGGGTTACTCTTCATATAACCAGCCACCAGGGGCAGGCAGAACTGACAGAGAGAAGGTTGAAGTGGGCCTGGGGCTGGGGACATTGGCTTTTCTGAGCTCCCCAGATGTTCCTTCCAAATTTCCCCTGTCTATGGAGTGCTTAGCCTGAGTGTGTTTGGAGGCTCTGAGCACCACAGGGTCAGGGATGAGGATATCAGGGAGAGACCAGGAACCTGGGGTGTCTTGGTGAGGAATCTGGGAAACAGTGACTGGCTGCTATGCTCACAGCTCCATTCTGAGAAAATCAAATGCTAGCAGGACTTTCTGCATAAAACGCCATGGCTTGTGCCATGTATGGTAGAAGGTCTAGCCACCGATGACTGGACCACGTTCCCTGCCTGAGGCATAGGACACCATGGTCTGGCTGGACACAGGGAGGCTGGACACCTGGGGTATTCATGGCAAGCTCCATCCTGTGAGAACACTGCTGTGGGATGTTTCCTCAGTCCCCTAGAAAGGGACATGCCTTGGTGCCCATGTTTCCAAATTTTCTTGGGGACTGGGACAGCTTGGTGGCTACCTAGCTCTATCGGACCCTCTCTCTAGGCAGCAAGAATGCCAAGAATACACAGACGACCTGAGTGACCGTCTCATTCTCCATGAGGCTTGCTCTACGGGTCTATCTGGGAGACACTACCAGCACCTCCTCCATTACCACCTTCCCCCACCAGGTGTATCTCTTCCTGGCACCAAAAGAACCAATTTTAGTTGGAGGAGGTGGTCAATAGCCCCTCTTAATTTCCTTCCCTAATTCTACTCCTTTCAGAGCCCAGAGATTTTTTTCTCCTAAGAGAAAATAGCCTTATAGTCGTGCCCCATGGTGTCCCAAGTCTTCTTCACCCCACAGAGGTCCCCAGCATTTTGTGGAAAATAGCCTGAGGCCAGAAGTTAAGAGACTTTGGAGGATCTAGTCCGAGCCATGCTACTAACCTCAGGAGAGATCTCAGGAACACACTCCCCTCTGGCCTTAATTTCCCATCTGGAAAATGGTTCTACCAACTTACTCTCCTTGCCGCATTCTGTGTAATCCCCACCCATCTGTCTTCTAATTCAAAAATTCTCTCTTCAGCCATACTCATTCATATAACCTGTGCACTGAGTAGGTTTTGGTTTCTTTTTTGTTTTCTTCTCTCCAGGGGCTTCCACTTGGCCATAATGACTCTTAGACTGGACAGGTCAGGGAACTAGTGTGAAGTCAGCTGGTTGCTAAATATCTACATCCCAATTATGCACTTGGGAAGTAACCACCATGGGATGGGTCCACGGAGCCATGAGACCAACTGTGAGATAAACTTGGGCCAAGACTCCATGGATCACCTCATCTCCATAAGCTCTCACTCTGGCCAGGGGACTATTGTTCACTGAATTAATTTCAATAACTAAAATTTCAATTTCTAAAAAATCTTTTGGGCCAGGCACAGTGGCTCATGCATGTAATCCCAGCACTTTAGGAGGCTGAGGCGGGCGGATCACGAGGTCAGGAGTTCAAGACCAGCCTGGCCAATATGGTGAAACCCCATCTCTATTAAAATACAAAAATTAGCTGAATGTGGTGGGATGTGCCTGTAGTCCCAGCTACTTGGGAGGCTGAGGCAGGAGAATCACTTGAACCTGGGATGTGAAGGTTGCAGTGAGCCGAGATTGTGCCACTGCACTCCAGCCTGGGTGATGGAGCGAGACTCCATCTCCAAAAAAGAAAAAAAAGTTTTATATTCTCAGTAAAATGGTTTCAAGTATATGGGACTCTAGGACTTTTACCAGTTTTGGTCTTTTTCTTATTCCTTGGCTTGGGGTTCCCAAACCACTTAGTTAATGTAAATTCAGTCCCTACACCTATGAGTACCTTCAGCTTGGGCTTCTGATATTTAAGGATAACTAGTCTTTTTCTTTTGTATGGCCCCAAGTGGATTGAAGCTTTCTTATAGCTTCCCCAGGGCAATGATAGCTCAGTCTGACTTACTAAAAAGTCTTCATTCTTAGGAGAGTTCGAAACTGTGGTCATTTACTCACTTGCTGCTGTCTGTCAATAACATATCAGTTCCATAAGGAATGAGACCTCATCTCTCTTTCTCATCACGGTATCCTGAGGGCCAGCACAGTGTCCAGCACATAGCAGACTTTTCATGCATATTTGTTGGATAAATGAATGAAGAGTACTTTGATTTCTGGGAGCTCAGCTATCAGAGCCAGTTTGAGGCTCCCCCACTGAGTCGGATAATCTCAAATCCTCCTGCTTCTGTCCCTGCACAGCCTCTCACCCGAGCTCTGACGCCCACTCCTTGCATGTAGGCAGCAGCACCCAGGGCTGGCTGCATGGGGTGAACTCACTGGAGATGGAGGTATAGATGGCAAAGGCCCTGAGGCTGGTCATCTCCTTCCTGCGGGTCGTCTCCACCCGCGTGCGGAAGATGTTCTCCCAGGCGTACAGCTTCAGCAGCTTGATGCCGCGGAGCATCTCGTTGGTCTGCTTCAGCCGCTCATTGGAATACTCCTGCAGGGGTCCCCGAGTCAGAGGGGAGAGGCTACTGCTCCGTCCCCCACCCGAGAGGAAGGCCTGAGTGTCAACACTGTCACCACTGTGCCTGGCTCCTGTTCCCACCGGGAGGCAGCCTCTGCCCCCATTAACTCCATTTCCCAGACAAAGAAGCTGAGGCCTGGACAGGTGAAGTGGCCTACTCAAAATCAAAGTCAGTGACTGTGGGTGTGTGGGAGGAGACCTGCTGCTGTAGGGGAAAGGAGGGGAAGAGGGACACAGCACAAACACCTTTGGGCACTCACCAGTGTGCTCCGCTGGGCCTGAGACAGCTTGGTGGCCACGAAGTACTGGACAGGAGCCAGTAGAATGATGACAACTGCTCCAATTAAGGCACTGACTCCGAGGATGTAGTAGAGGAGAATCACACCCACAATGATCTGAGGAAGGGGTCATGGGATGAGTTTCCTTTGACCTGATGGTTGCCCTGCCAGGGGATGCTGGCAAAATCCCTGTTTCCCCAGTCCCCTAGAGTGGGACACGCCTTGGTGCCCAGGTTTCCAAATTGTCTTGGGGAGTGGGGTGCAGGGAAGGAGGAGAAACAAAGCAATTTCAAAAGGAGGTTAGCATAATGGGCTCTCACACAAGCAGAAGGTTGCTGGGCTGGTAACTAACTGCATTTATCTGCAAGGTTGGTTGAAGCCTTAACTCTCTCCAGTCTATTTTCCAGATGGAGATCTCTGAGCTGAGATTGCACAATGTTTGTGACAGCATCTTTTGTTCTGTTTGCTGGCTCTCATGGCTTATGGTTCACTGTCACTGGAAGAAAGTGATACCTGAGCAAAGAGGCAAAGTTGCTGCACCCATGCCAGACAAAACCAGCCTGGGGTCCGAGAATTTGCTTTTCATTCTTATGCTCTTGGTTTCTTTAAATTTTTTTAATGAATCTGCCAGGTATTCTCTGAAAAGAGAATTCCTTCTGCGTCTAGCTTTACGTAAATGACTGCCTACTTCTGAATATTTATGAGAAGTGTAAACTGCCAGTCCCCAAAGTGCCAAGATGACAGTTTCTCAGGTTGCCTTCAAAGGCAAGCACCTCTAAATACGGGGCTTTTTCTCGAGGAACAGATGTGTTGGCTTCCTTAGCTAAAAAAAGAGAAAGTGAGAGAAAGAACTGCTTGCCTTGGTCCTGTAGTCCCAGAGCCCTACCCCAGATTGGTATTAAGCTCCCAGCACCACCTCAAGGATAAACGAGTAAGCGGGAGGCCCTGTAATTTAATCACAGAATGCCTCCTGGCTTAGCAGGTATCTTAGAGGCTGGGAAGTGGCCCCGTTACCACCAGCCTCCCAGTGTTTAACAGGTGTTAGATGCTGGCACAGATGGGCAGAGGACCATGTTAGGAGATGAAGTAGCCTCTTCCCCGGCCTGCCCTGCAGCATCACCCTCCTGGACCTATCTCTGGCATCCAGTCCTTCATTAGCTGTGCTCAAAGGGAGGCCATCAGGGTGTTCTTCAGCCAGTTTGGGTTAGGCCAGACAACAGGAAGGCTCCCGTGGCATCCCAAGCTCACTAACAGGGCACCTTATGAGCTGGTGTCTGCACCCACACCAACTCCAAGGGACTGGCAGTGACTGGGGTGGGAGCTGGGGCTGCAGCTGCTGCTATTTCCTGGCTCCTCCTCATGCTCCCCCATCCCCTCCTCTTTGGTGCTCCCAAGACTCCTTGGTCCATTCCTCTCTTCTGGACAGGTCTGAATGGCCCTCATGGGGAAGAAATCATGGATTCTGAGTGTGCAAAGCAACTGTGAGAAATAAAAGGATTATTTTGTCTCTTATTCACAGGTTAGGAAAACAATCTAGTGTAGCGGGGAAGACATAGTCTTTAGAGTCTGTGGCCCTGAGTTTGAAGGCCCCAGCCCTTTGCTGTGCAGTCTTGGGTGAGTTACTTAACCTCTTTGATTTTCAGTTTCTTCATCTTTAAAATGGTGATTATAATGCACACTCTGAAGGACTCTGTCCATTCTGCAGGACTATTGTGAAGATTAAATGAATCTCTATGATAAGCACCTAGAATTGTGGCTGGCATATAGTTGGAGATCAATACAAGGTGGCTTACCCTCCTCTCAGAAAATAAACAAAAAAGCTTCATGGGCACTCTGTCATAGGGGAACCACAGAAGGGAGATATGTGAGTATGGCACCACACAGCTTACACTGGTTCACTGTGTGGTCCAGGGTAAGGCCCCTGCCCTCTCTGGGCCTCTGATACCCAGGAGATGGGGAAACACAGAGGCCTCCCATATAGCTAAATTCCTTAACCTGGTGTTCTTGATAAATGTCAGGGGGCACCCATGAAGCCCCTGAAATTATAGCCAAAATGTTTGAGCAAGCATTTATTCTTCTGAGAAAGTTTCACTAGCCTTTCAAAGGTATGTGGAGACTAACGGTGGCCAAGGGCTGGGGGCGAAAATGAGGAGTGACTGACAATGGGTATGGGTTTCTTTGGGGGAAATGAAAACTTCCACATTTGTGATGATGGCTGCACGACTCTGTGAATATCGTATAGTAAAACCCACTGAGTTGTATGCTTTAAACGAGTGAGTTACATCTCAATAAAGCTGTGTGCATGTGACCAAAAAAAGATTATGAAGCAACAAGAGCCCTAAGGGCTTACATGGAAACGGGTTCTGCACTAATGTCAATATTATAAAAAGCCTTGTGTGCCCTGTGGCTAACCAGGCTGCACACAGAATCCTAACCACATGAGTTTCTTTGCCATGGGGCTGGGATTGTATCAACTCCCAGGAGTAACACTGGTTCTTGAGTGCTGGTCAAATCCATAAGTGGTAAACGTATATACAAAAACAGAAAAGCAAAGGACACTTCATGATAAATGAACAAAGGTAAGAAATCAGTAGAGATAAAAATCCCTACCCCCAATGCAAGGATTAAATTACACAAGGGAGAGGGGCTGGGACAGGGCCAGGCATAGGGCAAGGGCTGTTAATATTAGTTAGCACTCTTAGCAATGATACATGTGCAACAAACAGTGTAAATACTAGTAATGGTAACCATGTGGCAGGTTTAGTAGACAAAATCTGATTTTTTTTTTTTTTTTAGACAGAGTCTCGCTCTGTCACCCAGGTTGGAACGCAGTGATGCGATCTCAGCTCACTGCAACCTCCGCCTCCCGGGCTCAAGCAATTCTCCTGTCTCAGCCTCCAGAGTAGCTGGGACTACAGGTGCACGCCGTCATGCCCGGCTAATTTTTGTATGTTTAGTAGAGATGAGGTTTCATCATATTGGTCAGGCTGGTCTTGAACTCCTGACCTCAGGTGAACCACCCGCCTCGGCCTCCCAAAGCGCTGGGATTACAGGAGTGAGCCACCGCGCCCAGCCAACAAAATCTTACAAACTGCTTGTTCAGGGGGACACAACAGAAAGTGTCGTGTAGCCTTTTGAGTTCTGTGTACATGTTAGGATCCTCCCAGGCTGTGTCTTTCTGCTCCAGGCCCTCACAGCCCAAAGTGTTAACTAATGAGAGAACCATGGTCAGAAATCTTCATTTTTCATGTTTCAAAAAAAAATTGTATTAGAGATGAGGTCTCTCTATGTTGCCCAGGCTGGACTTGAACTCTTGGACTCAAGCCATCCTCCTACCTCAGCCTTTTGAGTGACTGAGACTGCAGGCATGAGCCACCTCACCCAGCTTAGAGTCTTGTGCATAAAAGGTTGGTTGGTAACTGAACTAGATGAGATCTCCAGGCCCTTTTGTAGCTTTTATAGTCATTGATCCGTCTTGGCAGAATGGAGCGGGGGCAGTCTGGGCGTGGGTAGGTGGTGATGGGGGATGGCGTATATGACTGTTCCCATAAAAAAGAACATCAGATTCCCTGCATCCCATCTTGTCTAGCTGTGTCCCTGTGGGAGCCTCTCCCCTTTTTCTTCTTTTAATATTTTTTAACTCTAAGCTTTGCAAGTGAGGAGGACCAATACAAATCACTGGAGATGAAGGTTTACGGAATCTTTATCCCAAGAAGCAATGGATTCTGGATTGGTAACGTCTCACTCACGCCAAACATGTGCAAGTTAGAGGGATCTGATATTTACCAAGTGAAGACTCTGCGGGGCACTCTGCGTGGTGTGTTACTTACATTATCTAACTGAATTGCCATAGCAACTCCAGAGGGTAGGCATCCTTCCCATTTCATAGATGAAGAAACCAAGGCTCAGAGAGGTTAAGTATTTGAATCAGCCTGTCTCACCCAAGTCAGATACTTTCTGCCACATCAAGCTCTCCTGGTGGAACCTGCCCGCCCTCTGGGAATGAGTCTGGGATTTCGGTTTCTGGTCTGAACACCAGCATGTAGATTTACTCCCAGGTATAGGACAGGATCAGACACTGGTGGAAGAGCTCCAGATGGGAGATGGGGCACATGAAGCCCGAGGTCAGATCAACCACGCTGACGATTCTCCTCTGATTACTGGGGGGTAATGTGCCTCTTCCTGAGCCAGTACCAAAGGTTGTCTTGCTTTAAAAAAAAATACCATGTTTTAAAGTTTTTATTATTTTTTTAAGAGACAGGAGTCTCTCTCTGTCGTCCAGCCTGAAGTGCAGGGGCGTGATCACTGCTCACTGCAGCCTTCAACTCCTGGGGTCAAGCAGTCCTCCCATCTCGGACTCCCAGGTAGCTGGGACTAAAGGGGCGCACCACCACATCTGGTTAAAAAACACCAGGTTTTGTTTGTTTGTTTTTGAGACAAGGTGTCACTCTGTCACCCAGGCTGGAGTGCAGTGGTGTGGTTGTAGCTCACTGCAACGTCCACCTCCTGGACTTTAGGTAATCGTCCCACCTCAGCTGGGGCTATAGTTGTAAGCCACCACCCCCAGCTAATTTTTTGTACAGACAAGGTCTCACTTTGTTGCCTAGGCTAAAAATATCATGTTGTTGATTTTCAAAACCAATACATGCTTATTAGAGAATTTAGAAACACATAAAGAAAATAAAAATCACTTATAATCCCACCATGTGGTTTTCCAATTCTTTTTCATGTGTGAATATGTACAAATGTATACATAACATATATTCCAGTTTAGTAGTAAGCATATAACATATACTATTTGTAACTTACTTTTTTTGCTTAAAAATACATCATTAACACTTTTCAATGTAATTAAGTATTTTGCTACAACATAGCTTTTAAGATCTCTGAGCACTCCACATATGATTTTTATTTTCTTTCTTCTTTTTTTTCTGTATAGATGGGGGTCTCACTGTGTTGCCCGGGCCGGTCTTGAACTCCTGTGCTCATGTGATCCTCCTGCCTCAGCCTCCCAAAGTGCTGGGATTACAGGTGTGAGCCACTGCACCTGGCTTGATTTTTCTATAGTTTATAAAGTTGGCTCCATTTTTAAAGTCTTAACGATACTGCCTTCTCCGGTCATTAAGCGAGATGGTCAGTACTTGCAGAATATGGGGCATGAGGGACCCAGAGGTACAGCCTGTGGTACAGCCAGGTGTGTGAAAGGTACAGGCAAGCATGGAGTGGAAGACAGTGCACTCCTAGTCACTGGCCATGAACCAGCAGATTCTGGTTGTGTGTCCTGCTGTCCCCCTCCCTTCCCCTCAGCCCATCGGTACCTGTACTGGCATAGCCCAGAGGTTTGGGCACAAGAAGAAAAACCACATGAGCTGATTGGTGTCGATGGCAACCAGATTACAGATCTGCCCAGCAGTCATTTCTCCCATGGACAGGTTGGAGGTGGACAGGTGCATAATTTTATTGTAAATCTTGGTCTAGAAATGAGAGCAGAGTGTTTCACATTCATCATCATTCTTGTCATCATCACCACCCCAGATGCCATCTGTTACAGTGTGCCAGGGCCTTCTCAGACAGTCCCTATGGTGCCCTAGAGCAGCTCTGTAAGGTAGTACTGTATCACCATTCCAACTTACAAGTCTACTCCAGCACAGCCAGCGACTTCCTGAGTAAGGCCTTTTCCTGTGGACAGGACTTACTTGGCTCTTTATTTTAATTTTATTTAATTAATTAATTTATTTAGAGACAGAGTCTTGCTCTGTTGCCCAGGCTGGAGTGCAGTGGCATGCTCTCAGCTCACTACAGCCTCCACCTTCCAGGTTCAAACAATTCTCGTGCCTCAGCCTCCAGAGTAGCTGGAATTACAGGCATGTGCCTACCATGCCCAGCCAATTTTTGTATTTTTAGTAGAGACGGGGTTTCGCCACGTTTGCCAGTCTGGTCTCGAACTCCTGACCTCAGGTGATCCACCCACCTCGGCCTCCCAAGTGCTGAGATTACAGGCATGAGCCACCGCACTCGGTCTGTTCTTTATTTTTAAAAGCAGATATTCAAGTCCAGTTGTATTCTTGATTCACCAGAGGCCAGTGGAGAACACAGATCAGAGCCATAAAAATGATGAAGTGGGGCAGACCATCTGTTTTAAAGTGGCCATCTCCAGCCTGGGGAGGAGATGTGCTCTGAGACCAAGTCCTGTCATAATTCAGCCTTGAAACAAAACAAGGGTTCGACTTTGGAAGGTATGATGTGTTACACGACTGTGTGAGTCAGTCAGCCCCAGCACTATCCCCAGAGTGCAGCCACCCCAAGGACCCTCACAGGGCAGATGGACCCTCACACAGCAGCTGTGGTAATGGCCTCCCCGAGCTCTGAACCTAAAAGCTTTATGTGCAGAGTGATCATGCCTCCCAGAAAGACTGCAATTTTTGGATATGTGCTCTTAAACAAGGAAAAATGCATCTGGGTCTTAAATGTCCTCAGGATGCTTGCTCTTGGATAAAATTCTATTATACATTCTGTTGTAAGGTGGGCTCCCCGCCCTTAATTCCTCTTGTGCAAACCCAGGTTTTTTTGCGGGTCAGGTTTTCTTAAGGCAGGAACCTATTCTATGTCTTTCTGTGAGCTAATATACACCATGGGCAAGATTTAAAATAATGAACCTATTCTATGTCTTTCTGTGAGTTTATATATACCGTGGGTAAGGTTTTAAATAATGGCAATTACATTTTTAAACAAATCTATATACCTCCTAGGTTATGAGAAATGAGACTTTAAAAGATAATCACTTAGTTTCAGTGAAGTAGGGACTTAGTCTCAGTGAAGTAGGGACACCAAGTGATCTGTGAAATAAAGCCTTACTAAGTGAAGACCAACAAACATAGAAATGCACAACTGACTCATAGCCAGTAATTATGTATAATTCATGAATTGTGCTTAATAACTTTTTATGCACAAAGTGTGGTTATTCTCTAACCCATGAAGACACAGACTCTCATCTGTAAGGGTACATTTTCTGGAAATCTCCAAAAGAAAGAAAGAAAGGTTTTTTTATTCTCCTTAATTTGTTTCTTTTTCTTTCTTTCTTTCTTTTTTTTTTTCTTTTTGAGACGGAGTCTTGCTCTGTCACCCAGGCTTGAGTGTGGTGGCGCTATCTTGGCTCACTGCAAGCTCCTCCTCCTGGGTTCAGGCCATTCCCCTGCCTCAGCCTCGCAAGTAGCTGGGACTACAGGCACCCACCACCACGCCCAGATAATTTTTTTTGTATTTTTAGTAGAGATGGGGTTTCACTGTATTAGCCAGGATGGTCTCGATCTCCTGACCTCATGATCTGCCCACCTTGGCCTCCCAAAGTGCTGGGATTACAGGCAAGAGCCACTCTTTTTTTTTTTTTTTTTTTTTGAGATGAAGTCTCACTGTGTTGCCCAAGCTGGAGTACAGTGGCATGATCTCGGCTCACTGCAACCTCCACCTGCTGGATTCAAGAAATTCTCCTGCCTCAGCCTCCCGAGTAGCTGGGACTACAGGTGCATGCCAACATGCCTGGCTAATTTTTGTATTTTCAGTAGAGATGGGGTTTCACTATGTTGGTCAGGCTGGTCTCAAACTCCTGACCTCGTGATCCACCCACCTCGGCCTCCCAAAGTGCTGGGATTATAGTCATGAGCCATTGCACTCCGCCCCTCTAATTTGTTTCTATAATTAAAACCAGTCTTTCCTTTCTGTGGCATAGTAATGAATCTCTCTTATTAACAAGAGAGATTCAAACAATTTGATGAAAACGATTATATGCTAACACATTAAAAAACCATTTTTGGGTCTTTTGGTGTAATTGGAAAATGTAATTTATGACATACACACAGTAAGTATATTTAATTACAAAACTGTCCAACCACAAAAGTGGCTGTTTTGTGGTGGTGCAAGTCTGCCTGTCACTGGAGGGGTCTGAGGAGAGGCTGGGATTTCTAGAGAGGTTTTCTGAACTGAGCAAGTTTGGTTTCTCCCAGCTCTGGGACCCCATGAGTCTTAGAAGGTCTTAGATTTTCCTGGGCTCTTTCCACTATTGTCACATAATGACATCCCTGAGGAAATACTCTGCTTTCCCAGTGAGAAACCACTGGGGATGGGCAGTGTTGCCATATACAGCTGCACAGGTTGTGCACTGCACAAATTGGGAGGGCACCATTCACACAGACTATTCTAAGATAGCCAGAGTTTGGACTCTGACATTGTCCCCAGCCCAAGCTATATCCTCGTCCTCTCGGTCCCTTTTCTGCAGAGCTTCTTATCCTGGCTTCCACATGACCAATGTTAATGATTCTGAGGAACATTTCTGAAGAATGAGGTAGCTTCAGGATTTTACCACAACTTCATGGACATCACTAGGCATAGCTGAATCTAGTTATTCCCAATGCCCATTTTCCTCTTTGCACAGAGAATTTCTAGCAGTGCATATATAGCTGTCAAGAATAAAGACCAAGCTCTTTCTAGCCTCTCTAGATACGGCCATTTGGCCAATTTCTCACCAATGGGATGCAAGAGGGTATGTGCAAATTAAGCATTATGATTTTAAAAGGAAGATGGGTTCCCTCCTCTTATCCCTTCTTCTGGCTGGTTTAAATGTAAATATAGTGGCAGTTTCAATAGCTACCATGGTTATTACGAAAGTCACAAAAGAAGGCTGGCAGAGCAACATGACAGAAGAAGCCAGGTCTCTGATCATTGAGTAGCTCCTGTGTCAGCCCTGACTCTATGTGAAGAATAAACAAACTTCTATCCCGTTTAAACTATTCTCAAACAGGATGTCGCTCTAGTCTGATAGCTGAACCAAAATCCTAGTGAAGACTCTGGGACTTTCTCATCATCACCTTCTTCAAAGGGGCCCTGAATACTCCCTGGCTTTGATCATCTTTCCAAGAATCTCTAACAGGGAAGCCACAGAAGGGAGGACCAAGAGCCTAGAATTGAGTGATCCAACAGCCCAAACAGGTCACTCTCAGTGGGCAAGATTTCAGAGTTCAAATAGAACTTAGAGCAGTTGTCCTCAACCTTTTTGGCACCAGCGACGGGTTTTGTGGAAGACAATTTTTCCATGGACCTGGGGGAGAGGGATGGTTTCAGGATGAAACTGTTCCACTTCAGATCATCAGGCATTAGATTCTCATAAGGAACACACAACCTAGACCCTTGCCTGCACAGTTCACAATAGGGTTCGTACTCCTATGAGAGTCTACTGTAGCCGCTGATCTGACAGGAGGCAGAGCTCAGGTAGCAATGCTTGCTTCCACTGCTTACCTCCTGCTGTGTGGCTCAGTTCCTAACAGGCCATGGACTAATACCCCATCTTAGAGGGCACCCTGTCTTAGAGGCTATCTAGACCTGGTATGTCAAGCACATTCCTTTTTTCACACCCAAAGAAGACGGTCTGGTAGCAGAACTCTGGAATAGCCATGTAGAGAGGATTCCAAGGTTGCATTTACCCTTGGTCAGAAAGAGTGCTGTGATCAGTTGGTGATGTCTGCCACTTTCAAGCCAAGGGCTGAGCAGTTGACTTTTCAGACCTAGTCCAAGGCAGAACCAGAGCCAGAGCTACTCTGCCTCCCAAGTTCAGCCCAAGACATTTTCCACTATCCCACACTGCCTTGTCAATGGTTAGTGTTTTAAAACATTGTTAATGGGCAACAAAAAATAAATTCACAGCAGAATTATTCTTGAGTGTCTATGAGGATGAATAACACTCGTGGACATTATTCCTAATAATAGTTCTTATGGTGAAGTGAAAAAATAATCATCCAAGTACCTGTATTGCTCCTCTCAAGTTAATTCCAGTTTCAATGGCCACATAGTAGGATGCTTGCAGAAATGTCCTTTGCAGTAGGAGGGCAAGGAACAGAAGCACGGCTAAGACGTAGGCATTGGCAAGGAACTCTTGGGATGAGACAAAGTAAACTCCGAGAAATTGTGTCTGTTGGAAAGAGAAGTTCAGAGGTGACTGTCACTGCCAGCAAAATGACCACCGTAGAACACACCACTGTGCCATAATGGACCATGGCCATGATTATTACAAGACCCTCCGTGCCTGCAAAGTCTTATTCAATTGTTTATGAGTGAAAAATCAGACTGATAAATCCAACTGAACGTTCTTCTAACTACAGGGAAGGTTGCTTACACCCTGTTCATTTTTCCACTTGAGGGAACAGAATGGGGCCCAATTATAACCGCAGGCCCATAAATATGACTCTCAACATTGTGGCCACAGGCCCAGGGGACAGCATTCTGAATGGGGCAAGAATAAATAGAGCAGCTAAAACCTGAACTGGTATAGCAAGTCTCACGGTGCATGTTCTCTGCTACAGAAATGGAATCAGCAGCTCCCTTGTTCCAAACTCACCAACAGCTTGTACTGTAGCAATTACGGAGCAGAAAAGGCCACTGGAAAACATGGCACCGTAGAGCTCTCGGGAGAGAATGGGATCTCATCACTTATAAGAGACTGAAAAGATTTCAGACCCAAGCCCGCCAGCCTCATGGGCTCCCAGGGCCTCCTGTTAAATTTAAGGTTCTCTTGTGTACTTCTAGCAAGATCTCAGATGGCAACCAGTGAAGAAAAACAAACATTTTAACTTTGTTGCTAAAGATACCAGGGAACAACAGTGTGTCTATTTCCAAATTAAGCATCAATAACTCTCAGGAAAACTTTGATCTTGATAAATCCATTGCTCCCCAGCAGAGCCACATCAATATTTCCATGAAGACAGAACTCTGCTCTTTCTCAGACACTGCCCTGGACTGTGCGTGCTATTTGGCAGGGTGTGGGAGCTGCTGCAGGGTAAAGAGGGATGGGAACAAAGTGATGAAAAGGAGTTTGAGGGCACATCCACAACCAGGATCAGGCAGAGAGGGCCCAGGCTCTCAGGAGGCCTTTCCCTAGAGTCAGGAATTCCTGGATCTTGGATCAGAGCTTCCTGATGGTGGCCTCTCAGTTTAACAGAGGTTCTCTAAGCCAGCCCTCACTGCTCCCTGGAGCTGTCTGGTCCTGCTCACCACTGTCTCTCCTGTGCTGTGTGCGCCAGGGGTCTATATCTGTTGGGGGCAGCAGGAAGCAGCCACAGGGAGACCACTGAGGGATGCATGCAAGACTCTAAGAGGAAGGCTCTACCCAGGGTCTCTGTCCCATTTGCCAGTGTACCAGAGGGAGACGTAGAGGGAGGAAGTTGAAGGTAGAAGGGCGGGGGTGGGCTGGAAGCAGAAAAATGGGCCTTAAAATTAGGCTGCAGGGAGAGACCTGATCTTCCGGGGAGGAAGGGGCAGGAGACAACATTTATCAGTCGCAAAACTCTATCCTTACAATACCCTACTGAGGAGGGTACCATTATTAGCCCTATTTCATACATGAAAAAAGGAGTTTCAGTAGGGTTAGTGGCTGCCCCAAGGTCACACGCTGGTAAGGGGACAACATATGAACATGAACCTGGATGATGTCCAAAACACTACCCCAGACCCAGTGTCTAGGCCTCGTCCAGGCCTTTGACCTTAAGTGTCCTAGTGTCAGTTACAGGCTTGTGACTTGTGACTTGTGGGGGACCCTGGCTGGTACTGGGTCAGAAATATAGAAATATGGGGGTTAGGAAGACCTGGTCCTGTTTAACACGGCCTGGGATTCTTTTGTCTCACTGTCCTCTGCAGGGACGCAGCTCTGGAGACTGGAGTCCATGATTTTAAAGCAACAACACATCATGAGAATTTATCCCAAAGAAAACAATTTCACATAAGGTAATGGCTGTATGGACACAGACATTTATTTTGGGGCCAGAGCAAGAGGAGAATGCAAAAACCCACATAAACGTCCAACCACAGGGAATGATTATGTAGTTATGATACTCCTGGGAACACTATGCACCCAAGACCACTAATTCTCCTGAAAGCTCTGGAGAAACATGGACTGCCACACACATGCTATGTTACAATGAGCAGAAAACACACAGGCTGGAGAATGATGGCTGGAAAAGCCAACTGATCATGTTTGTTCATTAGACTGTGGGTGTTACTTAAATATACTAGTCAGTATTTGTGCATTTTTAACAAAACAACAAATTCTAGTTTTGCAGCTCTAAAGGCAAAACTTTGACTCTCTCCCTGCCCCCAACAAACATACCCTAGGGTCAGAAAATGATTTTTGTAGATTGAGAATTTTGTGACCTGTTAAAAATAAAAATCTCACTGCAGCTGTAAGTCATTGGGTCATTATTAGATCGCTCTTCAAAGAGTTGGTTTAAAAGGGATGGAAACTGGAATAGCTAAGTTTCAGTTAAGAAGTGGGTACCTGGCTAGGCGTGGTGGGTCATGCCTGTAATCCCAGTACTTTGGGAGGCTGAGGTAGGCAGATCACCTGAGGTTGGGAGTTTGAGACCAGCCTGGCCAACATGCTGAAACTGTGTTTCTACTAAAAATACAAAAAAATAGCCGGGAATGGTGATGCATGCCTGTAATCCCAACTACTCGGGAGGCTGGGCCAGGAGACTCACTTGAACCCAGGAGGCAGAGGTTGCAGTGAGCTGAGATTGCGCCAGTGCACTCCAGCCTGGGAGACAGAGTGAGACTCCACCCTCCACCAAACAAAAAAGAAAAAAAAAATTAGTGGGTACTAGACTAGCCAAGAGGCCTGCCGTGCTGCCCAAGGAAGGCAGGCCCTGGTGGAGTCTACCTAGAAGAGAGTCCTGGGTATGATAGCACTGGCCAGCACCCTGCAGGTACCAAGGCAAGAGAGAAAGACTAAGGACCTACAACCTGACACTCAGTGGAAGAAAATGCTTTGGAAAATCATAGGCCCTAGTCTTGCACTTTCACAAGCTCTCAGGGAAGAATTGTGTTTGTTTCCAGGGATTTCCCCAGTAGTCCTCAATATACATTTTTTAAAAGTAATCAAGCCAATTATCTTCATGCCCCCATGTACTTTCTACAGAAGTAGTTATTACACATTTTGTAGTTGAGGCTTGTGAAATGTGACTGCTGAGGAGGATAAAGAGAGTTAGCTGCAGAGGTAGGACTAGAACCCAGCACTCCCAGCTCTACAGTTTGGACCCCCATTGTCTCTGCCAGGCCGGAGGTGTGATTGGAAAGGTCCCCTTCACATGTTCTCTGGTGATTAAAGGAGAGAGGATCACTTGGGCTCTTGCTTCTTATTTTGGCAGGTGCCAAAAGGTGAGTTGTCCATAGGTCCCAGCCCTGGGAGGCCCTGGGTAAAGAATAAAACTATCTTTGGCCACCCAGAGACCAACACACCTACACATTCATCCAAGACTGTTTGACATGGTGGTTAAGAGCCTGGACTTAGAGGTCCTGACTCATAATATATTAGCCACTGTGTCCTTAGGTAAGTTCCTCAACCTCTCTTAGCTTCAATTTCCTCATCTGTAAGATGAGGCTACGAAGGGACTTCAGAGAGTTGTTATGAGAAGTCAACGCAACAGTGCACAGGAAAATCAGTAAGTGTAAGCACTCAATGTATAGTAACTGCTGCATTATTCCTTCATTGCAGAACCATTTCCCATGCATCTCCTGGGTGTCAGGCAGGGAGGGGGCTGAGTGCTGGGCACACAGAGGTCAGATAATGGGGGACAGAGGATCAAGTCAGGGAAAGAGACAGAGCACTTTGATAGGATGTTATGTGAGTACAGAGAAGGGGCATCTAATTCAACCAGGTGACATTTTCCTGGCAGATGACATTTGAGCAGAGTCTTGGTGGCTAAGAAGGAGCTAGTGAATTGAAGGCAGGTACTCCAGGCCAGACCAGTTGCATGGACATGGTTATGAAGAGGCCAGCCCACACACTAAAACCACAAAGTCACAGAAACACCAAGGCATACACACTCATTAAGTCACTCATAATGATAGCCACAAATATGGCCATCCAAGCAGGGGCACACATACGCACACACACACGCAGAAAGACACACCAAAAGACATAGGGACAAACAGAATACACATACAGAACCATAAGCAATTTCTTAGGGGAACTCATTCAGAAACACACACACATTACCAAACCTACACGTTTTCCTACTGAGATTTAAAGGCTGTTTGAAGCTTTAGCCCTTCGATCAAACCCAGACTGTTCCTTCTTCCTTTGGCTCAGCTGATAGCCCAGGGCAGTGCTGGCAGGTTTCAGACACCAGCAGCTCATTATGAATCCCATTCTCTTGCCCTCCAGACAGATCTGTGGCATCCATGGCAGGTGACCGATTGGGAGTAGGGGTTGGGCTGGAGAGGAGGAGGCGGGAAAGAGTTATAGATCATAGGCAGAGCCCAAACTGGGTCCCAGCTTTCCCTGGGGAGTGGCAGTGGGGTGACAGGAGCATCAAAGACTTGGCAAGTCACAGACACTTTCAGTAACTAAAGAGGACATCAGAAATGTTTGTCCTTGTGGATACCAAGGATGATATGTTTCTTGCCAACTCTGAGAATCTTAGGAAGGAAGAGTAATGATGAATAAACCATAGGTGCCCCGCTGTGCCGACTGCTGCAGGATGGATTAAGGCTGGGCAGAAAAAAGGGCTTCCTCTCCCAGACTGTGAAACATTGCAACATGCAGCTAGGGAGCTTCCTTCTTTGTCATTCATAAAGACCAGAATAGCACTCAGTTCTCTCTGGATTAGAATGGCTTGGGGGCTGGGAGATGAACCAAGTGATCTCAGTAAATGATCCCTTTCCCCCATTTTCTCTGAGCTCAGAAGCCCAAATGAGAATTAAGCCACATCCCAGGCAACCACATGATGGAGAGTTCTTTGTTGTGGACACTGGAGACTATATTTACTTTCAACTCTCGTTTCTGTGTCGGAAATTTGCTGATTGTGTTTGGGCTGCAGGGAACAAATATTAAATCTGATAAGGCCCACTGCCACTGAGGCAGGGCCATCTGTCTCCGGGATTTGTGTGCTCAGTAACTGGGACAAGAGCATTCCAATGAGAGGGTAATAAACCCCAGGGTTTGTGTATAAACAAAGAGAAAAAAAATGGCAATGATAAAGTTCAGACGAACTAAAGTTCTAAGTGTTCTCACCATCTCTTTGGCACATCCTGCCTCAGAGTTCTCTCCTTAGCAGAATCCCAGAAGGGTTTTGGGAAACACAGGAAGAAGAGAGTGGCGTGGACACTCTGATAAGGGCTCTGGCTTGTGTCATTTCCCCCTAATATTAACAACTGGCTCCATGCTGCTTCAGGGTTGCCAATGGAGGGTATTCTGGGGTAGCCTATGGTCAGGCTAGCGTTGAAGGTGACACTCCTGTAGACAAGAGAAGCAGTCACTTCCCCTCTCTTTTATGGGCCAGATAAAGTAGAGAGGCTCAAAAAGCCAGAGATGGCTTCAAAAACTATCAAAGTTTGCAAAAGTGGTCCTTGCATTCTTGATTGAGCAAGAAATCTTCCCATGGCAGCCTGGCAAATTGCTACTCATCCGTCAAGACCCCATTCAAACATCCCCTCCTCTATGAAGCTGTTCGTGACCACTGGATAAGTTAATCACTCTCTTTTCCCACAATTCCCTGAATATACCTCCTAAGAGTCATATGTAACACGTAGCATAGAAGTAATTTATTTCGATTTCTCTCCTCACCATTGGGTTTCATAATCCTTGGAGCCTGAGGTGATGGCTTGATAATAACAGTAAATTTAGCTTCCTGGTTGTAAATGCCCAGACTGTGGAGTGAAAGAGTCTTATATTCAAATTCTGCCTCTCTTACTAACTAGCTGAGAGACGCTGGGGAAAGTTACTTAACCTTTCTGAGTCTCAACTTTCTCATCTGTAAAATGTGGATAAGAATACCTATCATCTCATAAACTGTACAATATTTGAGGTATATCATAGTAAAGCTGTTGCAAAATATACTCACACCAAAGGGTAGTTTTAGGGATTAAATCACATATGGATAACTTGTGCACCTAGCCAGGTATGTATTATGTGGTCAATAAGTGGCTGTTAATATTGTTAATCATCCTCGTCATAACTATTGCTTTCATATTCTCACAGCCCAACCCAGGTCTGGCACACAGCAGTGTTCAATAAACGTTTGCTGCATAAATCAGATTCAACGTATCTCATATCTGTGGCCAACACTGTTCAGCTGACTAATTATATCAACAGAAAAACGAACATAAACCTCCTGAGGATTAACTGCTAGCTGCGATTTTAGAGCTCATGAGATGAACAAATGTTACGCACAGGGTGTCATAAATTATTAAAAACCCTAATTCCCAATTCTCTGCATTATTTTCAGACTGTCTATGGTTAAAATGTTATAAAGGCATCCTCACTTGGAAACTAAAACTCTGAAACTTATTGGAGTAAAA
Source organism: Colobus angolensis palliatus (assembly GCF_000951035.1). Classification (NCBI taxonomy): domain Eukaryota; kingdom Metazoa; phylum Chordata; class Mammalia; order Primates; family Cercopithecidae; genus Colobus; species Colobus angolensis. The sequence continues at coordinate 913,408 of NW_012114755.1, forward strand.
AGTTTTTCATTTTGTGGCATTTAAACCTAAACGGCTGCAAAGAAACAGACTATAGAACACAGTCTCCCCAGTCCCCAAAGTGGATGCTATGGCCCCACGCAAGGAAAATAACCCCCAGGAAGGGTTTTCTAGCTCCAACAAATTTCAGTTTGTAGAATCTTTACAACTGCAAAGGCCATTGGATATAATCAAGTCTAACAAGTTTCCAGTGTTTTTAAGCCATGGAAACTTTTATTAAAAAAGAAATTTTAATAGAAAAGTCCAACATATTAATAAAACTCGGGCAGCTTTGAATGAAATTTGGAGTGAGGAGAGACAAAACTCCACTCATGAGGGTTTCCCACTTCTCTCTCCTCTGACAGCAGCTCCCAAGATGCCCCTGCAGAAGCTCAAGTGCCAGCATTTACAGGACTGAAGAAGACAGACGTTCAAAATTTTTAAAGTTTACTAAGATGACATAAACTGAAAGCCAGAAAATCCAAGCCACAGACACTCTAGACACTGGACAAACAAAAGCACCTCCTGCAGTTTTCGGACTGACCTGACTACCGGGAGAGGTATTACGGTAGTGATGGTGAGAGGAGAGTAGGACACCCTTGCGGCACAGGCTCGCCCCCGGCATTTCCGTTGACCAGATGCAGAGTATTTTGTGGTGGGGATACTGCTATAGGCTTTGCACATGTGTGAGGAGCCACTCCAGCATGGCCATGGCTCACACGCATTGGCCTGTTGCACCTTCAGAAACAACTGAAAACCATCTAGAGGGTGCCTTACCCTACTGCTGGGGCTGCCTACCTTGGGCTGGAAGACGTCGTTTTCCTTCCCAAGGTGGTCCACGATTCCAAAGATGCACAGTGGCCCGGCGAAGCCCAGCAGGTCGGCCAAGATGCGGAAAGTGCTGCTGAGGACCAGGCGCCTCCCGAAGGCATGGCTGAGTGCCTGCCAGATGGCCCGGGCACCTTGAGTGCCCTGCATGTCCTTCCTCTGCCCAGAGAGACCATGGCCAGGTCAGGGTGGCTGAGGGTTCATTCAGGGCTGGGCCTAGCCTCCCAGGATGCCCCTAGCTCCTGTTGCCTGGGGAAACCCAGTGGCCACATCCTCTGCAGGCAGGTGAACTCCAGGAAGAGATCATGGAATCAGCAAGTGCACAATTGGGAGGGTCCTATCAATGCCAACATGGTCTAGGTGGGCAAACTGAGGCCAGATGATTGCTCGAGGTCACACAGCTGGTCAGGGACTATGTGATGAGCACAGCATTGGAATGAGAAGTGGCCATGTGGCACACTCACTCATTACCACCTGCCACTGTGTCTGCCTCAGCAACTGCCCTGGTGCGAGGACAGAGGCAGTGAAGGAGCACTGGACTGGGAGTCAGGAGACTGGCTCTGCTGCCTGCTAGCTGTGGGCCAGCTCTGGGCAGGTCACAGCCTTTCTCAGGGCCTCAATTGGCTCCTCAGTGACATGGGGAGATTCCTGCCTGGCTCAATTCATAGAGTTACCATAAGGATCAGACCACTAATACCACTGCTCTCCAAATCAAGTGAACATTCCAACCTTTATAGTCAGTAAGCTCCAGAGGAAAGAGCACAGGGCCACGAGAGTCCAGTGGGGTCACTTCCCTTCTCAGAGCCTCAGTTTCCCCATCTGGATGAGGACATTGGACTAGATGACCTAAACGGTAAGGGCCATTCCAACTGTGCCTGTCCTATGACTCTTCAGCCCTGCACCTGCCCCTGGTTCACTGTGTGACTTAAGGCAAGCTTCTTCCCCTCACCAGCCTCAGTTTCCCCGCTTGTCCCACCACGATTTTGAACTAATGCCCTTTGAGGTCCCTCTCTGTGACCCTAAACCAGAAGGCAAGGAATAGATGGTGTGGCTGTGCCCCCACTGACCACCTGGGCGTCAAAGGCCTCGCAGAGCCGCTGGTAGTTGGTGAGGGCCCTCATGGCGATGGGCAGCTTCCCAATGGCTCGCAAGTCGATGGGCTTCTTGTGGGCAGTCTTGATGAAGGTGTTCATCCACCAGTAGGTACCTTTGGACAGCAGATTCACGAAGGGCTGCAGGAAGCGCACCCCCAGGTCCTGCAGGTCTTCAGGCGGCTTCACCTCCCTCGGTGTCTTGAAGAAGACGTATCTCTGTGGGGCACATGGGCCATGGGGGATGGGTAAATGCAACTTCTCACCACTCCCTACCTTGCCCCAGCAAGGATCTGGGTTGTGATATTCCACAGTTGATCTCTAACAGATGGGGCCATCTTTCACCTGTAATTATTACCAGGAAAAGGATTCCCCAGCACTTTCTGGCCACCAATGTTAGAGCCTCCTGACTTTGTAACTGCTCATTGAGGTTGACTTTGAATCCCCCATGGCTAGGCTGGGTTGGGTTTAGGTTGGGCTGGGGAGGAGCAGGAATCTCTCACGTACTATCTTCTCCACAGATCTAAGATACCACCATGTTTCATATACAGTTCACAGACCTCCAAGTCATGTAGACCTGGTTTCGAATCCTGGCTTCTCCACTTACCAGCAAGGTGTTTTTGGACAAGCCTCATCTAAAAGGTTTCCTCATCTATAAAGGGGATGGTGCTTGCACCACAGGGTTCCTGTGAGGGTCACTGGAGGGTGGGGGGACACATAAAGAGCCTTGTGCCCTTCAGATCACCAACTAAAAGCAGAAGAGTCAGAGAAATGCAAGCAGTCCAAGTTTGAAAGGGCCATAGCCCTCACTGCTGGCTGGAAGGCAGGGAAAGGGTTTTCTCACTTATTGCTGGCAGATGACAATCTTTCTGGAGGGCAATATGTAACACTGATCAAAATTTAAAATACACAGACCCTTTGACCCAGCAACGCCATTCCTTGGACTCTCTCCCATAGAAATAAAAGCAGCAATACATAAATATAAGTATGCTCGATACACCATTATTCATGAAGGCAAGAACTTGGCAACAAAGTGAACGCCCATCCATAGAGAAATAGCTGAATATATTATGGCTCATCCATACGATGGAAAATTATGCAGCCATTAAGAAAATAGAATTAGCCATATCAGATGGCTTGGAGGGAGTCCCAAGAGATATTTGTTGGGTGAGAAAAGCACAGTGCAGAAAACAGTGCATAATACGATCCCATTCTTATAAGATAAATACTGAGGGAGAAACTTACATATTCACTTGTGTTGAGAGGAAAAAAACCTGAATAGATATTTATTTAGATAGACACATATGGTTTTATACTAATAAAAACAAAGCATGGGAAAGACAAATGAGTTCATTAGTCTGGGCTACCTGGGGAGGTAGGGGCAGGGGAAGGGGAAGGTTGGAGTCTGGGGTGGGAAAGAGAGAGGGAGGCGGGAGCAAACAGAAAGGAAAACAAAACACTCATTCATGTGTGCGTGTGACGGTATGAATACATTAAAGCAAAGACAAGTCCCCCACCACCGAAGAAAGAAAGGAGAGGCCAGTGCCTGATGCTTATCTTCCCTCTCTATGGAAAGTCATCCACCAACCTCAGCAAACACACCGGTCACCCCCTCTCCCTCTGGGAGCCTGGGGTAGAGCGCACGTGGGCCAGATGCAGTGTCTCTCCTGAAACTTCCCCCGCCATGGCCCCACTCCCCTTTACAGGGGTAGGTAAAACAAGTTGACCCCTTCTCAGCTTGGCTGAGAAGCAGGCTGGGGGGCCGAACCCAGGGCAGGACAGAGGCCACAGCCTCTGCTCCCCACCCTGCCCTGGCCCAGGTGCATCCTCAGTGGCCTGCTTACCCTCACCCTGATGACATTGACCTCCACGAGGAGCAGCATCCCATAGAGGATCACCAGCAGCCCTGTGAGGCAGAAGCGTAGCTGCGAGAAGCCGATGGCGTGGTCCAAGAACTTGACAAACTTGATGGTCTTGGTGATGAAGGCCAGGGTCCAATACACCAGCAAGGCTGCCGAGGAGAGATGGAAGATCATGGAGACGTGTGTGCATCATGTGTGTACACTCATGTAATATGTGCAAGTATGTGGCAGAGAAGAAGGAGACAGAATGAGCATGCCCGGGTGTGTACACTTCTGAGTAAAGGGATGTGCACATGTGAATATATCAGAGTGTGTGACTCTAAGATGACGTACATTAGTCTTAACATTCATGAAAAACACCAATAATCTCATAAATCAAACTGGTCAGACAAATGTCCCTTAACAAGAAGTGATCATGGGAAGAATAAGAAATTTATTTCTTGAATTTAACTAAGTTACAGGCACTGTGCCAAATAAGCCCTTTAAATACAAGAGCTCATTTATTCCTCACCATCACTTTTCAAAGAAAGTGCACTGCCGTCACCCCCAATTGCTCAGACAAAGGAAATGAGGCTCAGAAAGATGAGGTAACTGATCCAAGGCCACACACCCATTAACTGGTAGAGCTGGGCTGGCCTGATGCTGGAGCCCATGCATGCAAGCTCCATGCTATAATGACTTCCTTGTGGAATTTCCAAGTGAGAGAAATCTTAAAGGTCATTCAATCCAGCCTTTCATTTTACAGATGAGGAAACTGAGGCCCAGAGACAGGATGCGACCTTGCCCAAGTGCACTGGCAGCTAGGGACAGACAGAGGGTGAAAGCCTGGGTCCCTGTCCTCACAGTCCAGAGCCCACCACAGCAGGATGATGGAGCAGGGCCATGGGGGACATGGAAAAAGCCAGCCACAGTTCCATGAGGCAGTGTTACACAGGGGTTAGTGGTGGTGGCCCCGCAGCCAGATACACCTGGGCTCAGAGCCTGTGAGATAATGGCTGTGTGACCTTGGACTAGTCACTTTGCCCTCTAGAGCTTAGTTTCCTCATCCATTAAGTGGGAATCATAATAGTGCTACCTAGAAGGTTCTTGTGAGAAACGTATGGAAAGCATTTAGTGCAGTGAGCCTCACACGCTCTTTGGATATTAGCTGTTATTTTTTTATTATCTCTAGATTTAAGACCTGGGGCAGGTAAACCTCAGAAGCTATCAGTAGATTCTATCCTGAATTCTCGCACACACGCCCACTTCAATCTGCCAGTAAATCACTGTCAGCGTCCAACAACCAAAACCAGCAATAACCTGTGAAGTCCCCCTTTGAGGGTGGGGGAGATTTTAGCACTGGCAGCTCTTTCCTCCCCTCTCTCAGACCAAATGCGGATAAGGTCAGCCTCATGCCACAGAGCCCCTCTCCAGAGGACTTGAGTGAGGGAGAGAGACTTTCACTCTGCCCTCTATCCCTATGTGGGCCTGGGCATGAAAGCCAGAGCATCGCTTGGGGACAAATCTGGATCTGTCCTGCCTGGCTCGGGGTTAGGAAACAGGGTGAGATGTTGGGCCCCACCCTGTGCCCAGGGCTGAGCTCACCCAGGGGATCAATGCCATCCACCTTGGGTCCCTGCATGAGGACATTAGGATGGGGGGCAGAAGCATCTGCCTTCTGGTCCCATGCCTCAGGACTGGAATAATGTCCCCCAGCTCAGGCTGGTCTCTAGGTCTCGAGGAATTCCACAGCTGAAGGCTGTCCCCCTGCCTCCACTCCACTCTTGGACGGATTCTATCCCAGGCCTCAGAAGCCTTTTAGCCCTTAGTGAGAGCTGCCTACTAGAGCTGACTTGAAAACACGCCTCATGCCTGTCTTGTGCCTAACACTTAACAGATATGGTCTGATTTGCTCTTCATTACAACCCTATGACTCAGGCAGGGACTTATTCTTCTTCCTGCCCAGGTGGGGAATTGGAGGCTCAGAGAACTTGGATGTCTTGTGCAAGGTCACACAGGGAATTAGCGGTGGACCCAGGACTAGGCCCAGAGGTTTTTTGCACAGTCCTGTCCTGCAGTGCTGAGTGCTCAGCCTGTTGCCAGACACAGCAGCACCCAGCAAAAGCTGAATGCCTGATGAGAGAAGAGGGAAAAGGAAGGAAAGAGGCATAACATGGGGACTGCTGGTGAGCTCCCATTACTCCTCCTTCTCCCTCCAATCTTCTCCCTTACCCCACACCTCTCCCATTAACAAATGCTGTCTATTTCACCTCCTAAATATCTTGAATCTATCTACTTCTCTCCATCCCTGTGGTGTACCACCTAAGTCCAGGCATCGTCAGGTCTCCTCTGGATTCCCGCTCCACCCTGAGAGCCTTCTTATTGGTTTCCCCACTTCCTCCCCATCTTGTTCTCCTCCAAGCTGGTCTCCATAAAGCAATTATTATGATTATGTTGAAAACCCCTCAAGGCACCCATGTTCATAGCAGTGCTATTTACAAGAGTCAAGAGGTGAAAGCAACCCACTGACAGATGAATAGATAAACAAAATGTGGCATATCCATACAGTGGAATATTAGCCTTAAAAAGGAAGGAAAAAAAAATTCAATACATGCTACAACACTGATGAACCTTGAGGACATTATGCTCAGTGAAATAAGCAAGTCATAAAAAGACAAATAGGCTAGGCATGGTGGCTCACACCTATAATCCCAGCACTTTGGGAGGCCGAGGTGGGCGGATCACAAGATCAGGAGTTCAAGACCAGCCTGGCCAACACAGTGAAACCCCATCTCTACTAAAAATACAAAAATTAGCCAGGCATGGTGGCGAGTGCCTGTAATCCCAGTTACTCAGGAGGCTGAGGCAGGAGAATTGCTTGAACCAGGGAAGCAGAGGTTGCAGTGAGTTGAGATCATACCACTACACTCCAGCATGGGCGACAGAGGGAAACTGTCTCAAAAAAAAAAAAAAAAAGACGAATAGTGTATGATGCTGCTTAGATGAGGTACCTAGAGTGCTCTAATTCATAGATAGAAGGTAGAATGGTGGTTGCCAGGGGCTGTAAGGAGGGAGAAGTGGGAAGTTATAGTTTAATAGGTACAGAGTTTCAACTTGGGAAGATGAAAAAGTTCTGGAGATGGATAGTGGTGATGGTTACACAGCAATGTGAATATACTTTTTTTTTCTTTTTTTGAGACAGGTCCTCACTCTGTTGTCTAGGCTGAAGTGCAGTGGCACAATCTTTTTTTTTTTCTAATTTTTATTGGTGCATATATATATTTTTCATTTTTTATTATACTTTATGTTCTAGGGTACATGTGCACAACGTGCAGGTTTGTTACATATGTATACATGTGCCATGTTGGTGTGCTGCAGTGGTACAATCTTGGCTGGAGTGCAATGGCACAATCTTGGCTCATTGTAGCCTCTGCTTCCCAGTCTCAAGTGATCCTCCCTCTTCAGCCTCCCACGATCCTCCCACCTCAGCCTCCCAAGTAGCTGGGACTACAGGTGTACATGGCCATGCCCAGCTAATTTTTATGTTTTTTGTAGAGATGGGGTTTTGCCATGTTGGCCAGGCTGGTCTCGAACTTCTGAGCTCAAGCAATCTACCTGCCTTGGCCTCCCAAGGTGCTGGGATTACAGGCATGAGGCACCGTGCCTGGCTGTGAATATACTTAATGACACAGAACACTATACTTAAAAATGGTTAAGATGATAAATTTTATGTTACATCACACAGACACACACACACAGACTTCCCATTGATGTTGGGATAAAGGACAACATCTGTGGTGTGACCTTCCAGCTGGGTGCGGTGGCTCACGGCAGTAATCCCAACACTTCGGAAAGTTGAGACTTGATCATTTAAGACCAGCCTGGTCAACAGGGCAAAATCCCAACTCTTCTAAAAACACAAAAAATTATCCGAGTGTAGTGGTGCATGCCTGTATTCCCAGCTACTCAGCAGGCTGAGGCACGAGAATCTGCTTGAACCTAGGAGGTGGAGGTTGTAGTGACCCAAGGTGGTGCCACTGCACTCCAGCCTGGGCACAAGCAAACAAAACCCAAAGTCCAGCTCCCCTCCACTTTGCACCCCTGCCACTCTTTTTCTTCTGAATTTTCTTTTTTTTTCTTTTTTTTTTTTTT
>NW_012114755.1:921576-931015 GCF_000951035.1 Colobus angolensis palliatus
AGCCAGGATGGTCTCGATCTCCTGACCTCGTGATCTGCCTGCCTCGGCCTCCCAAAGTGCTGGGATTACAGGCTTGAGCCACCGCGCCCGGCCTCTTCTGAATTTTCTAATGTGTTTTGTTCCCTCTGCCTTGGGGCCTTCGCACATGCTGTTCCCTCTACCTGAAGCACTCTTTCCTCCCTTCTTCCAGTTAGTTTCTTCAGTTCTCGGCTCAAATATGACTTTCAGAGAACATTTCCTTGGCTTCATCTGGGTTCCAGGATCATGGTTCCTTCATGGAAAAATGTAAGTTGCACCACAGGTCCCCTTTCTGTGGGACTCCATACCCAGGTCAGACATCAGCCTCCTCGGAGGGCCAGCCATTCTCCCAATACGCATTGCCCTCTGTCCCTGCAGCTCACAGGCGCGTCCCCTCCACTTTTCCCTGTTCTAGAATTTCTGGCTCTGTGGAGCCTCCTTTCAAGGGAAGATAACTCCAACAAGGGGAAAGGAGGGAGTTAGTCTTTGTTCCTTAGAAAAGGACAAATCCATCCATGGGTGATAGCTCGTGCTTTACAGAGAACATTCTGTGTTTACCGGAGAATGCGAAGATGAACTCCTCGGATGTCCATACAGGGTGTTTCCAGAGGGCACTGGTCAGCCAGGCCCTGGTGGTTAGTGAAGGGTTCTCTACAGACGAGGTGCCGCTTCAGAAATGGAAGCAGCGTGGCTCTCTGAAGCCTGTATTTAACATCTGCCCTCTCAACCTGCTTCCCCCAGCTCCCATTCATACTCACATGGGGGCCCCTGGGTTAGGGGTAGGGGGATCACCTGGATAATCCTGATGGAGCTCAGATCCCACCTTCTACAGAAAGGCAGACCTGTGATTAGTGCAAGAAACACCCTGTACTCCCTGAACACAACAATGTCACGGGCTTAGCACAGAGCGTGCCAGACTCCAAATGTCAATTCGATGCTGTGATTCCTAAAAATCAGTCTGACTTAATGACACAGTGTGAACACAGTCTAACTGCCAGATGTATAGCCCCAGCCTTAGACACACAGGCTGAACCCCAATACAGAGGCAGACCTGCAGATTGATACCTTTGCCCCAAGGACAGAGTCTGTGGGCCCTTAGACACACAGTGTCGGAAATGATTAGGAGATTGCACAGATGCTAGATTCCCGGCTGTGCCCCTTGACGAGCTAGATTAGTGCTAGTTATTTAACTGCTGAGCCTCAGTTTTCTGATACGGAAAGGGAAAATAATAAAGGTACCTACCTCATAGAGTTGTTGAAAGGATTAAATGAGTTAATATACATCACATAGGTAGGATGGGGCCTGGCATACAGTAAGTACAAAGTGAGTATTTGCCGTTATTATTTTTAACCTCTCAGTTTCAGGGTCCACATTGGAAAATGGGGATATTAACAATACCAATAAGGAGGCTGGGGGAAAGTAGCCTGTGGGACAATGAACATGGCACGGAGCCTGCCCCACAGCACATGCTCAGTAAACATCAACCATCATCCTGTTGCTTCTGCCTGGGACCCCAGTCCTGCAGTATTTAACATTTCAGAAGCTCTAAGTGGGCACTCCTTCCCAAGTCTCTCTAAATGTTAGCAAACCTGAAGTTCTGGTCCCAGAGCCTTTCTCTTCTCTCCCCAGGTGACCTCTTCCAGTCTCAAGCTTTCTTTCTCCCTTTCTTTTTTCTTTTCTTTTCTTTTCTCTTCTCTTCCCTTTCCTTCTTTTCTTTCTTTTCTTTCTTTCCTTCTTTCTTTCTTTCTTGATGGAGTCTTGCTCTGTCACCCAGGCTGGACTGCAGTGGCGCAATCTCAGCTCACTACAACCTCTGCCTCCTGGATTCAAGCGATTCACCTGCCTCAGCCTCCTGAGTAACTGGGACCACCAGTGTGTGCCACCACGCCAAGCTAATTTTTGTATTTTTAGTAGAGGTGGGGGTTTCTCATGTTGGCCAGGCTGGTCTCAAAGTCCTGACCTCAGGTGATCCGCCTACCTCGGCCTCCCAAAGTGCTGGGATTACAGGTGTGAGCCAGGGCACCCGGCCCCAGGCTCAGCCTTTAGATGCCATCTACAAGGCTCACCTCCTGAAAGTGTAGCTCTTACCCTGCCTGACCTCCCCATGAAAGCCCAACTTGACACTTGAGTTGGCTGTCTCTGTGACATCTCAAGCTCGATATGCCCCCAATAGAAAACTTGATCCCACCACAGCCCACCTTCCCCTCCTCTGCCATATCATTTATTGATGCCACAGTTCACCCAGGTGCTCAGGCCCAGAGCCTGTGACTCTTCCTTGCTCCTCTCCTGGCGCCTGCCCTCACCTCCCACTCTTCCCCTTGCTCATTTAGCTTTGCCCACAGTGACATCTTTGCCAAATCTATCCCTATCAGAGGCCTTTGCACTTGTCACTCCCCTTGCAGGGAACACTTTCCCCCAAATACCTGCACACCCACATTTACCAAAGCCCTTCCCTGACCATCCTGTGTAGACAGCAACATGGCCATTGCCCCTACCCCTTACTCAGCTTGATTTTCTTCATAGCATCATCATCACCTATTTGTTTATTTGTTTATTCACTGTATTTGCCCATCTGTCCTCCTTCACCAGACTGTAAGCTCCATGAAGACAGAGATTATTTTTCTTCTATTCCAAATCTCTACTGTCTAGAGCAGTACCTGGCACATAGTGAGTCCTCAGTAAACATTATCTGAAGAAATGAATGAAACATTATCTGAAGAAATGCCCCTCCCTCCTATACCTCACTTACCAATTAGCAGCTTGGGGAAGTTGGAAGTCTCGATGTTGTGATAGTAGACCACAGAGGTGACAGCAGCCATGAACGCCATCCCGGCTGGCATGTACAGGTGGAGGTGGCGGGATTCAGTCACCCTGAGATGGGAGAGAGAAATAGACAGGATGGGGACGTTCTAAGTACTGCAACAGAGCAGCCCAGGCCTTGAATTCCGAAGGCCGAACACTGAACCTTTATAGCATCACTGTATAGGCTGCAGGGCCCTTTAGTTAATGGGCATATTTGGAGTATAGGCTGGGCAGAGCTGCCAGTACGTGGAGTAGAGCTGGATATTTGATCTGGAGGTCTTACTGTGTGCTGAGCCCTAAGCACAAGGGTGGCTGGGATCTCTTGAGCAGTGCAGGGGCCTGTATGCCACAACTCACCCAGTGACAGTCCCATTTAACATGAACAGCATAAGTCAGCATTGGCACCCTCCCCAGGGGCTGTGATAAACTGATGAGAGTCAATATTTATGGAACATTTACCCTGTGCCAGGCACTGTTCTAAGCATGCGATATATATTAACCCACTTAATCGTCATTAAACCCCATCAAGTGGGTACTCTTAGTCTCCCATTTTATGGTTGAGGAAACTGAGGCACGAAGAGGCATTTCTAAGGTTCTGATTTTGTCTTCTCCCTCAGGAGGGGGAATGCGGCAGTCAATACCAGCTCATATTCTTTTCACTTTAACTCACAGAGGCCTCTAGGTGGGTGGACCCTGGCCTGTGGGTAAGACCCAGAGGCAGCCAGAGCCTCCTCCCAGGCCTCAGTCTTCCCCGTGCCTGGTGAAGACGGTCACCTTACTTAGTCATGATCATGCCCTTCCACAGCTCTCTCCTGCAGACAGCAAAACCCACTCTGCTCAGCCTGGAACGAAAGGCCCAGGCTATGTGGCCTCCAGCCACTTTACCAGAGCTGCCCAGCCTGCCCTTTCTGCTCCACCCTGTGGGACTCACTCCATTCCCAGATGGCCTGCTACAGCCTGATGCCTCAGTGCTGCTGTTGTCCACCAGGCTACTCCTATCCAGTGTGCCAAGGGTCCCTGCCCTTGAGAAGCTGATGGTAGGGAGGGGGCTGCCATGCTCAGAGCTAACTCTTGAAGTCAGTAGGCTAGGGAAGTCATATCGCCAATGGACAGAGGCTGAGAGAGGACAAAGGAGGGGGTGGGCAATCAAGGACAGCTTCCTAGAGGAGATGGCACCAGGTTGGACTTTGAAGGATACATAAGAGTTCAGCAGAGAAGGAGGAAGGACATGAGGAGAGCCATCCTGTGACCCCAGTGGGTCTGGTGGGACTGAGGTGCAAGTGTAAAGGCAATGTGGGCTCTCCACCAAAGAGCATCTTCCCCTTATTATGTGCCAGGAGGACCACAGGTTTGCTCCAGCAGCAATGTACCCAGCCCCAGGGGGAATGGATGGCGATTGGTTTAAGCAGTCATGCAATTCCCTACCCCTTTGCCAGTGTTGGTCCACATATTCTGGCCAGTGAGATGTCAAGGAAAGAATAATCTCCCTCATAAAGGAGAGGCATGTCAGGAGCATGCCCTCTCTGCTCATGCTAAGCAATTCCCGGAGCTAGGCAGCCAGCTTGTGACCATGGGGAAGATAGGCTGACACACAGAGGATGGTGTGGAAAGACGGGAAGAGGCTGTGTCCCTGAAAACATCAATGAGCACCAAACCAACCTGAAAAGGCAAACTCCACATTTCTTGTTTAATGAAATGGTAAATATTGATATTCTTTAGTGGATATTCTCCACAAAAGGTCTTCAAACTAATACAGAAGGTACAAGAGAGACAAGGCTAGAGAGCAGTCATGAATGGCAACACTGGGCACAGCCAACGCCCTTCCCGGGGACCTTCAAAACTCTTGCCTCTTTACTCCTTGAAATAATTTTGAAACACCCTCTACTCTCTCACACATTTTTAAGCTGACATCTAACCATGTTTTATCATATGTTGATATAAGTGCTTTTTTTTTGCAATAGGAGGGAGAAATGTTAAAATTTTATAAGATGAAATAAGATGAAGATTAACTGTAATTGAACTAAATATTTCATGGCACGGCTTCATAGAATAGTTTTTAGCTGCTTTGTTAAATAATACACACTGAATTAGTTAAGAAATTAGGTAAAGTTTTATATACGGGCTTTATCCAGTGTATGGTGGTCTGGGAAAATATTGTAGTTTTTTTAAAAAATCTTCTTCACTAACTTATTCTGCTTTGATTGTTCTGAATTCAGAGCATCACGCACAGAAATAATACCCAAAGGAAGAGGAGAAGCGCTACAGGTTTAAGATGGCTTAATTATTCACTAAATGAGGCTTACTCTAAATCAAATCAGGGCAGCCTTAATCAGCCCCCACTCCCACCTACCCCCTAAATTTCCAGACAGCTCTGAAAACCCAGGCTGGATTAGACTAGGGGTATTACAAGGGTCTGTGACTTCTCCTGTCTGCTCTTTTCCTGCCCTCACTCAGGTTTGCCAGCCCCAGGGGTAGGAGCTCACAAAGACCAAATGACAATTACTCAGCTCAAGCTGATCTGTGCCCTGGGGGGAGATGGCCCTTTGCACTGAGCTAAAGCAGAGCAGCCACACACAGGAGGGGCTGCTGACAGCCAGCAGGAGGGCGTCCCTGGACTCATTCATTCCAGTTTCCCACATCCTGGGAATACACAGTCCGCCCAGTGCTCTGCCACTCCCAGCTCTGCACCCTGTCCGTGCTCAAAGTTCATCCTCCACAACCCCATGAAGCAGCCAAGCCAGGGACTACAATGCTTGTTTCACAAGGCTAGAGAACAGTCGCGAATGGTCACACTGGGAACAGCCAACACTCTGCCCAGGGGTCTTCCAAACTCTTGCCTCTTTACTCCTTGAAATAATTTCGAAACACCTTATACTTTCTCACACATTTTTAAGTTGGCATCTAAAATGTTTTATCATATATTTATAAATGCTTATGAGGCCCAGAAAGCCCAAATGACTTGTCCAAAGTCCCATAGCTGGTACATAGCAGAAGTGCTTTCTAAAGACCCAGGTCTTCCTTCTCCAAGGGCAGGGTGTCTTCCTCTGTCACCATCTGGTGAATATTTAACATCTGAGGGCTCGCTGTGGCATTTGTGCTACTTTGGAAGGGGTGTAGGGGTGGGGGTGGAGGCGGACTTGTCACCTGCTTGTCTAGCAGTATGCCTTCTGGTCTTCTTGCTGGTCTGGGGACTTTGATAAGCAGGGAGAGCTGCTGCCTCCAAGGCAAGCAGGTATTACAGAGATCACTGCTGAAGCCAGGATGCAGGGACACTGGGGGAGGGAAGGTGGGGAACGGGAGGGAGGATGAGGGAGCCTATCCCCTGCCATCCAACTACAGGAGCCAGGCAGTGCTGCAGGAGTGCAGTCTGGATAGTCTGATTCCAACTCAGGGGGCACTGGACCTGATACTCAAGCCAAATATTCCTCTCCTCCATCACTCCCTCTCCTGGCAGTCTCTCATTCTTCCTGCTTTCTGGATTCTTCCTTAGTGAGATGGCTGCTCCAGCTCCTCTTCTGTCCTCAACTGCTGACACACCATTTCTGTCTGCAGTTATCGCTCACCTAGACTACTGCAATCAATGCTAAGTGCCACTTCTATTATACCTCTAGCTTCTCCCTGCCTCCAGCCTGCGCTGAACACCTCCTCAGGTTCTCACCTAAAAGTGTTATGCTGATGACATCCCTCTTCTTTTCCAAACTGCTGACCAAATCCAACCCAAACATGCAGTCTAGGATTCACAGTCCTCCTGAGATGCCCCAACCTGGGTTCCCAGCCTCAGCCTCCATTGCTCCCTAGCTTGTGTTTAATGCTCCAGCCCCTGCGCTGCTCCCTAGCCCTACCTGCTTTTCTCTTTGGTGCCTTTTCTCTTCCCTCAGGCACCACAAGCTCTCTCTCTCCTTCTTCCTCTGTGTGTCAGAAACCTAGTCACCCTTCCAGACTCCGCTCCAAAGCCCTCTCAACCACGGAACTTGCCCAACTCTGCCTTCCTCTTGCCTCCCAGAGTACTTATTTGTAACACAGTTTCATTTATTGTCCTAAGGACCCAATAAGTGTTTATGGACTGAATAATGTTTATGTTTATTACATGCCTTGCAGTGTGAATACAAAGATGAACAAGACTCAGATTCTAACTCTTAGGCCTTTCTGACTCAGAAGACAGTTTTGCAAATAGACATAAACTTTAACATGCAGTATGATCTGTGCTGTACCAGAGGTGGGAGGAGTGTGCTGTGAGACCCAAAGAGAAGGTGGGCATAGGGAATGAGGCCAGAGACAGGTGGGACTGACTGTGAAGACCTTGGATGGTGGGCTGAGGATCTGAGACCACATCTTCGAAACAGCTGTGAATCAAGGAAAGGTCTTATGCAAGAGTGGGTGGCATGCTTAGATTTTTTTTTTTTTTTCCAAGAAGGTAACTCCGGCAGCTTGTAGAAGAGACCTGGCATTTTCCACTGCAATTGTGACATTCTAATAGGCTCTAGTATTATTTCGCTGGGACTTAGCATGCAGATCCATGCTCCCTCCACTCTCCTGGACTGATGGCAGGGCCTGGGACTCACTTGTGTCCAATGCCCAGCTCAGAGAGGTTGGCACATAGGAGACATTGAGTTGCTGGATGTAGTAACAAAACATATGGGCTTGTGGAATGCAGGTGAGCTAGCGTCTCCTTCGGCCTTTCAGGAAGTACCCTGTAGCAGATTCACTTTCCTGAGTCCTCAGACAGTCACTCACCCATCAGACAGGATGCCCTCCGCAATCTCACACACCAGGACGAAGAGCAGGATGAAAGTCAGGATCCACCGCAGGTTGTGCCCAGGGAAATGAAGCCACGTGCTGTGATGGATGTGCACCTTGGAGCTCTGACTGCCCCATCCTGCAGGGAAAGGCAGTCAGAGGCAGGATGCCTGCCCACTTGGAGGAGGAGGAGGGTGCATGAACCCCAGAAGGTTGCTTGGGCATTGGGTCCATGGTGTGGGTGACACCTACACATGAGAATCCCCAAGGCTGGTGCACACAAACTAAACGTCCAACTCATTCCGCCTAGTCCTATGCTGGTACCTCCCCCCACCACACCTTTTTTTTTTTTTTTTGGGGGTCTTGCTCTGTTGCCTCTGCTGGAGTGCAGTGCCACGATCCCTGCTCATTGCAGCCTTGATCTCCTAGGCTAAAGTGATCCTCCCGCCTCCTGAGTAGCTGGGACTACAGGCGCACATCACCATGTTCAGCTAATTTTTAATTTTTTGTAGAAAGAGGGGGGTCTCACTATGTTGCCCAAGCTGGTCTCAAACTCCTGGACTCAAGCAATCTTCCTGTCATAGCCCACCAAAGTGCTGGAATTACAGCCGTGAGCCACTGTGCCCTGCCAAGGTACCCCATTATATACGCTAACTTCTTGTGTGACAAGTCATCAGGTTAATAAACCATTTGGTTGAGAACAGAAGTGAAAATGCTGTTCTTTTTTTATTTTTGATGCACATACGAGCACATATTTTGTATGTTTTCTTTCTATTTCTGTCTAACTGTCTTTGTTAATAACTAGCAACTCTGCTTCTGCAGCAACCTCTTGTAAATCTAATTTTGTGACAATCTTTCCTTTCTTCCCCAAAGCTGTACATGAATTTTAAGATTTGCTTTTTTTCTTAAAGTGAATGAACACGTTTTGGGGAGGCAGGGGACACCCTATGAGTTGATAGACTTGACTGGTCTGGAAGAGCCAAGGTCTTGGAGAGAGATGGGGGCGGCGGGACCTCAGTGGAGAGGCACGCACGATTGTCCCGGCCGTGGCCCCCAACTTTGCAAGCAAGGGCGCCGGGGTCGCTGAGTCGGCGAGTCTGAGCTACTTTGCGCAGAGCCTGAGAAGTTGCGCTCTGGAGACACATGCCCGGGTAGGGTGGCGGGGGAAGGGAATCCAAGTCCCTAGCTCTCGCCTCTCCTCGCCCTCTCCTCGCTCGGTCGCGGGCCCGGGACTGTCAAAGACCACCGACCACTGCGGAGCTCAGCCCCGTGAAAGCATAGGGGTTAGCGGGGCCTCCATCCCAGGCTCCGAAGCACAGGCTTCCCTCCTCCCTAGGCCCAGCTGCGGCTGACTGGGAGGGTGCCTTGCGGGAGGGGTGACCCGGCTCTCTAAGCTGCGCCACGGAGGATGAGGCCCGACCCCTCTCCACTTCCCCACCGCGTGCAGAGACCTCCTCTTTCCCTTTCCCCCATCCCAGCTCTTGGCCCTGCAGAAGCAAAACTTGGCGATCCCGTGGGTCACAAACGTCAGCTGTGTTTGGCGCGGGATCGGGGGCACCGGGGGAGTGAAGGGATGAGCTGGTGTGCGAATGCAGGGACCAGCGGGCAGGACACAGGACAGGAGACCCCGGGAACGAGGCTGTCGTGGGCCGGAAGGGGACGCCGAGCGGTGCGGCGCGCAGCGCCTCCTCCTCCTCACTCCCTGCTCTCCCGTCCCCTCCTCCGCTGCTCGCCGCGCGCACTCACCGATGAAGAGGATGGGGAAGGTGATGAAGAGTAGGAAAACGTGCGGCACCACGTTGAGCGCGTCCACAAAGCAGCCGTTGTTGAGGACGCCCTGGTCCACCCGGTAGGCGGCCGAGTGGTTCTCGCTGCCGCAGA
>NW_012114755.1:931215-1005897 GCF_000951035.1 Colobus angolensis palliatus
GCACCCCGCCCTGCACTACCACCTGCGGGACCGTGGGGACCGCGAGGACCGCGAGGAACCCGACCCACCCTGCCACGCCTGCGCCTGCCTTTCAGATATGGAGGCGCGTGCTCCCAGATGTTGCCAGGGTCGCTTCGTGAGTGCCCCGATGCGCGCGTGCGCTGGGGGCGAGGGGAAGGGCAGGCGGAGATGGGGAGTGTGTGTGGGCACACTGGAGTCTGGGTGGGAAAGGAGGGTGGGCCGTGCAGAAGAGGAGAGAAGGGTCCACATGGCCTGGAGTGGGCGGGTTCCGGGTTCCGAGCGTGAGTTCACCGGGGCGTGGTGCGGATGGATGTAGACAGCCGAGGGACGGGGGCAGAGTGGCGGAAGTCTCCACCCCACATGGATGAGAAAAGTGGGGCAGAACGTTACTTGTGTTGGTGGTGGTGGGGGGTGGGGCTTGGGCGTTTTCAAAAGTGGTCCCAGGTGGGGCAATCCTAGGTACTACTTTACAGCTTATCTGGCACTTTCACACGAGGATCTCCCAGCACTCTTGCTAAGTACAGGTTCTAATCACTTCCATTCTTCTGATGAGGAAAACCAAGCTGTGAGGAAGCTGAAGGGAGGCCAGTAACATGACTCCCCCAGGGTCTCAGTTCCAGCAAGCAGGGAAGCATAGCTTGAACCCAGCTGCTCAGGTCCCCCGTCCCACCCCCATCATTTGTACTCATGCCTCTGGTACATGACAACCCTACAGCGACTGGCAGACCAGTGGGTAGAATGGGTGACGGCCCTAGGCTGAAGAAGAGGAGCTTTAGAAACTCATCTGGCCAGAGGAATGCGAGGCAGTGGAGGGGGACTGAAATTCTTAACCTGACCTGGAACAGGCTTAACATTTGGAGGACACCGTGAAATTGTACAGACAACGTTATGCCTTCCTATACGTTCTGGAGAGATTCTCATGAGACTGTGCCCCAAAGAAGTTTATATTGTATGTAGAAAGAACAGAAAATGGGATTTAGGGGTTAGATTGAAGAAGAACTTTCCTAAATAGGGTATGAAGCATAAATGAGCATGTTCTCAGGAAGGGTCAGGGGAACACCAAAGGAAGACCCCTTCAGCTCCTTTGCCTACAAGCTTCGCTGAGACTGCCCTGAGGCTGCTGAACCTGGTGAGCCTCTCCAGCACGCTGTCAGCAAGGCCGAGGCTCTGCCCAGGCCCTGAGGCAGAGGGCAGATGGGGTTAGGTGAACAGCCTTGGGAGAGCAGGGTCCAGGGTCTGAAAGCCTCAGTCTCTGACTTTGGAGAATTTCTCTGAAGCCAAAAGATGTTTCTTGCAGCATCAGCCAAAATAGTGAAAACTTGGTGGCAGTAAATATCCTGCACCAGGGACAGGGGTTAATTAACTTGGGAAAATGCAGCCGCTGGAACGGTGCAAGCTGAGTCTGTGTAGTCAATAGAAAAAGTTTACGAGATAGTGTCAGGTGAAAAATGGCAAACAAAATTGTGCTTCCCATGATTATAGCCGTATGAAATATGTATGGTTGTGTGAAGCCTGCAGGGAAAGGTCTGACTTGGAAATACGGTCAGGCAGTGCTCCGTATGTATTAGCCACCATCGCGGTGCTTATCATCATTCCTTTTCTTTAAAAATGAGACAGCTGAGGTTCAGAGAGATGAGAAGACAGGTCCATGGTCACCCAGCAAGATTTTTTCTTTTAGTTTATTTTTCTTGCTTTCAAGGTTTTTTAAAAATATATTTTCTGCAATGTTGTTATTTTGTTTGGTAGTTACAATATCAGTTTTTCACACTTTCAGCAATGCTATCTTTCTTTTTAGCGGTAATAATATATTCACTTTCAAAGAACAGGGTTCCTAGTCCTGGCTCTACCACTACTAGTTGTGTGATTTGGGGGCAAGTTACCATTCTGTACTTCAGTTTTCTTATTTCTAAGTGGAAAAGATAATAATATGGACCCCAGAGGATTAAGATGATTAAGATCATGGGTGTGAATGTGCTTTGCAAGTTGGGGAGATGGTCCCAGCTGCTTCATCCCCTGGGTGACCACACATGAGAGCCCCTCGATCCATCAGGGTTATTTAATGGTCTCTCCCTCACCCCACATTGCCTGGTGCAACCCTCACACTTGCTTATTCCCGGTCATTTAAAATAAACAACAAGTCTGGTATTAAAGGAGCATCACCTGGGACTAAGAAAGTGTTAAGTCTGGAGTCTTGGGGACCCGTGTTTGCCATCTCCAGCACAAACTTACTTGTAACTGTGGACAAATTCCATCTTTCCCTGCACCTAGCTCTACACTGAGGACATGCACCACACTGCCCACTGTGTGGGTGGGAGAATTACCCTGAAAAGTGTGGAGTCAGGTGCGCACGGGGGCATGAAAGGACTTCCTTTGTAGTATATGGGTTGTAATCCTGGAATCAGCCCAAATGCTCATCAATATGGGGCTGGTTCAAACAGACAAAACCCAAACAGACAAAAACCAGATATTGTCTGTACTGTGGGATACTATGGAGCAAGGGCAGAGAATAGAGTTTGCTTACTGGCAGGGGAAGATGTCCAAGACACAGACGCAGAGCAGTGTGTGGCATACAAAATCATTTATGTCTGTAACAGGGTTACGCCTGCCTCTGTGTGGGAGGTGCTGGGTGTCTGGTGCTTCCCCACCTCCAGCGATGCCTTCTGCTTCTCTTGCTAGGGGCTGGAAGAAGGTCAGACTCTGGGAGCTTGCTTTGAGCAAGGGTACCCCCCTCTGAGAATTCCCAGCCATTCTCCTGGCAAAATGAAAACTAGGGCTGGATTTCCGGGATTGGATTCTCACACTCACCGGCTACTGGGTGGGTGTGGCCTCAGGCAGGGTGTAGCAAAGGGACTGGCGCAGAGCTTCAGAAAAGTCCTTTCCAGATCCCTTGAGCCAGGGGAGTTAAGGCTGCAATGAGACATGATCAGGCCACTGCACTCCAGCCTGGGCAACAGAGCGAGATCCTGTCTCAAAAAAAAAAAAGTCACTTCCAGCTCTGATGTTGTTCTGGCCTTAGTGCCTTTGTTTCTGTCTGGCTGACTAGGTGTGCCAGTGTTCCAGTGACCTTGACAGAAAGGGTCATTATAATGACAATGGTGACATAACGGAGTGGGGTGATAGTTTAAGAAGAACCCTTTCAAAAACCACAATCAACAGTGGGCTGGTTAAAAACAGACAAAAGCAAAACTCATGGTGTGATCTATACTATGGAATAGTGGGGAACGAGTACAGAGCCTAAGTTCAGGCGACCATCACTGACTGGGAAAGGTGTGTCCTTTTCCATCTCCTTCAGGTGCTCAAAGCCTGTGTCCACAGGGGAACATGGAAAACTGTAGAACCACTAAAAGAGAGGACTGATGTAGAGACAAAATGTCTTAACTGGAACCTGGGAGGGAGAAGTGATCTCCTGTCTCATCTCCATCCTGCCCCATGTCAGGAGGAGGGAAGTAGAAAGAGAAGTTCTTTTGAGAGGGAGCTTGTGCCCAGCCTCCCTGCCTGTCTGTTGTAGGGGTGGCTGGGGGACAGCCACCAGAAAGGACAGGCTGTGTGTAGACTGTGTCAGAAAATCCATACAGGGGCTTTTTAGGTTTTTAAGAATTACTTTTCTGTAGAGATGGGGGTCTTACTGTGTTGCCCGGGCTGGTCTCGAGCTCCTGGCCTCAAGGGATCCCTTCCCCTGCACCTTGGCCTCTCAGAGTGTTGGGATTACAAGTGTGAGCCACTGTACCTGGCTCACATACAACGGTTGTTTTGAAGAAAAGTCTTCTTGTCCCAGGGCAGGGCCTGTAGATGACAGAGGCAGGGGACCCTCAGCCATGTTTGAATGGGAAGGGTAAGGCAGGAACAAGATGAACCCTCCCCAGTCTCTTGGCACCACATAACTGGGGAGGTGGGGAAGGAAATCCAAGAAGGCCCAAGGTTAATGTTTTCTGCCGGCCTAGTGGGATGGAGACTTGATATAGAAATTAAATAACATTCTTGTTCTTGCCCTCTTAAGTTTTGGTCCAAGATCACCCTCACCACAGTAACATAACTCAGAAGGATAACTCCCACTGATGTCCTGGTTGCCCTATACCCTTGAGGCCACTTAAGGTCAAACTCAGCATCTCCTTGCATCCTCTAAAAGAGCCAACTCCCAGTCCATTTATTTTAAAAAATGAAATCTTTACTGAGTTCTTTACAGAGAGCTGGAAGAGGTGTAATTCACACAACTCACAGCAGAAACTTAGTAAAATCCCCCATTTCTCCTGTACCCCCAGTGGTCTTCTCCTTTGTGTGTATCTCATATCTCCTCTTCCTTTCTTCTACACAGTGTCTTTTTTAAAAAAGCATGCCCCTTGTGACCCAGAGCGAGTCAGTATTTGCCTTCAGCTTGCTTACCCACTTAGGGCTTCTCAAGCAAGCCTCGCTCCCTTCCCAAGCTGCTGGTCATCCCCAAACCTGCTCTCTTTCTGGGAAGATTATTGAGGTGGCAGGGGGGATAAGATTTTCTCCTTTTTGTTTCACCAACAGCTGTTGAGTGCTTAGTATATGCCAACCACTTTACGTGTTTTAAATCTCACAGTAACCCTGCCTAGTAGTTACAACTATCGGGAGAACTGAGGCTCAGAGAGGTTAAGTCCCATTCCCTAGTCACATAGCTGGGGGAGTTGGTGGAGAAAAGAGCCAAACTCAGTGAGGCCTGGCTTCAAAGCCTGTGCTGTTAACCACTTCCCAAAAGGATCCTGGGGGTACCAAGGATTTTTCTGCCTCTGAGACTTTGACTCCTGAGGAGGGAGTGCAAGGCCCAAAGAACAGACCTTTGGGGAAACCTGTGTATCTGTGCCTTTTGCCTATTCTCTGTGTTAGAACCCGAAAGAAAGGCCTAGTTCTGTCACTCGCATCAGTCGGGGATCAGATGAGAAGATTCGAGGGTGAGGGGGCCCTGCTTCCTGGGGTCTTACCCCCGTGGGTGAAGCAGGCACACAAATGACCCTGCAGTGATTTGCTTTGGAGACAGCTGCCATTGCTGACGGAAGGATATGTGTATGAACAGCATGGGGACAGCTCTGGGTCTGACCCAATGCTGTGAAATCCCATAAGGTGTGCTGACTGAACCCACTCCCTGCCCAGGGCCACACTGCTGCAGACTGTCCCTCAGGGTTCAGCCAAAGAGGACTCTGCTCTCTGGCCCAGCCAGGACCTTGACAGATGCCTCTGGCTGGCACAGCATGGCCTCAGCTGTCTGGGCCTGGAGGGTCCTACTAGAGCTGGGGCTGAGGCCAGGTGATGCAAGGGCACTGCTCAATAACTTCCCATTTCCTGTATGTTCCTCCCCTCTCCACAGAGGGACTTCAGCTCCTGTCCCCTGAGCAGAGCCTGCCTAAACCCAAACTCTGTGGTGGGGAAGTTTAGGTCCTGGCGTTATCCCTGACCAGCTGTGTGACCTTGGGCCAGTCAGCTTCCCTGAGCCTCAGCTGTCAAATAGGAAGAATAACCTCTCTCTTATGGACTGTGTGTGTGAGAAAACCTGGCACACAGGAGACACTCGAGTCAAGCTTTTCCACTTTCAGGTCAGCCGAGGGCTTCTTGTCTGAAATTCCAAGATACTCACTGATTTTTTTTTTTTAAAATAATTGATTGAGTTCCTGCCTAGTGCCAAGTCATTTATTACATTGTCTGGTTTAGTCACCATCTCTCTTTAAAGCAGGTCGTATGCTTGCTATTACCAAGTTGAGAATAAGGCAGAGAGAAAACCTTGGTTGCCCAAGGTCATCCAGCAAAGAAGGTGGCAGAGTCCAGGTTCCTATAGGGGCAGCCTTCTGAGATACAGGGATGGGCTTAGGCAGGGGTGGGATAAATGAAGAAGACAAAAGCGGGAGTGGAAGCTATCCATTTGGAAGGGGGTGTGATGTGGTGGGAGGCAGGACTTGTCTGGATGCAGTGTCTGCAGAGCAAGCTCCCTGTTCTTATTTATTTATTTACTTATTATTATTATTATTTTAATCTTTGTGGATACAGAGTAAGTGGATATATTTATGAGGTACATGAGATCTTTTGATAATGTGTAATAATCACATCAGAATAAAGGGGGTATCCATCACCTCAAGCATTTATCTTTTCTTTGTGTTATAAATAATCCAGTTATACTCTTTGAATTATTTTATTTTATTTTTTGAGACGGAGTCTCACTCCGTCACCCAGGCTGGAGTGCAGTGGCACGATCTCAGCTCATTGCAACTTTCGCCTCCTGGGTTCAAGTGATTCTCCTGTCTCAGCCTCCCGAGTAGCTGGGATTACAGGCTCACACCACCACATCCGGCTAATTTTTTTGTATTTTTAGTAGAGATGGGGTTTCACCATGTTGGCCAGGCTGGTCTTGAACTCTGACCTCAGGTGATCCATCCGCCTCGGCCTCCCAAAGTGCTGGGATTACAGGTGTGAACCACTGTGCCTGGCCCTCTTTGAGTTATTTTAAAATGTACCAATAAATTATTGCTGACTGTAGTCACCCTGTTGTGCTATCTATATACTAGATCCTATTCATTCTATCTAACTATAATTTTGTACCCATTAACCATTCCTCCCTTACCCCCCTCCTCCACCCTTCCTAGCTTCTGGTACTTCTACTCTCTATCTTGATGACTTCAATTGTTTCCATTTTTAGCTCTCACAAATAAGTGAGAGAAAGTGAAATTTGTTTTTCTGTGCCTGGCTTATTTTACTTAAAATAATGATCTCCAGTTCCACCCATGTTGTTGCAAATGACAGGATCTCATTTGTTATGGCTGTATAGTACTCCACTGTGTATAAGTACCACATTTTCTTTATCCATTCATCTGTGGATGGACACTTAGGTTGCTTCCATATCTTGGCTACTGTGAACAGTGCTGCAACAAACATGGGAGTGCAGATATCTCTTCAATATACTGATGTCCTTTCTTTTGGGTATGTACACAGCAGTGAAATTGCTGGACCATAGGGTAGCTCTAGTTTTAGTTTTTTGAGGAACCTTCAAACTGTTCTCCATAGTGGTTGTACGAATGTACATTCCCACCAACAGTGTCCGAGGGTTCCTTTTTCTTCATGTCCTCTCCAGCATTTGTTATTGCCTGTCTTTTGGATATAAGCCATTTTAACTGGGGTAAGATAATATCTCATTGTAGTTTTGATTTGCATTTCTCTGACGATCAATCCCCTGTTCTTAGACTTGGCTGGCTGAGTGCATGTCCATACATAATGTATATAGTTGGCTTCCTTGTTGCAATGGACTGAGTGTTTATGTACCCCCCACTCCCAAATCCTAATCCCCAAGGTGATGATGTTAGGGGGTGGGGCCATCCAGAGATGATTACATCATGAGGGCAGAGTCCTCATGAATGGGATTAGTACCCTTATGAAAGAGGCCCCAGAGACCTCATTTGCCCTTTCCACCACGTGAGTTTACAGTGAGAAGACAGCCACCTATGAGGAGGCGGGTCCTTACCAGACACCAATTCTGTTAGTGCCTTGATCTTGAACTTCCCAGCCTCCAGAACTAGGAGGAATAAATGTCTGTTGTTTATAAGTCACCCAATTTATGGTATTTTGTTAAAGCAGCACAAACAAACTAAACCACTTGTTCACTGATGAAAACTTGCTGTATAAATGGAGGTAAGTGTGGCTACATGTGAGACTGTGATTCTGTAGAAGACCCTTCTCTGGTACTTGGCCAGAGAAGAACCTCTCCACTCAGGGCAATCAGAAACCTGAAATGGAGAGAGAGTGTGAGAGAGAGAGTTAGGAGTGAGAGAAACACAGAGACAGACTCACAGCCAGTACCTAGCATTTACCTGCTGTAAGACAACATTGCCAAAGTGTCTCCTCATGCCCCATGTTGAGCCAAAAGCTACTTTTTAGCTAAAATTTGTACACTAAAATTTCAAATTGGTGAATATATTAAATTTGCAGATATTTTTTTTCAGTGTGTCCTTGAGGAGGTAATTATTTAATGATGCGAGTGCTCTGAGGCTTGGGCAGAGGACAGAGACTACAGAAGTTCTGTTTAGAAGAGCAACCCCAGTGGTTTGGAGAGAAGCATCACCTTTTCCACTGAAGCCAGAGAAATCATGTAAAATTCCTCTGCTGCCCCAGAGACTGGTTCCCTGGTGGGATGGAGTAGGGGAGGAGGGTGTTGAGGTGTTGCTCATTCCCCTAACTGGGGAAATAACCTGGCTCAGTCAGTGGGTGCACCAATGTGTAACTGAGACAGTCAGTAATAGGCATTTGTTAAGTACCTGCCATGCCAGCTGGGTTCCTCTGTAAGTCTGTGAAATCAGCATTATTGTGTCCTTAGGAAGCCAGAGAGGCTAAGGGACTTGCCTAGCTCACACAGTGCAGTAAGATTTGGAGCCTAGATTGGAACCCAGGTTAAGCTGGGTCTGGAACCCATGTGCTTTCTGTACTGATGTTTCTCAAAAAGTGGTCCCTGGGACCAGCAGACGGGAATTACATGGGAATTTGTTAGAAATGCAAATTCTCAGGCCAGCCCCTAACCTACTAAATCTGAAACTCTAGTCCAAACGTCTGCTTTAACAAGTCCTCCAGGTGACTCTGATGCATGCTAAAGTTTGAGAACCATTTCTTTCCACCACTTTGTCTCCAGTTAAGGAATAATAACTGATGGTCCCTGCCTTCAGGGGCTTACCATATGGCTGGGAAAACAAAAGAAATATATATTTATTTAAAAACAAAAAGTTGGCTGGGCTTGGAAAGGGAGCTTCCTAGAAGCTTTAGGGGAAATGATGGCCTTGAGGGTTGGCCCAGTCTGCACAGGTGAAGAAGTCAGCCTGGTTGGGAAGGGTATGCCAGTGTGTGCAAAGGAGGGGCCACTGAGATACAGTTTTCCAGATGCAATGAGTGAACTAATGAGTTTTTCTAGGATGGGGTGCAGGCTGAGGGGAGTCATGGAAAATAATGGGGTGAAGGGGGACTGGATTGTTAGTGCTTCAGAACTTTCAGCCAAGGAGTTCCCCTCATAGCTTCTGCTCCTATAGGCAGCCGTCATTCATTTGACAATCTTTATTTACGAAGCACCTGCTGTGTGTGCCCAGAACAGGGCAATGGAAGCTAAAAGCAGGTTTTCCCAGAGGCTGTGCTCTTCCCTCTTGGGGATGACACCTCCAAATCCCCCAGCTATCTGACGACCTGCTTCTCAGCTTTCAGCACTGGGCTCCATAGTCACTTCCTAGTTAACCCTTTCCTGGTCCTTCCCTGAGGTGGGCTGGCTTAAAGTCCTCTCCCCTGCGTCCCCCGTCCTAAATCCACTTATGGACTCAGAGTTAGGAGCTGCAGGCCTGAGGTAGCTGCCAGCTGGATGGCTGTTGGACTGTGTCGAGGGTCTGGAATCATACAAGACAAGATTTTGCTCCTTGGTACCTGTCAGGTAAGTGATGGGGCTTGCACAGTAGTCTGAGCTGGCTCACTGGTCTCAGGATCACCCTTGACCAATGAAAAGTCTGTGGCCAGAGTGGCCAGCTGTGCCACATACAGGCAGAGAGGGAGAGACTCTGCTTCCTTGGAGGTGGCTGCCTTCTGTGCTTGCCGAGAACCTGCTATCATCGGCCAGCCTGCAACCGTCATACTGTTTGTACACGTGGACTGTGGGGAAATAACATTTCCTTGAATTTCTCAGTGCTCCTGTAAAAAGCCCTAGCCTCCTGAGTCTTGAAAATGTATATGATGTAAAGGAAAAGAATTTGTGCTTTCACCTTCCTTAGAAGCATTCTGCCCTTCATATAAGCATGAGAATCAGGTCTGTAGCTATGTGTCTAGTTAACGTGTCTGTTCTAAAAGGATAATAAAATGTGTCTACTCATATGAGGTACCTGGAATAGTCAGATTCAGAGAGACAGAAAGTAGAATGATGGTGACCGGGGCGGCGGGGAGGGGAGAATGGGAGTTATTATTTAGTGGGTACAGAGTTCAGTTTTGTAAGATGAAAAGAGTTCTGGAGATGGGTGGTGGTGATGGTTGCACAACAGTGTGAATGTACTTAATATCACTCAACTGTACTTAAAAATGGTCACGATGCTAAGTTTTATGCTATGTGTATTGTACCACAATTTTTTTAAAGGATAAAAAAATTCTTATCTCCCCAAGGAGGCCAAAAGGTTACAGCTAGGGCTAGGTCCCCAGGCTAAGGTCCCAAGGTGCCAGGAAGACTAGAATGCTCTCTCCCTACCTAAATCCCTAGGCATTTCTTTATTTTAATTTTTGTGGGTACATAGTAGGTGTATATATTTATGGGGTATGGGAGATGGTTTGATACTGAAATGCAATGTGAAATAATCGCATCTTGTAAAATGGGGTATCCAGGGCTCTCAAGCATTTATCCTTTGAGTTACAATCCATTATACTCTTTTAGTTATTTTTAAAATGTATAATTAAATTATTGACTATAGTCACCCTGTTGTGCTGTCAAATACTAGGTCTTATTCATTCTTTCTAACTACTTTTTTTTTTGTACCTATTAACCACCTCCATCTCCTTCCACAGCCTCTCATTACTCTTTCCAGTCTCTGGTAACCATCCGTCTACTCTCTTATCTCCGTGCGTTCAATTGTTTTGATTTTTAGATCCCACCAATAAGTGAGAACCTGTGATGTTTGTCTTTCTGTGCCTGGCTTATATCCCTTAACATAATGGCCTCCAGTTCCATTCGTGTTGCAAATGACAGGATCTCATTCTTTTTTATTGCTGAATAGTACTCCATTGTGTATATGAACCACCTATTTTTCTTCATCTGTGGATGGACACTTAGGTTGCTTCCAAATCTTGACTATTGTGAGAGTGCTGCAGCAAACACTGGAGTGTAGATATATCTGATATATCTTACAGAAACTAATTGCTTGTGGTTTTTTTTTTTTGAGACGGAATCTCACTCTGTCGCCAGGCTGGAGTGCAGTGGCGCGATCTCGGCTCACGGCAACCTCCGCCTCCCAGGTTCAAGTGATTCTTCTGCCTCAGTCTCCCGTGTAGCTGGGAATACAGACACGCGCCATCACACCCAGCTAATTTTTTTTTTTTTTTGTATTTTTAGTGGAGAAGGGTGGTGACCATGATGGTCTCGATCTCTTTCTCGCTCTCTCTCTCTTTTTTTTTTTTTTTTTTTTGAGACTGAGTTTTGCTCTGTCACCCAGGCTGGAGTGCAGTGGCGCGATCTCTGCTCACTACCAGTCTGCCTCCTGGGTTCACGCCATTCTCCTGCCTCAGTCTCCTGAGTAGCTGGGACTACAGGTGCCCGCCACCCGGCTAATATTTTGTATTTTTTAGTAGAGACGGGGTTTCACTGTGTTAGCCAGGAGGGTCTGGATCTCCTGACCTTGTGATCTGCCCACCTCGGCCTCCCAGAGTGCTGGGATTACAGGCGTGAGCCATGGCGCCTGGCCACAAATTTCCTTTCTTTTGGATATATACCCAGCAGTGGGATTGCTGGAGCATATGGTAGCTGTATTTTTAGTTTTTTGAGGGAACCTCCAAACCGTTCTCCATAGGGGCTGTACTAATTGATATTCCCACCAACAGTGTGTGAGGGTTCTCTTTTCTGCACATCCTCGCCAGCATTTGTTTCCCTAAGTATTTACATTCAAAAAAGTCAGAGTGGAAATCCAAGATTCTTTCTATTCCTTCTCAAAGAAGCAAAGGTTTTTATTTTTTTCCCTTCACCTTTCAGGAGAGGAGGCAGGGACGGCTGTCTAACTTCTGTATATAAATGGAGAAAACCATTGTTTTTGGTCTCTCACCAAGTGTCCTGCCACTGAGGGAGGAGATTTTTTCCTGTAGGCTTTTAACACATCATGCAGGGATAAGGTCTGGGGCAAGGGAAGCTGACACACTTATTTACTGTAAGATAACTGACAAGAAATCTGTCTGTTCTACCTCCTGTATGCACTGAGGATAAAATTAATAAAGATGAATACTAAAACCCCAACATGTACTTATGTGCGTGCCCACATGCACGCTTTCAGCTGGTGGTCTATTGGGGGTCCCTAGAGAAAGGAAAAGAGCTTAGAGGACTTCCAGTAGAGAGGAGAAATTGCTACAGGTGTAAGTGCTACAGGAGTAAGTGCTGGGGCACAGTAAGGAACAACCCTTTGCCTCAGAGCCTCCCCTTAGGAAGCTCCATCCTCAGGAGTGAGATGTGCCCCAAGCTGCTCTTTCTATAGCATTCATCCCAGATTGTAAGTTAATATTAATTTCGGGGCCAAGAACTATTTCTAAGCAGTTTATCTGTATTTCCTTTGATCCTCACAATTCCATGAAATAAGTTCTATTTATACCTCCTTTATAGTTGAAGAAACCAAAATGAGATTTAAGAAATGTGACTAAGGTCAGATTTCAGTTCTCACCCCCGGACATTTGGGGAACAAGTACTGGAACCCTCATATCTTAGCCTTGGGGGTCCTGTGGTCATACAAGATCACATACCATTTTTTACTCCCAACTGTTGGCCAACTACCCAGCCCTGACAGCTGGGAGTTGGTGAGGGTTCCACATACCAAGGGAATTAACCCCTGGTGTCTTGGCCACAGGCCCCTTCCAGTGTAGGTTGCAGGGAGAGGAAAGGGGAAGAACAGGTGAAAAGGTGGAGAAAGGGCACTTCTGGGGATAAGGGTTCTCAGGGAACACCCCTCTGTGTCTGCCTTAGATCTGTTTCTCCTTCTTGGGCAACAGCCCCCAATTTTCCTTTTGGAACCCACCCTTCCCCTTTACCTAGTCCATGCGGTACTGGGTGGGCTTACTCTAAACCCTGGCTACATGGGTGGGTGTGTGACCCAGGTCTGGCTAATCAGGGATGGTCACACCCCACGTTGAACTAATCAGAGTAAATCCTCAGGATTTAGCTGGAACTATTAGGAAAAAGCATGCTTTTCTCCCTGGGGTTGCACTACTTGGTAGAATACGTTTAGAATAGCAGAGGCCATCTTAGCATCATGTGAAAAGAGCCCATCTGGGAATGAAGCCAAACAGGAGTCCAGAGACAGCACACTGGTTAATCTTATGTGTCAATTTGGCTGGGCCACAGTACCCAGATATTTGGTCAAACACATCTAGATGTTGCTGTGAAGGCATTTTCTAGATAAGATTAACATTTAAATCAGTAGACTTATCCTCCATCATGTGGGTAGGCCTCATCCAATCAGCTGACAGCTTTAAAAGGAAAAAGGCTGATGTCCTCCTAGGAAGACAGCATTCTGCCAATGCACTGGCTTTGGCCCGGAGCTACAATATCAGTTCTTCCCTTGCCTCCAGCTTGCTGGCCTGCCTTGCAGAGTTTGGCCCTGCTGGCCTCCACAATTGTGTGAGCCAATTCCCTAAAATAAAACTCTCTCTCTTGCTTCAATTTCTCTGGAGACCCCTGACTAACAGATGGCCAGAAGAGATACATCATTTTAATATCTTGATCCAGCCAAACCTGACATCATATACTCCTGGGTTTTTCATTTAACTGGTTCTCTTCAATTGGGTTTCTGTCACTTGGAACCCAAAGGGTCCATTTCAAGAGGGTGTGCTTACACTGACTGAAATCTCATCTATGCGGGGCTCAGTGCCCTCCTTGGACAGGTGACCTAAGCCTTAAAGGGTGCATAGGAGTTCACATAGGCATGAGGAGGACAGGGTAGAGTGAACACATGCAAAGACACAGAGAAGCGATGGAGCATGGCAGGCCAAGGAAACGAGAAGTTGATGTGGCAGAAGCAGAGGAAGTTATTTGGCAAGAACCGGGGCTGGAGAAATGGTCTGGGGGCCAGAGGATGTAGAACTTTGAATGCCAGGCTGAGGGAATCAGATTCCGTACATCCTTTCTTTCTCATCTACTTGAAGCAGTACAGCACTGTGGTTAATGACATGGATTCTGGAGCAGCCCTGCCTGGTCTATACTACTTACTATCTATTTAACCTCAGGTATGTTACTTAACACCTTGGTGCCTCAGTTTCCCCAATGAAGATAACAGCATTGTCTACCTCATAGGATTCCATGTAATGACTAAATGAGTCACCACACATTTAGAGTTCAGCACAGTGCTTAACAAATAGTAAACACCTAGTAGTTAGTAACAATCTTATTCCTACAAAGGCCAGTGGCAGTTTCCTGGGCTGCAAACCCCAGGCCCCAGAAAGACAATTGCAGCCCTCTACCCTCTCCCTGCATCAGGCAGTCCCACCTGCCTTCCCCAGGTGGCTGCTCTTGCCCGCTCTAGTTCTCACAGAGCTGTGGCCAGCCTGGCCTCCAGAGAGCTGGAATTGTCATTGCAGCAACTGGAAAGAACAGGGCTCTCAGCTCTGGAAACAGATTCTTATCCACATCTTGGTCTTGGGAATTAGGCTGGAACTGGGTGAGAATAAGCTTCCCAGCCACACAGGCCCAAAGAGAGTCACAGAAGCCCAGAGGCCATAAACTCAGCCCTTTCCCCTCTGACTCCCAGATATGGAGGCGAGAGGCTCAAAGCCAGCTCGGCAAACCCTGGGGACTAGCTGTGGAAAGCAACTTCAATGAGATGCGTAGAATGCCAAAAGTTCAGAGTCAAAGGGCATCCTCGGATTCCCAGGCTTTTTAGGTTTGTGTTTCCACTGGGTGGTGCAGAGAAAGGGCACCTCTGCCACCAACTTAGGGGGATCCTAACAAATCATTCCCTCCTTGGGTTCAATTTTCCTGAACATCCAGTGATGGGGGGTTTAGGGCCTAGGGTGGCAAACAAGGCTCATCTTGTGGGTCAGATTTGATGAGTGGTAAGTGGCTGCCTGGCTGGCTGGTTAGAAAGTGCTGGCCCATGGGCTGTCCTTGCCCTAGTTTTAGCCCTAAAATGCTCAGTCTTGGTCACTGAAGTGAATCCTGATGTCTGGTCTAGTCCTCCCATGGACTCCGGCCCCAGCAGTTTTCCTGCAGCTCCCAAAGCGAGTCAGGAGCTGATTTAGATCCTACCTCTATACAAATCCTTTGGCTCTTTCCCTTCTTACCTGGTAAATGTCAGTGTCTGCTGGAGAGAACTATGCACTCTGGGTTCAATGTGGGACAACTTTCTAATGAGAGTTCATTTCCTTGATGACAATGAAGAGAGCGTCATAAATAAGGAAGCTGAGGCCCATCGTAGCCTACACACTTTGCCAGCCCTGGGTGACCTCCTGGCTCAGGGCTATGCCATCCACCTTCCCTGCCTCCTCTCAGTCCCCCTTTCTGCCCTGCCCAGTGCTCATCCTCCCTGCCCTTCTCCTGTAATCAGGAGCTCAAAGCCTCTTTATCGTCTCACTCACCAAGTCCCGATAAGCGCTGATAAACTCATTCACTCCAGCAGCAGGTGAGTTTCCAATGGTAAGATTCCAGGCACTGAAAAGCTGAAGACCTTAGTAGAAGTTTTTGCAGGTCACAAGAGGAGGTGGCCACCACCTAACAGCAGAACATTCACTGTTCTTCAGTGGTGGTGAGAAGTGTTCTACCAACAGTCTGGAATTTGAGACATTCCAATGGGAGCTGCCTTGCCCTCTAGAGCATATGGTGGAAATGGGAGCGCATAGTCTCTGGGACCAGAGTGCCTGGCTGGAATCACAGCTCTACTACTTCCTCACCGTGTGACCTGGGGCAAGTGACCTCACCTCTTTGTATATCAACTGTCTCTTAATAAAATGAGGTTGTTGATAATAATAGTATCTGCCTTATGGAGTTGTTGATGGGATGTATGAGCTGAGTGCTTAGAACAATACCTGGCACTTAGTCAATGCCATCTGAGTGTGG
This sequence comes from Colobus angolensis palliatus, assembly GCF_000951035.1. Classification (NCBI taxonomy): domain Eukaryota; kingdom Metazoa; phylum Chordata; class Mammalia; order Primates; family Cercopithecidae; genus Colobus; species Colobus angolensis. The sequence goes on from NW_012114755.1 coordinate 946,988, forward strand.
GCTGCTATCACCAGGCCCCTGAGATGGCCAGGCATGAAGCCCAGCTGTTGCAGTTTGAAAGGGCAAACAAGGGTCTAGCCTAGGCCAGGCACATGGGTGTCAGCAAATAGGAGCTCCCTCCTCTTACCTGAGTTTCGGAATTTTCTCCAGAGCCAGGTTAGGTGCTAGACAGGAAAACACAGGGAACTCGTCTGTGTGGCTGCTATCTCTGAGTGCCAGCAATTTGAAGGTCACTGTGGCTTTGTCTTCATCAAGTACATCAGAAAGCCTGGCAGTTTCTCTGCTCCCTCTCTCTGTCCCTACCCACTGATTTCTTTCAGTCCCACATGGTAGCCACTGCATTTTGGTCTGAGCCACTCTCCCCTGCCATGATTCTGGGAGGTGTTGGGAGTCTGTCTGTTTTATCACCAAGTCCTCGGGATCCAGCTTGGTTTGCATCCATTGTGGGATGAGGTAGGGGATTCAGCTGAACATAGGGCTGAACCTGGGGGATGGGCAGTGGGTGTGTCCCCGAGGGGCTCTCTGCAGTGTCCTACCTCAGGAAGGGGTTTCCTGTGGTCCCCTTACACAGAGGCATTCTCCCTCAGACTGCCTTCTCTTGGGACCCCAGTCCACCTCCTTTCCATACCCAGGGTTTGGTGGGGGACGAGGGACGTTGTAGTCATCCTCTGGTAGGGGTGGTGATCATGACTTGCTGCCCACGGTCCTTGCTGCCTCAGCAGCCATGGGTGGGATGTGACCCCACCCCCGGCCACAGTTGATTGGACCTGTGACTGGTCCCTAACTCAAGGGTCGCCCACTCAGGTGATTTGGCCCGATCAGATTCTACTACAGGAATGTGGAATGGGGAAACAGAGATGGGGTCAGGCGAGTCTTGCTGACACAGCCCCACTCTCTTCCTCAGAGCTAGCAGCCCTGGTTCCTGTCACCAGAAGAATTTTGACGTTCCGCCTGCTGGGCCCTCGAAGTTACGCCTTCCTGCCTCAAGCCCTTGCATCTCCCACGAGCTTCTGTGGGATGCACTTCCACCCACGGAGGGAGTGGACCCCGCCATCTCCCTCCCTCACATGCTGTTGTGGTGACCTCAGGAGAAGCATTCGTGGCCGTGATGTTCTTGAAAGAAGCTGGGGCGCCCCATATCTTGAGGTGACCCTTCGGGGCTTCTGCCTTCAGCTCTGCTTGCTGGAATTGAGCAAAATCCCTGCCACACAGACTTCATCTCCTACCATCTCTGCTGAGAAGACACTGAAGCCCAGTCCAGCCCATCTCCTGTTTTCTCAACCCTCTGCTCCGAGCCAGCCCTGGCCATTTGATCACATCCTTCATGTCAGACCCAGATCACAGCACTGGGATCTGTCTATTACCCTTGAATAGGGGCCACAAACCTTATGGTTTTTTGATTTGCAGCCTTGAATCTGCTGCCCAAATCCATACTCACTCCTACAAGCTGGAAAAGAAATATTTATTTTATTAACGAACTCAGAGTAAGGTATGCAGTGACAATCCTATCAGCAATTAGAGCAGAGGCCAGAGGAGAGGGATGGAGAGAGAGAGAGAGACTCCAGTGGGGTCTTATTAGGGTTCAAGGAAGGAGTCCCTCAGGGCTGGGAGAGACCGAATTCACTGGGCCAGAGGAAAGGAATGAGAGTCTGGATCCCTGAGATCTTCTCCCAAATGGCTGGCTGCTCCCTCTCCTCCATGTTGGCCTTCATTAGAGTGGCCCAAACTGTTCCTTATCTGGCTCTGGTTCAGGGCCAAAAGGAGTTTGAGATTCCTGGGTGCTAGGTTCAGGTCCCAGGGATGCCGTCTGGTGTGTGCAGTGTGGCCTCTCTCAAGGCTGGTCTCAAGGCTTTGTGTTCAGGAGGTGGGGCTGGATCTCACTGTTTTCTAGGGGTGAATTTGGTTTCCCCTTTTGGACTTCAGAAGAAGGTCCTGTAGGGAAGTAGAAACAGCCCAGGTGGGTGCAGGCCTTGTGGGTGCACACTCAGCCCAGGCAGAGCAAGGCCCCACAACGGGGAGCACCCACCCTGGCAGCATGAGGCTCTGCTAACCTTTGGAGACCCCTCTGGGTGCAGGCCCCAAGTGGCTACACACCAGCCACAGCCACAGCACACAAGAGGCCAGGGAGAAAGCGGGAGGGACACCTGGGATGGGGGGAGGAGGAGACTAGGAGGAACAGGGGTAAGAGTCCCTTGCAAAAGGCAAGTGACAGAAAACATAGGGCCACGCGGGACACCACAGAAGCCATGGTCTAGCTGGCCAACTGTCTTGGGAGCATGAGGCCCTAATGTTTTGGGAAAGTTGTAACAGAAAAGTCAAGTCCAGGCTTGGGTCTGCCCCAGATGCTGCCATCTGTGGCTTCAGGCCACACCAAACACCAGTTTCACAGCCACCTGCCAGCTCCGTCCACGGGCACATCCCTATCACAGGGTGAGAAACACATCCCACATCTGGGCTCCACGGTATATCCCACAGATAGAGCCCACAGCCAAGGAAGGGAAAAGGCAGAGAAGACAGTTTGTTCTGAACACGGCTCAGGCCATGACAGGGCACAACAGGACATGAGCAACTCTAATCCACCAACCCTGGTTCTTTGGACCAGCCTTCAAAACCTCTTAATAGCCCTGGTTCTGGCCAAGTGTAGGGGCCAGGGTGGAGCAGGAGCTCCCAGCAGGTTGGCATTCACAGGAAGGGGAATTTTCACATTCTGTTGAGGACATCTCTTGGGGGCAATTCCAGCCAGGCTTCCTGTGGGTTCCTTCAGCCCCACATGCCTAGTTCGAGGCATTGTCTGTGTCCCACAGAGAATGGTGCCCAGGGCTTCATCCTGCTCATTTGGTTGCTGCTTGGGACCCAAAGCAGGTCCCAGGGCCTTGATGAGTCAGGATACCTGGGTCCCAAGCAAGTACTACAGACTGGGCTCTGTAGCACTTCCCCGAGGGGAGGGCTTTGAGTCTGAGGAATTCCACTGCGGCCAACAGCAGACCCTGGGCAGGACTTCAGGGATGGCGCCTTGTGTACCCTCCAGACACCAGTCCAAAGAACCTGCTGACAGCGTGGGCAGCAGATGGCCACTGCACACAGCAGAGACAGACAGGGCCCTCTGGCCCGCCTGCCTATTCACCGTGGGCTCCAGCTGCAGGAGGAACCCGTGTCTGTGCACGGCAGCACGGTCTTCAAGGAGCTTTCGGACCGGCTGGGGGCTTTCTGCTGCGGAGGAGGGAAGAGAAGCACTATACACACAGAGCAGAGCAAGAAACACAAAACAGGCTTGGTTACTCCCAGGCAGAGCCTCTTCTGGGGCCTCTCCTTTCACTGGGCTCCTGCCTCGGGTTCTGCCTAGCCTCTGGGTTCCAGAATTAGGAGCTGCTGGACCCTGGTTTCTCCAAGACATGTGTAGAGCTCAGACTCTGCTGGCCACGGGGAGCAAGGAGGCCCAGCCATGACAGGGAGGCAGGGCGTGGTCAGTGAGTGGGTGAGTGGTGAGTGGGTGAGGGCTGGGGAGGTGATGGGATGAGGTGAGGATGGAGTTGAGACACCATACAGAGGCAGAGAAACAGAGAAAGGCAGACAGATAAGAATGGATGCAGAACGACAAGGACAGAGGAGCAGGGACTCAGAGACAGGGATGGAGAGGAACAGGAAGAAAGAATAGGAGACAGTAAGAGAGAAAGGGGACTGGGATGAAGGGGAAAGAGGGGGGCCGATAAGAGGTTGACAGAAAGGAAGGAGAGGGCGAAAGACAGAAAGACAGGGAGGAGAAGAGAAGACAGAGAGATCCACAGGACAGAGACAGACACACAGGGAATCACAGAGAGACAGACTAGGCCAAAGCTCCCTGGAGATCCCACAAGGTGGGGACAAAAGCCTGTGGTCCTGGCTGCCTAGAGGCACAGTATGAGTGAATGCAGTTAAGACACCAGGAAGATCTTCCAGAGAGTGAAGGATGAACACAGACACCTTCTAACCATCTACTAATGGGGTAGGGGATAGAGTTCTGAGTGGGGAATAACAATCCTGAGTCTTTGTCCCAACATCACTGCTTACTTGGTCTAAGACCTCGTGCCTCAGTTCCCCAGAGTAGAGAAGAATTTGGACAAGACTGCCTGGGAGGCAGCTCAGACACTGCTTAAGGACAGTGACTTAGCTCTAGTCCAGGAGTTTTCTAGGAGCTCGGGCTAGGAGAAGCTGCGTGCTTGGGCCATTCCTTCAGGCTGGGAGAAGGCTGGGGATGGGCTGGAGAAAGGTGGCTGAGATTCTGGAGAAGGAAGAGGAGGTTTCAGGCTAGGTGGCTGCACACACTTACAGCTCATCATCATACTCCTTTGGGGGGCAGACAGCAACCACAAGGTCGATCCAGTCCTGTGGGGAGAAGCCGTGTGACTCTGGGGCACACTCAGTTGGATGGTGTGTCTGCTCCGGCACTCCATCCCCATTTCTGGGCCCCATGGTCCAGGATCAGCCAGCCTGCACCTTCTACCCATGGGCACACATGGGCCCCACTGTGGACTGCCACGGTCTGAGGACGTTTCTAGTCTCTGAGGCTTCGGGACTATAGAGGCCAGGGCTGCAAAGCGCTCGAGTGATACTCAGCTCCCAAATGTTGATCTATGGACCGGGGACAGGCAGCAACCTCAGAATCACTTGGGGGAACTTCTTAAAAGTATAGACTTATAAACTTGGCCCCTAGAAGTCAGGGGTGAGTCCTGGGAAATAGTACTTTTAACAACCTCTCTAGGTAATTCCGATGCACTTTCTGATGCACAACCAAGTGGGGGACTTCTGGCCCAGCTTTTTGATCCTAACACCTGAATTCCTTTTACTGCCATCCTTGACTTGCCCCTCATTCCCTCCTTGGCTTGGATGTATCCCCTGAAAAGTATCAGAAATATCACTGGGCCCCTCTACCATGAACTAGTTCCTAATATTGAGCTGAAATCTCTTTCTCTCCCCTCCAGGACTTCCCTCCATCCAATCTAGGTCTTCCCTCAAGAATCAGAGAGAACACTTCTGCTCCCTCTGCCCTAATGCAGACCTTCAGATAATCAAAGATAGTCATCATGTTACCCGTGAGTCTTCTCTTCTCCACATCCCTTCATGTGGTAGCTTCATGGAAGCTACCATCTGGGTAGCTTCCTCGGCACTGAACTTAATACCTCAGGCTCAGCTGCCTGCATATAGTTGCACAGGTTGCGCATTGCACAACGTGAGCAGGCACCATTCACACTACAGTCTGTAAAAGGGCACCCCCTCAGACTGTGCAGTGCACAGCCTGGGCAACCTTATGCAGTGGCCCTGACCCAGGTGGGTGTCTAATGATCGCAGAGCAGATTCCCACCAGCCTCTCCTTCATCCTGGGTTCTCTGCTTTTGTTAATGCTTTCTGGTAGCCCCCAGAATTCTCTTGATTCTTGTTCAGTGTGCATTTAGAAAATACCTTAAGTCTTTTTCTTGGGTGACCTGTCATGCCCTGGCTTCTGGAGTCTGTTTGAGCCACTGGCTTCTATGTTCCAAGGTCAGGAATTGACATTTATTTTTCTGAATCCCATCTTGTCAGAATTAAACCACTGGCTGGATGGGGTATGTGGGTGTCACCAAAGTGTTGCCTGGACCCCAGATGCCTGCCCTGGGATGCGGCATCTGATTGTGAGGCCTGGCTGCAGGGGCCAGGGTTTGAGGCAGGCAGGTGAGGGAGGAAAGGAGGGAAGGGACTTATTCTTACCCCACCCTGATTCCAGGCCTTCTGCAGGGCAGCCTCAGCCTCCGCCAGGGTGTAGTCTGTCACAGTCTTGCCGTTGACTGCCATGATCTCGTCCCCTTTCACAATGCCACCTGCAGGCAGATGAGGCTGATTGGCCAACAGGGCTGTATGTGATGCATGCCTGGCCCAGGGCTTGGCAAAGAGGGGTCATTGCCGGACCGCAGAAGAGACCTGAACCTGGGTTCTGAAAGGTCATATGGACTCAGAAAGTATGAGGGGAAACTAGCCACCTGGTTAGTGGCTAGTCAAAGGGCATTTCGTCCCTATCCCATCCACATCCCCTTACTCCAGCTCAGGAGAACCGGGACATCATTGATGATGAGCCTCTGTTACTACAGAGGGAGACAGACCTGCATTTCCAGCACAGTATGAGGCCTGAGTCAATTCTGCCAGCCGGCCCTCCCCGTTGCCCAGTCATGCTGGCCTCTTCAGGTCCCTGAGCTGCCACTGCTCTCTCCTGCCTCAGACTTCATGTTGCTGTTCCCCACCTTGCTTTCTCTTCTTCTAGGTCTGAGAGGAAATGTCAGAAGGGGCTTCTCTGACCCCCACTCAGTCGAATGTAGATCTTGCCTATTCTCTCATAGCATCCCGGTCTTTTCTTATTTGGCATTTTTCACAATTTGTAATCATTAATCTGCTTGTTTACTTGTTTACTGATGGTCTCTCCCACCATGCTGTCAGCTCCACGTGGGCAGGGATTGTCTTTCTGGTTCACCATAGTATCCCCAGCACTGAACATAACGCTCGACACAAAATAGGACCTCAGTGGATATTTGCTGAATAAATGAATGCTGTAATAAGGTGCTCCTGGAAGAGATGCCTGGGATCTAATACTTTTGGGGAAAGCTGAGTTATAAGCTGAACAGAGCTACCCACTGCAGGATTTGTCAGTCTTTAATGTGCTAACATGCACTGTGGCTTTCCAACAGGTAGACAGATTGTGTCGTTTTCCACACCTCTTCGACATCAGAGCCCATTTTGGAGGAATTTCCCCCAGTCCTGATGTCCACAGAACATTCTCGAGGTCACATTGAAATAGATCACCCAGGAGACTTGTGGGCATGAAGGCCCATAGGAATGTGGTGTATGATACTGACAATGGCGGCCATGGCGGCTTAAAACACACGTACTCCTAGGAAAGTCATCAGTGGCTGGTTATGTTCAAAGCAGTGCAGGACCAAACCATAGAAAGCAGTTGCCTCTGTGCAGGGCAAGTGGGGATGGGTGACTTTCACCTTTTCATTTTGTACAAATCCAAGACAGAATCTCAGGGGTAACAAGGCAGTGGTTGGGTTGGGGCTTTGTAAGTGGGAAGGACCCAGGAGAGTCACCCATCCATCCTGGTCTCCTCTCTCTGCTAGACACAGCAGGCAGGTATCACAGAAATGTCACCAGGTGACAAAGAAATGAAGACAGAAGAAGAAGGGGGGCCTGGGTGAGCACTGATAGGTTGGGGCAGCTGCCCAGTTGGGCAGGACCCCCTTCTATGACTGAAATGAAAGCTTAGAGTGTGAAGTCACTGAGGGCATGAGTGCAGAGTTGGACTTGTACTCAGGGCTCCCAATACCCATACCTCACCTTAGTAACCCACAGAGGCCTAGTTGCCAGCCCCCAAGGGCCTTTTCTCCTGTTTCCTGCCCCTTACCTCTTACCACCTCCATTCTACCTCCTACAGCTTGTGGTACAGCCTGCCTCTAGCCTAGGACTGCCTGGAAGGGATCTGCTCATAGGATCCCCCACTCTGGCCTGGGAAGGTAAGAGGCCTGGGGCTCCTCCTCCAAGGGCACCTACATCTCCACAAAGGGCCACAAAGGACTCAGGAGCTTCCTTGACATGGAAGAAGAAATCACCAATGGAGGGGTTTCAGACACTGGCAGGTGAAGGGGGTGATGGTTTGAAGCAAGAGACTGTGCCTGGGGTGTGCAAAGGTTTCACTCATCAGCAGAGGGTGTTTTTGTAGATAAGGGATAAAGAACAAAACAAAATGAGAAGAAAGACATAGGGTATGGGGGCCTCTGGCCCTCTGGGAAGGGACAAGGCTGCAGAAGACCTCCGACAGAGGTGGCACTTGTGCTGGACAGTAAAGCAAAATGACCAAACTGCCTGAATTAAATCCTGCCTCTGCCTTCTCCTGGCTGTGGGTCCTTGAACAAAGACTTTAACCTCTCTGAGCCTCAGTTTCCTCAGCTGTAAAATAAGAATAATAACAGAACCTGCTTTCAGGGTTGTTGTGAAGATTAAGTGAGTTAATATCCATGAATCGCTCAGACACAGGACTGTGAGCCAGATGAATATTTTCTGGCACAAATAGCTTCTGGCTAGTTCTGGCCAAATGTTTGGCTCTTACCATCACTGAAAGGACAGGTAAGGTTTTGGGGGTTTCCACGTACTGCTCCTCTTCCTCAAAAGCCCTTTCTCTCCTTCGCGAGGCTGACATTGACTAACGATCAGCTCACAGTTCGCCCTTCTGAGGAGCGCTCCTGGCCTCCCGCTTCCTCTTGGTGGGTTAGGGGCCGCTCAGAGTCCCCACAGCTTCCCTCCGCTCTGAGTTTTCCATCAGCCCTTAGCAGACCATGCTGTGACTTTCAGTATGTGGCAATTCTGAGCCCGTCTCCCACCCTGGCTGGGGACTGCTGAGGGCACGGTGGCATCTGGCTTGGCTGTGTACTCACAGGTCCCGGCACCATCCCATACCCCCAGGGATTGGACAGGCAGCCGGATGGATGGACCCGAGTGGGAGGGCATCTCTCCAGCAACCGTCAGCCCACTCCAAGTGGTCACCTGTTTGCTTTCCTGGAGGACCCCGTCTAATCTCTGTTCCAGGAACAGAAAGCTGTTCCTGGAAATCAGTCACAAGATGGTGGAGGGAGGCTGCGGATACCAAGAGGAAAGTATCATCCCCACACCTGGGTGTGGCTGGTCCCCACTCACCGTGCCGTTCAGCAGCTCCCCCCTCGTACACAGCAGAAACAACCACCTTCCCAATGGGGGAGTCCACACCGCCTTCCAGGGCCAGGTCTAAGGATCCCTCCTGGTTAGAGGAAAACAGACCTTAGGGAGCCAAGCAGACAGCAGCCTGTGGACCCCTGGGCACCAAGGAGTCTCTTGACAGAGCCACAGTAAGAGCGGGAGAAGCCATCAGGAGAAAACGTGGCCTCGGTGCCAAGTGGAGACTGGGTATGTGGCCCTACAACAGAGGGGCATCTCCATAAGAGAGGGGAGGACAGTGGGGACCTGAGAGGCCACCCAGGAGTGACCTTGAGAGTAGAAGCAGGGAACCAAGGCAGGAGGGGCAGGTGCAGAGAGGGATGGCGGCCCACCGGCCTCCACATGCCCAGGTACCTTCTTAATGCGTAGGAGCCGGACATCCTTCCCCATGATCTGCTCTGGGGTGAACTACAGGGAAAAAGACAGTGGGAAGCTTTGAGCTGGCCTGAAGGATGGCGCTGGGGGTAGGGCTGGAAGAGGAATCCAGGCACCTATGGGACACGGGGCCCCACAGAGCACATGGGCAAGGGGACCGTGCCCAGCCCCACCCCTACTGGTCTTCAACTGGGGGTTCTAGGCCCCATGGGGACAGTGGACACACACACGTGTATGTGCACCATACAGTTCACACTGGAATGCCCTTTGGAAGGAACCTTTGTGGGAAGAGCAGCTGGGGCATCATTGGGCTCCTCTGGGCCCCACCTCATCCCAGGAGCCCAAGGCCCGGAATGTACCACTATCAAACACTCTAACCCCACCCTGCCCTGTTCCTAGGGTTTCTCCCCTGGGAGAGAAGAGTCATCTCTTACCACGGAGTAGGGGTCGAAGCCTTCCTCATATTTCCGAAAATCCTGGAAGCAAAAGGAGGGCCTTAGGGCAACAGAGCAGAGGCCCTTGAGGGTCAGGGCCAAGGAGGAGGAGGGTGAATGGTCAGAATCCAAGGGTCAGAAGTGAGGGGCAGGGCAGGGGAAGGCTGGGCCAGGGTGGGGGATGCAGACAGGAGGCTGGCAGCCCCAGCAGCCAGGACATTCCTGTGCAGGGACAAGCTGGAGGCTGAGGAAGACTTTAGAGGATCTCGTCCCTGCCCTGCTTCAGTGGCACAAGTGTCAGGGGCTGCAGGGGCACCAGTGACGTCTAGATGGTCTGGAGAGGCAGCGTCTGCCTTGCTGAAAGTCTCAGCCCAGCCTCAAGTCCTTTAGGCCCCACCTCATTTCTTTCAAGTCTCCACTGGAGCAGGCCCAGACCCTGGGGGATGAAGCCCAGGGTGTCTCCACCCAGTGCTCTGACCCCACAGGAGGGGACCATCCAGCTTAAGAGAAGGCTGTTCCTGGAAATCAGCCACAAGATGGTGGAGGGAGGCCACGGACACCAAGAGGAAAGCAGGTGGTGTCAAGAAGCTGTGCTTGCCTGGGGCTTGGCAGTGTTCTCATGTAATGCTCACCTAGAGGGCAAGAGGCCTCCCCAGATTCTGGGGAGCGCAGGTTGGCCCTTTAGCTAGGGGAGAAGGGAGGACACACAGCTCAGGGGACCTGGCTTGATGGGGGATGCTGTGGGGACAATGGCTCCAGGCTGTAGAAAGAAGACAGTGAGGTGGCACCTGAACACATAGCGAGGTAGTGCCTGAACTAGGTGGCCTTCCTTGGGAGTCATATGCAGTGAATGGGAGCCAGGGGCACCCCCAGGCTGAGGGGCCAGGATGCTAAGCACAAGGGCAGCAGAGCCACGGCTGGTTCCCATGGAAGGTGGGAGCGGAGGAGAGCCCCGTGGCAGGCCTCGCTGTCTGAGTGGAGGCACCCGCAGCATGCAGGTCCCTAGACCACACCAAGTGTCCCCTGGGGCCCATGATCTGCATGGTGGGGAGGCCACAGACTCCTCTATCCTCAGAATGCACCAACTAAGTTCCGGGCACAAGACGAGCACCAAATATCAGCAGACAGATCCCTAAGCATCTGTCTGGCATCCCTCCTCACTTGCCTTAATCACCCAGGCTCAACCCCCGGAGGCCATGAGCTCAGCTCAGCTTGGAGGCTACATCCAGGTCAGTGTGTGGGCAGCAGACAGAGGAGGGGGCACAGTGAATGCACGGGCAAGAGGGATCACTGGGCAGGGTGTGCAGTCGATGCTCTGTGACTTTGAGGGCCCTACTTGCTCTGGCTGTTTCTCCTGGAAGGCTGAGCACTGCTGGCTCTGGCCTCCTTGCTCCATGATCCTGAGAACAAGCTCTCAGGGATGGGCCAGATGGCAGGTACTTGTGTTTTGTGTGAATTTAGATCAGAGACTCATAAGTCACAGCAGCTGGTCAGCCCTTAAAGAGGCAGCCCAGCCCCGCATTCAACAGAGGAAGAAACTGAGGCCCAGAGAGGTGATATTCATGCGCAAGGTCACCCAGTCAGTGGGCAGGGGAGCAAGGGTTTGACTCCAACTCTGGAGCCTAGACTCCGCACTTCCCTGCCTCTCTCCCTGGGAGGGCTGTTTGTGCCCTAAACTGCCAGGTCCTGGAAGGCCTCTTTTGTGACGACAGTGCTTTAAGGCAGGATGGTGCAGTGTTTAAGAGCACAGGCTGCAGAGACCAACCTCCTGGATTCAAATCCAGGGATTGACATTAGCTGTGTCATTATGGGCACATTTTCAAATCTCTCTGCTTCAGTTTCTCATAGAGAAAATGGGTATGATAATAGCACTTACCACCCAGGGTTGCTGGAAAGATTAAACTGACAAATCCCTGGGCTGGGAGCAGCTTCTTTTGCTGACACCTGTGTCTCACTGCACAGTTGATACCGTCCCTCTGCTCCCTGCCTGTAGTCAAATCAGCCTGTGGTCTGATGGTGGGTTATCAGTGAGGAGGCTGGAGAAGCCGGGCTGGCTGCAAGATCTCCCTCTGTCCTGGGGTTTCTTTCATTGGTGATGAAACAGCCAATCCAATGGTTGGCTCTGTGGAGGTACCCCAGGAGGCAGGGGGGTAGGTGGCTGCCTGCCTAATGCCACTCAGAGGACCAGCAAGGACTTCCATGCCCCTGTGCACAGGAGTACCCTAGGCACAGGGAGAATCTCAGCTACCACCTCTTCCCTGACGCTGGTTCAGTGTGAGGCAGGGTTGGTGAAGCTGTGATCTGTCCGGAGGAGAAGAGGGGAAGGTACAGGGAGACACCTAAGCAGCCCCTTCCCTCTCTCCTAGGGCTGCAGCGAGGGCCCATCTTAGCCTCTGTGGGCCTCTGAGGGTTCCTTCTGCCCTGCTCCTCTCTGGACAAAGAGCAGCAGAAGAGGTGAGTGCCCAGGGATCCTGCTGCTTTCTCAGCTCATGCATGGGGTCTAACAAGCCCTGGATCCCCATCTGATATGAAATCCTCCCCAACCCCTGCACAGGAAATGGAGGACACAGCTCTGGCCTGACGCTTGGTGGCAGATGGGGACGCTGTGGACCTGACCAGGTACTCCCAGAGACAAAGAAGTGGCACAGAGTGGGAGGGATGGGGGTGGTGGGGAGACCCCCAGACACACAGTGGGTATCAGTTTACTTGTCTGAATGCTGTCTGATAAACCACCATCCTCTTCAACATCTCCTGTGGCTGCCAGAGGAGAAAAAAAAAAGTTCCACACTGGATGTTACCAAAAGGTCTTGTCTGCCCCCTGGTGCCAGGCCTCGGGCCTGCCAGCCTGGGGCTGCCCTGCCAGTGTCCTCCCCGAGCAGACAGTCTGGCTTATGTTAAGGGCCTGCTCAATGCCCAAAGATGCTACCCAGTTGTCGTCAAGCAGACACCACCACTTGACGTTAGCCAGAGACCATGACATGGATGCATCCACAGGCTGTCCCAGGAGCAAAAACTTAGCTCTCTAGGGAGCTGACAGGACAGCTAAGGCCCAAAATAAATATCTCAGCTGTCCTGCCTTGACATTTGGATAGAGTTTCCTTGAAAGGGAAGTTAAAATTTTGACATGACTATCTTCTCACTGTGCATGGGAGGCCAGCCAGTGGTCGGCACCTCTGGGAGGTGCACACGAATCCCAGCTCCCTTAGCTGTCAGTAACTGAGGCTGGTGGACATTTCCCACTTCCCCAGGATCACACCTCAGACTCCCAGTCCCAGTGAGAAGTACGAAGTAAGTTGGAGAAGGGGAGTGAACCTGCTCTGGCCAGTTCTCCATCTGAGGGTGTTTCTTGCCAGGCCACAACAGGCCTTAGGGCAGGGGCCAGGGCACCTGGAATCTCTGTAGGTTTTGGCAAGATGGCAACAAGGGTAAGAGTGTGGGCTTTGGAGCATGAAAGGCATGAGGGTAAGTATTAAGTCCAGGCTCTGCCTGGGGCACCTGGTGCCCCTCTGGTAACCTCTCTAAACCTCCCTTTCCTTGTGTGTTAAACAGGATGACCACAGGAACCATCTCACAGTTCTGCTGTGAGAATTAATTGAGGCCATGCAGAGCCTGGCACATAGTAGGCTCTTCACAGGTCTTAGCGAATATTATTACTTTCGGACAGAGCTCCAGACTTCAATCAAGTGGGAAACAGAAATTCCATTGGTCATGTCAACATCCACTTACACCCATGTGGCCTCATCTCTTGGCCAATAAGAAGGTTAAGAGATGGCATCTGTGATCTGCATTTTTGTCCCACCTCACTTGCCCTCCACTCCGGAGACAGCAGAGCCCAGGGGAGGTAGCCCTGGTCTGCTCCTCTAGAGACAACCTGGAGGGGACCCAAGGGGCTTACCAGAACTTCAGATTTCACAGCTGGCCTGTAGATGAAATTGGGCTCCTGGTGGACCATGACAGGTTTGGAGATGGTGGACACGCCAGGGCCTCGTGGAGGCTGTGGGCTTGGGCAAAATGTCTACAGGAGTTAGTTTAACAGGGACCCAGGTGAGGTCATGGTGGGGTGGCCAAGGCCAGCCATGCTACTTCTACACACATGCAAATCTACACCCATGCACATGCGAAGCCAGCCTGGTTCATTCAACCTGCTGGAGGTCCTGGGCGTGTGATCTTCACAGAGAGATGAGAAGTCCATTGGCCACAGTGTGGGCTGAGACCACAGAAACGACTGAGTGGCTCTAAGAAATCAGATGCTTGAGCTAGAGCCTGGCTGGGGGTTGCCTGCAGCCAGCGTCACCCAGGAGACACACTTTCAGACCCCTCTCTCAGTGGTCATGGGTGCTATCCAGTGTCCCTTGTCTTTAAGGGCTGTTTCTTTGGCCACAGCTCCAGTCCCTGGACCACAGTGTGAAGCATCTGCTGTTCCTAGTGGGTAGGCACATAGTCTCTAGAGGCCATGGGGTAAGGACTAGGAAGAGTGGCATCCGGGGAGCTGATGCAACCTGTCTGCTTGGCTCTAACCCACTTGATCTCCTTGGGCAATATGTATCAAATCAGTTCACAACCCTGCTCCAAGCCCTCCCAAGAGTCCCCATCGACTACTGAGCTCATTGGCCTGACCCCCAAGGCCTTTCATGAGCTTCTCTATCTTCCTTTTCAGCCTCATCTCTCACTCCTCGCCACCCTCCTCACACTGCCTAGCTTTAACCTCAAAAAAAATGCCAGGCTTTCTTGCCTTGAGGCCTTTACAAGTGCTTTTTCCTTCTTCCGCTTTACCTCCCAGGTCTTAGATTGGGCATCACTGCCTTCTGGAAGCCTCCCTTGAGCTTTCCTCTCCTCCACCCCTCTTCCTTATTATAGCACCTGTGCTTCCTCCATCTCCACCCTGATGGTGTGGCAGGTGCCTACTTTTCTTTGTTCCCCACCAGACTGTCTTGAGAAGGGAGACTGCAGCTGTCTATCTAGCAGGGGCTCCCAGTGCCCTGAATAGTGTCTTGGCATATAGTGGGTGCTCAATAAGCATGTGTTGAATGAATAAATGAATGACTAAATAATATGGTGAGCACATGGGACAGTGCCTGTGTATAGATCTGGCCCTGAAAACTCCCCTATGGCAGGTGCTGCTGTGGCAGGCACAAGTGTCAAGCCAACACAGGCATTTGTTTCCATGACTTGGGGCCTGCTGGTGGCTGGGCCGACTGTGTGGGCGTGTGGTCACTCACACTTCCTGCTGCAGTACTGATGACACCTTGCCAGGGGCATGCAGGGAGGAAGAGGGTGGGTGGTACAAGGGTGAGAGGTGGGCCAGATGAAACCAACCAAACAACAATCCCCTAGACTTTGAGGCTGGGACAACCCTGGCTTTGATGTCGCTTACGACATTTATGGTCCAGTTCTTCAGAGGCTCCTTATGTTGGGGGGCTTTTTGCCTTCCCTGGGCTCTGATCAGGAACTAACAGTGGGAACTTCGTGATGCCTTGAAGAATCTGAGAAATCTGGACTCTGTCTTGAATCTTGACCCTGACTCAAAGTTTTGCTGAGACTGAGATTGCTAAGATCCCAGGTTTGTAGCTTCACCCAAATTTTCTTGTACTCTGGACTATCAATAACCATAGTTAATGTCTACTGAACATGCACGATGTGCCTGCCTCTCTTGCCATTCTTAACTTAGAATGTGTTCATATATTAACTTATTTGATTCGAATAGGTAGCTGCCATTAACATTCCTATTTTTGGACAGGGATGCCCAGGCTCAGATAGATGAAGTAGCATGGGTTCAAAGTCATCTTTGAACTTTGACTAGCGAGCTAGATAGCTAGTAAGTGGTAGAGCCAGGATTCAAACCCAGGCAGTCCGACTCCCTGCTACTCCAACTTGCCATATTTATGTTCCCTGCACTTACAATGCCCTTGCTCCCATCCTCCACATGTTGCCACCCCTCAAGGCTCAGCTCGTAAGCGCTCTACTCCACAGAGGTGTCTTCAACCTTCAGTTAGAACGAATCCCTCCCATAGCGCATGGCTTATGCATATTTTATAGCAGAAGCTTGCCTGGGCAGCAGCTCATCCTTCAGATGGCAAAGTCCTGGAAAGCACAGGCATGTCAATCTCCTCCATATCCTCTTTAGCACTGCTCCCCTCTTCCCCTCACAGAGAGAGGCCCCAGGCAGGTACTTAATCAATGTGGAATCAAATTTGTTGAGGAAAAGCTACTGCTCATCTTGATGGAGGCCACTTACAGAGAAAAATGTGCAAGGCTAACTCAGCCCTAGAAACCAGCTCGTGGCTGGGCTCTGGGGGAAGATGTCTCCAGAACAGGCAGATTTCTTCCTATCGAAGCTGCAGGGCTCACAATCCCAACCAGAGGTCCTGAAAGGGTCCCTCTGAGAGTCTCCCCCTGGAAGCCGCAGCCTTGCTAGCATCTGGCACTGTCTTCACTCCCACCTTCTTTGTAAGCTCTCCTGAGTGCTCTGAGATGCTTGTCCTGCTCTCCATGCAGGAACTCAAATTCATGCAGGGACAGTTAATAAAAACCACTGGTCAGGTGCTATTGACTATGCCCTCCCTCAGCAACCCCTGCTACCGTCAGCTGACATGAGATGTTTTTGCACTGACTCAAGCCTGGCCTCATGGCTACGGGAGCGGAATAATATTTTGTTTTTCCCTTCATGGGATCCAAGCTCCGTGTCTTCCTCAGAGATTGCATGTTTCAAAATAGTCTTTGGATTACAAATAATTAATAAGAAATATGCCTTTTTCAGAAAGACACGGTTCATCTTCCTAACATCCAAGAAAAACATTCCTATTCTTTTAATAGTAAATTATTTCTAGGAACTCTCTCTTCACTTTTTCTATAGCGGGAAATTGGCCAGAAATTTCTGGGTGTTACACTTCAAGCCAGTGCAGTTGGCCAGTACCGTAGAAAACAGCACTGGCGTGTCCTAACACTGCATTTGATGGTACAGCATTACCTGTGCCCTGCTTCCTCCTCCCCTCCTTTTCTCCTGCTAGATCAGGAGTCATTTCCCATATTCAAGGCTTTCTGGGATACTATCAGGAAATGACTGGATGTGACAGAGTGCTGGCTACTCATTAACATAGCCTTCCAAGTCCTGCATTGAAAGTTACCAGCCTACACTAGCAAAGAAGAGCTAAGAGAGAGCAATGACTATCAAATGGACACACTGTTGCTTACCCCAAAGGTCCCAGGCCATTCATCACACAATATAGCACTTCAAAATCAGTGGGAACCATATACATGCAGGATGTCCACACATGCACACGGAGGGGACATTCCTGGAAAATGGGGTGAGATGATGTTTCTTTCTGTCTCCACTCTCAGGAGCAGTGGAGGACATGGGAAACAGCGTTCTCCCCACTCTTCCTACTTCCAAACATAGCATACAGAACAGGGAGAGTACCTTTGGGGTGGGTGGGAAGCTCCGTTCAGGGACAGGGGAGTTGGTGGGCTTCCCACTGTGGTTCTTTGCCTCCCAGTCCTCCACTGGATTGCCTGTGTTCCCAGTGCGGAAGGGGTGGTTGCCCAGTGCTTCTTCCAGTGCCGAGGGCAGTGGGCGGGTGGGAGTGAGGTCTTGGGTGGGAATGGATGGAGGAGGAGGGATGGGAATAGGGGGTGGAGTGCGCTGCACCCATGGGGAGGACGAGGCACTCACATGGCCAGATGAGGGAAGGACAGGGGGCGCCGGGACCTTGTGGGGTGGGTTGGAGGGTGGAGGGTGGGGCATCACAGGCAAGGCAGAGGGAGTCTTGGGGGGATAGTAGAACATGTCCAAAGGGATGTCGTCCAAGTCAGTGGTGTGCAGGTGCAGTCCGCCTGCGAAGCGTCTCAAGGGTGGGGCCAGGGGAGACACAGAAGGCAGAGGAGGTGGGGGCCCTGTGGTCATCTGGGGGGATTGCAAGGAAGTTCTGTAACTGTGACTCTGATTAGCGCTCCACTTCCCGATACGTCGAGCACTATGCTCTTCTACTCTGTTTCTCTTGCTACTGGAGACCCATTACCCTTAAACCAGAACAATGGGGTACCAGTCCTCTGCCACCTGGATGCCCAGCTGAGCCCATACTAGGCTGCTGGTAGACAGTACCCAAATGCAGGAGAGCCCCAAGTTATGCCATCTGTGGATGGTAAGGTGTTCACATAGTTCATCCTCTAAACTGGAATGCCCTTGAGAGTGTCAGGGGGACTCTTAGTCATGATGCCAGGACAACAGGCCTGACTGGGACTATCTCAGATGAGCTGGGACTTAGTGTCACTCTGGGGGTATACCCAGAAATACAGACGTATCTCTCCTCCCCAAGAGGGGAGTGGGCTGGTAGGGGTGGGCCTGGACAGTGGATGGGCACCTGTGAGGCTAGTGACGTTTGCTAGTTGCCATCTCACCTCCCACTGTCCCCACAGTGGATCATTCTGAAGGCAGCAGGAGGGTCTGTGTGGAAAGAAGGGCTCTGTTACCTCTGAAATCTCATTATCAGCAGAGGAAATCTGCTCGAGGCGCGTTTGACAGAGCCTCTCCACCCAATATTGAATCTTTTCCGATTCTTCAAGGTCTTCCCGCTCTGTCTCAGACACCTGGGACCCAGGATCGGCGCAGAAAGGAGAGGACAAAGGGCACATTTGAATAACATGTGGACAGGAATAGCATGAAAGCACTCCTTTAAAAACTCCAGAGTACTGTGAGGTGCATCAGCTATCTAGAAGGAGACCTGGGCTTGTTCCAACTGGCCCTCAAGGAGGTGGCAACGAGGGAGAAGAGAGTGGCGTGGTGTCAAGTTCACTAAGCAGAACTTGTAGGCAAAATCAGAAATGGGGCTTATGTATTGTGAGGGATTAGCTGGATCCCAGATCCCCATGAACCCTGAGGCTCTTATGATTTTCCAAGAATGGTGTTTTTTAGCCTCCCCCCGCACATTCCAAGAGTTTAACTTGACTCTTTTTTTCCTGCTCCACTCTGCCTTGCTCTCAGGAGCACAATCTTATTTTTAATTTTGTAGCTATTTTGTTCATAATGTCAGACCTAATGCATTTCACATTTTCCAGGACTTCTCTGGTTTTATAATTGAATCAAATTGGCATTCTGATTCATGGATGCGTTAAAGAGAAGCAGAAACAATGATACCTCCTACAGCTGGGGAGTTAAGGTTACCCATCTCACCTAGCACAGGAATTATTCATGGTGGAAGGTTGCTTTGGACATGTCTGCAGGGGAACAGCCTCAGATATATTCCCAGGATGATGAGGTCGAGCCTCAGACACACCCTATGTTGATGGGAGCAGCCTTAAACTCATAGCCTGATTAATTGGGAGATAGCCTCAGACCTACCACCTGCATAAAGGGGTTAGTCTCAGACCCATATTCTCAGAGCCAAGCTAAGTTGGGTGGGAGGGTCTTGTCTTACAATAACCTGGGAAGGGAGGCCAGAATGATTCAGACTTGTAGACAGGTCAGTGGAAACATAAGTTCAAAGCTATAAGCAAGGCAGAAGGGTTAGCCTCAGACCATGCTCTGAGTAGCCTCAGAGGCATACCTAAGATGGAGAGGCCTAGCCTTAGACTCTGGTGGGGTAAAGTGAAGAGGACAGACTCAAGCCTCTAAGCCAGGTGTATCAAGGGCTAACCTGAGACCTACCATCTGGTCAGAAAGGCTAGCCTCAGACTCACACCCCCCCGAGCAAGGAGGCTAGTTTCAATTCCTAAGCCAGGAGCTAACCTCAGATGGCCCTGAGCAGATGGCATGATCTCTCTCTTCAGGCTGGGGAGCAGGGAAGGGCTTGCTCCACCCTTGTACGCCATTTGGGGAGAACAACTCCAGCTGGTCCTCTAGGAGCATGTGGGAAACGACCACATTGTGTCCTAGGGATGCTTGCCTGGCCTGCAGGCAGGACACGTACCTCCTGGGCCAGCCGGTTGATCTTTAGCTGCTTTTCCTTCTCCAGCATTTCCTCTTTCTCTTTGTAAAGCTTTTGCTCAAACTCCAGTTCTTTCTTATTCTTTCTCAAGTCCTGCAGGCTGTCATACTTGGCTTTCTTCTTATCTTTTCCTTTCTGAGTAGATGTGGCATTGTTTATATGACAAGTATTACAAATAGTGTCGACAGCACGGCACACAGGGCATCCAGTCCTCAGATAACACAACCATCCCATGGTGAGCCCCTCCCCCAGCTCTGTCTCACCACACTGGACATCAGACCTCAGGTTTAGGACAGGAAGGCCACTGTTACCTACTGCAGAGTGGAAGACACATTCTCTTTACCAGCCAGAAAGACTGGCTTATTAGTTCACTAACTAGCTGTGTAGCCTTGGCTAAGTTCCTTAACCTCTCTGGGCCTGATTTGCTTCATCTCCAAAATGGTAAAAATACCTCCCCCACAAGCTTGCCACCCAGTGCCAATGAAATAGCATCTATGAAAGAACTTTGTAAAAGTTTTGTATAAATAAAAATATAAAATAAAAATAAATAAGTGCTATATAAATAAAGGGCATTGTGTTGATTTTCCTGTATCTAGCACATGCTTTCTGCATCATCTCATGTTCAGATTCACAGATGCATCCTGGGACATTCCAGAGAAAATCTGGGAGGGCTGGCAAGCCTCATCTGTAGAGGTCCTGTCCTAAGCTAGAGGTGGTAGGAGTCACACTCAGACCTGGAGGCTCAGAGCCAGGGACATCAGATTTTACCCACATGCTTAAACTCTGAACTATTTCACACTGGAGAGTCTAGACCCACAGTTTCCTCTGAACTGGGCCCCTCTACTGAGGGCTAGCTGAAAACTGCAGGACTGGGAGGCAGGGGATGGAGGGAATGGCTTAACTGCTTTATACTCACCACCAGGGTTTTTTTTTTTTTTTTTTTTTTGAGACGGAGTTTCGCTTTGCCGCCCAGGCTGGAGTGCAGTGGCTGGATCTCAGCTCACTGCAAGCTCCGCCTCCCGGGTTCACGCCATTCTCCTGCCTCAGCCTCCCGAGTAGCTGGGATTACAGGTGCCCGCCACGTCGCCCGGCTAGTTTTTTGTATTTTTAGTAGAGACAGGGTTTCACCATGTTAGCCAGGATGGTCTCGATCTCCTGACCTCGTGATCTGCCCGTCTCGGCCTCCCAAAGTGCTGGGATTACAGGCTTGAGCCACCGCGCCCGGCCACCACCAGGGTTCTAGAGGATTTAGGGAGGGACATGAAAGGCAAATAGACTCCTTATTTTTCCTGTAGAAATTAGACCCACCGAGCCTGCATTCCTGGCTGCTTCTCTCATGGGGTTGCAGGGAAGCCAGGGGCTAAGGCAGGAAGAGAATGATCATTTATGAACTGCCTCTGTGCCAAGGGATTTACACCAATGATCTCCTATATAGGTTTATCCTCATTCTTTGGTGAAGGAGCTGAGGCTCAGAGAGGTAAAGTCCCTTGTTCAATGTCAGACATCTTGTAAGTGATGGTGCCAGGATTTGAGGCCCCAGTTTTTCTATGGTGCCCTGATGAGCTGGGGACAAGGGAAACACGGTAGGAGGGAGGGTCAGCCCCCATCATGCACAGCGTGGAGGACACAGTGAACACTCAGGAGAGGGGCAGCAGAGACAGCCCACACCCTGGGCAATTTCTGGGGCAAAGAGGAAACCCCCTGTTCACTGAGCTCACTCACGCCCCCAACGAGCCTTCTGGGGATCTGCTCTTGAATTTCCTGAATCATCGTAGCCTCCAAGGCCAGGAATGAGAAACTGAGCTCCCTAGCAATGGACACACAACATTCGTCCACAGCTGGAGGGACTTGGTGGGCCATTATGGACCTCTGAGGACTCTTCCTAGCTCCTCTTCTAAAGACACACACCTCTGTGCACTGCTAATGTGTTCTGGAAATGGTCACCTCTGGGACCCCCCTCCAGAGCAGTGTATGAGCCTCTCGAGAAAATGGTTCTCACTGCTTCAGAGTGCTGTTTGGTTCCTTGTCTACCTTGTTCACTAGACTCAGTTGATAGATGAATCCCTGCCATCATAGTAGAGATTCAGACAGCAATTTCCCAAGAGAAGCCAGAAACACTGCCTAATGGTAGCTTGCTAGAGTAAGAGCCTGGCCTCCTCCAGGACCACCATGAGGAGAATGGCCATTCTGTTGCTTTAAAAAAAAAAAAACTACCAGTGCTAAGATTATAGAGTCAGGGCTTCTGGGCGGGGTAGTAGTCAGTTTCTGTCTCATGCCCAAGAAATTCACATCTGTACAGATGCAGAGGGCAGGTTGCCCAGTGGCATTTCCCACTGATCTCAGACTAGCCCCACACAGGTTACTTAGCTGTGTGTGAATCTGCCTTCCCTGCCAGACGATGGGCTCCTGCAAGTAGGGCTGGTCTGTATGAGTGACTTAAGCAATTCTGATGAAAGGGCTTAGTCAGAATCATGAATCCTTCAGGCCCCGGCATAAATTCTGTGGGGCCAAAGGCCTGGGAAACTTGAGCCCCAGAGGGATTTACTGCCAAACTGGAAATAGAAGACATTGAATCTTTATATTATTATTATTATTATTTTCTTGAAATACGGTCCTGCTCTGTCACCCAGGCTGGAGTGCAGTGGTGCAATCTTGGCTCACTGCAGCCTCCACCTCCAGGGTTCAAGTGATTCTCCTGCCTCAGCCTCCTGAGTAGCTGGGATTACAGGCATGTGCCACCACACCCGGCTAATTTTTGAATTTTTAACAGAGACAGGGTTTCACCCTGTTGGCCAGGCTGGTCTTGAACTCTCAACCTCAGGTGATTCGCCTGTTTCAGCCTCCCATAGTGCTAGGATTACAGGCATGAGCTGAATCTTTCTATTTTTTAATAAGGGGAATTTATGCACAGATGATCATGGCCATGGATGCCCACTTGCATTTCCTGGGGACTTGGCGTTCCAGCTGCTGGGAGACAAAGAGTCTCTCACGGCTCTAGAAAAAATGATGATGGGTTTTCAGAGCCAGGACGAGGGGCATGGTTCTGTTGTCCTTTCAGCTGTCAGTTACATCCATGGCCTGTCAGTTACATCCATGGCCCATCAGTTACAACATTCCTTTTGGTCCAGACTGAGAGGGGAGGCAGATAGGGCGATTGTGCTATTGATTTTACTCAGAAGCAATTTTTCTCTTTTTTTGGAAGTGAAAATGAAAACCAAAATGCCAGCGGTTTCTGGAATAAGTAGATTAAGGAATAGGGGAAAGGCAGCCCTAATTCTTTATCGACAGCACTTTCAAGGACATGATTTCTGATGGGAGGTGGTATATGGAGAAGATTCTAGTTCTTTTACGTTTACATGTTATTAGTGTCTGAAAAAGATTTGACATATCTGTCTCCTTTATTATTTTTTTCGAGTAAAATTCTATGTGTGTGTGTGTGTGTGTGAGTGTGTGTTTTGTCCTCTCTAGCTGAGTTCCAGTAGAGGCAGTATATAGAGAAGAATTAGAAATCTAACCCAATGAGGCATCCTAAGCCACCAAAATCAGCCTGTCAAGTGAAACAGATAGTCTTATGAGACCAAGGCCTTTCTGAGACCAGGACAATGTGGGAAGGAATTCCCTGAGGAACTCTGTTCCAAGTTTATTCAGTGCTGTACAAATCATGATCTATTTTCCTAGATACAGGCATTTACCTCTGTCAGGAAAAATATTACTGTTTGTTATTTTAATAGCAATGTGCTGGAGGAAGGGGGTAGATTTTCCTGGCACAGTTAATATTCCCATTTTACAGGCAGGGAGAAGTTATATATCCTCAAGGTCACTCAGCTGCCAGTGCTCTGGTTTCTGGGAGACCGACATCTTGCCAGAAAGCGCTGGTCAAGTGATAACATCCAATTTAGCTCACCCAGATTTATGCTGTTGCCTGACTTCCAAATACCAAGTCATCTCGAATGTCCAATTACAGATATTAACAGCAATGTTTTCACAATCAAATGTCAATGTGATTTAGAAAGACAAGGACAAGAGAGTTTTACAAGGCCTGGAGATATTGTAATAAGATTTAGAGAGAAAATTAAAGGTCCTAGAGATTGGAAAAATGCATTATCCTGGGCACATGCAGAGATATTCCTAGGAGAAGGCTGTGCTTGGAGTGGGTCTCTGTCCGGACCTGAGGCAGCAAATCTCCACCTCGTCAGCCAGGCTGCATCTGGCACAGCTGGTCTCATAACATGCACTAGGTACAGCCACCCTGATAATTCGCTCTGTCTGTCCCCAAGCTTCTGGCCTTAGTCTCTAGTTCTACTTGACAGAGAAACAAGGAGAAGCTTCCTGCCCCTTTCCTGTGCCCATCAGGGCCGGCGCTGATGCACACAGTGCCAGATGGTACTTGGGTAGGTCTCACACCATGGATCCTTCTCCCAATGTTGCCTTTGCAATGGCACCCTGCCATTTGATGTCAGCCTGACACAGAGATGCAGATGGGGTTAGCCTTTCAAGTGAACAGGCCAAGTCACACCATTTAGTGTTGATAGGACAAGGAATGTTTGGGGAAAGCCAAAACCCACAGCAAACTCAGCAGCACACCAGCACAGCACCCAACCCTGTCCTACCTTCCGGATAGTTGGGAATTTGCCATCGTAACGATAAAACCACCCAAAAGCTATAAGAACACAGATAACAAAATGATGAGACACAGTTCATTCAGCTCAGCCAGAGCATCCATGGGCAGCAGATGGGAGCTGGGTTCCCAAGGAATGCATGGCTTTGTGAGATGAACAGCATTGGCCGATCCGACAGCAAAACTTCACCCTTTGTCTAACTCTGCTTACCTGGCCTTGCGTTGGTTGCAGAACAGGCCTAAGACCACCTGAGAAAAGCCCCAGTTCCCAGGCCCTGGGTCACTCTCAAATGCCTCTCCCCAGGACACTGGCTTCAGAAGTCAGGCCCAGAACATCAAAGAGAAAACCCCTCGTGGAAGGATGAGCTTTTCCAAATCACAGTCTTCACATACAAAGCCTTTTTGAAAGACAACAAGGCCTTTTCTAACCCATGTCTGCTCCCTCCATACAAGAAATGGCTCAAGACAAAAGGGAGCCTGGGTGTCTGCCTAGAACTGTTGTTCGACACAACAAAACTGGCTTGTCTCATAGTGCAGGCCAAGTCCTGCACTTTCAACATTGAAAGAGAAGGCAGTGGCTGGGACAGCTCTGGGAAGGACAGCTCCAGCAGGAGTGGGCAGGAGATATGCCCCCAGAAAACATATCCTCATCCAGGCCAGATAACCAGTGCACCAGCCCCCTTCCTCCCCTAGGCCACAGCTCCACAAAGTAATAACCCCAATCTGAAGCTCCCTGGGGCCAAGAACGATGGCTGAATTACCCACCCCGGACCAGCCTGAATGCCGGAACAGGGTGCTGAAAACCCCCTGCTGGACCAGACACTACCTCCTTAGTTGCTGGATTTGGGAGTGGTCTAGGGGGTCCTGGGGGAGGGGCCAGAGCAGCAGAGGGGGAATTTGGCAATATCTAAATATTCGAGCCAGCGTTTCAGTGGTACCGGTGTGCGACAGCTGATCTACCACCCTCGGGGTTGAGTCCTGTCCTCTACGCTTTGTGTACAGTGCTTCGGCCAAGCCAGGGCTTGGAAGAGCTTTACAGACTCTAGTGGCCCCTATACATGCCGGCCCCCTGAAGCTGGGTGTTTGCACTGTGGTCAGGAGGAGGCGAGCAGGGCAAGCAGAGCAGCCAGGCCAGGGAGCAAAGCGGGGGCGCGAACCTGCTCTCCCTGCTCCTCCGTGCCTCCATCCGGGTCATCTGTGGGCTCGAGCTCAGGCTCCACTCCCTGATCTACCGGGGAAAAGAGGAGGAAGCTGGTGAACCAAAAGGGACTTGGGAGACCAAGAGGCTGGAGAAGCTTCTCAGGAGTGTGGAGAGCTGTGATCAGCTTCCTCCAGGGGAGCTGTGAGGTCAGGGGCAGGGGACAGAGGTCAGGAGCACAGAGCAAAGGTTTTTTGCTCTGAGCTGGTGCATACAGTGCTTTCAACCTTGGCAGCTTTAGTTTACCTGTCTGTACAAAGGGCTAACAACAGGAAACTCAGATCTGAGGGCAGCGTGAGAACCATTTTGTAGGATGTTGGGCTGAAGGCTGGGAAGTGCAGTGAGGGGGATGGGAATATCTGAGAATCACACACATTTGAGGGCAAGGGGCTGCAAAGGGAGAAAGACCCTCCTGCCTTCTGCTTATCACCCTTGCCTTGGAGTTCTGGGTCCCCAGGGGATGTCTGAACAGTGTGGGCAGCAGATGGAGGCTGAAGGTCCTGAGGAGGTGGGGACATCCCAAAAGGTAAAAGGGGCACCTGCAGTTAGGAAGACCTGAATTTTGACATAATGTGGAGAGAAGAGCACACCCTCCATTCCAGTGTTTCCAGCTTGGACTCTGGCCTCCCTAGGACTCTGGAAGGTAGTGTACCAGTTTGCTTGTGAACTGCTTTTTAATATTTTATAAGCTTAACAGAACTTGCCCATTGGCCTATGCAAAGTCTGTTAAGTTCTTTGGCTTTTGGCTCAAATTACATTTACCCAACAGTGGAACCCTGATGCTCCCTTACTAACAAGGGCTACTTAATAAAACAATGGAACACAAATGATTATTTAACAGTTTGTTAGGAAAATAACCTCAACTTCCAAATCATGGGGTCTCTTGTGGTGGAAGTGAGGGAGATAGTTGATGGGGCCTTGGATAGAGAGAGAAGGTTGGAGATCTCTTAAACATCTCCCTCTTTCAAGAATCCCTCAGCTACTGGATCCTTAGTCAAGGCTGCCCCCTCAACTCCCATGCAACCACCTACTGCCTAAGCTAAGGGAAGGTCTGTTAGGAGCCTCCATGGTGGTGTCCTGGCTTTCAGGGCTTGGCAAAATGTTGGGGGTCTGCTGGATTAGCCATGGGTAGGTGGGCTGCAGCAATTTTAAAAGCTCCCTGGGGCAGGTTGGGGGGCAGTCAGTCCCAGGCACATCATTAGGACGAGTGACTTCATTTTCTAGGTAAGAGATGCCCCATGCTCTTTTATTTTAAAAAAATGCAGGGCCCGGGGTCAGGCGCGGTGGCTCTTGCCTGTAATTACAGCACTTTGGGAGGTGGAGATGGGCAGATCACTTGAGGTCGGGAGTTCAAGACCAGCCTGACCAACATGGTGAAACCCCCTCTCTACTAAAAATACAAAATTAGCCGGGCATGGTGGCGCATGCCTGTAGTCCCAGCTACTTGGGAGGCTGAGGCAGGAGAATTGCTTGAACCTGGGAGGCAGAGGTTGCGGTGAGCTGAGATCACACCATTGTACTCCAGCCTGGGCAACAAGAGCGAAACTCCGTCTCAAGAAAAAAGAAAAGAAAAAAAAAAAAAAAGCAGGGCCCACCCCTTGCAGGCATAGAAGCCTGAGTCAGGTATAACCCATTGCAAACTGGGTCCCTGAGTTGAAGGGTGGTTGGGTAGGAGCTGGCTGGGGCCCAGGCCTGCTAGACCATGCTAGCCCCTGGGGAATAGGGAGTGAGGCAGGAGGTGAGCTGGCTCAGGGACCTCACTGCATTTCCTGCCTTAGGTCCAAATGAGAATTAAATTGCTGGTGCATACGGAGACAGATAGAGGCAGCAGCTGTCCCAGCTCAGCAGGCAGGTGGGGGTCATCCATCCTGTGCTTTGTGGAGCTGCCTAAGATTACATTTACCTTGAGCAAATGCAAAATTCTTCATCTTTTTATTCAAGGAGCTTGATTTGGTTAAAAAGCACTAAATAAATAACTAGCTAGTGAAAGGGTTTTTATTTTCTATTGTTCCTGAGAGGGTGTGTTTGCTGTGAAGCTGAGGCCCAATTTCTTGGAAGGTACCAAATTGACTAGGATTACTTCCATGAGAAGCAATTAAAATCGATTTCTCTCCTGAAGCTCCTGTTTCACTCATAAGAGCAAATTAGCTGCCCGTCTGAAACAGGGATCATTCATTGGGAGCTTAGCTCTGGCCACATCCTCAACTGATACTGAATGTCATGGGGGAGGCCGATGAGAGTGTGCTTTGTCCTTTGGAGAGGACCAGGAGATGATACTGCCCTGCTGCCAGGAAGAAATGTGTTGGGAGCTGCTTGCCTGCACCAGAGAGGGGTGAAATGGAACCATCCAGATACCCTGCACCTCTTCCTTGGTGCAAATGGCCTGTGTTGGCAGGTTGACATTCCCATAGGTCTCAGATGTGACCCAAAGTTGGGGACAGAGCTGTTGAGACCCCATCACAGCATGCCAAATGACTGCCCCACAGCAGAGATGGGGAACCTGGGCTCTTGAGTCCAGATTCGCCCCTAGCTGGAGGTTCCTAGGTCAGCTGAGCGCAATCAGCTGGAGTAAGACCTGTGTCAACTATAAGTCAAAACAGCTGGAAGGCAGGAGTAAGGACCCAACCAGCAATCCTGGACTTGTGGTTGTCATAACCTCCGTTTTCCTCTGGCACTGTAGGCTGCCTCTTAAAGAGGCATCTGGAAACCGGGGTTGAGAAGGTGGTCAGGGAGCAGGTGGTACAGGCCTGGACTGAAACTGGAGGTGAGGATGTGGGACAGATGAAGAGAGGAGATAGTAAGGAGAATATGAGCTGAGGCTCCAGAATAGCATGGCCACAGCCCACAGCTGGGTGTCTGGGAGAAGCTTCCTAGTCCTGTTCCTGCCTCCATCCTTGGAGTGGCGTGACGGTGGTCCACGTACAGGGATATAGGGGCTGGAGACACTTAGTAAGCTTCTCCCACAGTTATGAATCAGCCTTGGACCACCAGAGCCCTTCTCTGATGTGAGCTCCTTCCTCTCTTTTTTGCTGCTGGCTTCACCCCAGGCCCTGTTCAGAACAAAGTAGGAGGAGGACCCGACACCCAAAACACTAGGACGGTAATCTCATGAGCTAGTCCACTTTTGCCATGGCCCTTACTCCCTCTTCAGCAGCCTGACAGCCTGCCCGCATCAGTGTTGTGTGGGGCCTGGGAGCTGGGTATGTGGAGCTGGCCCGTGAACAAGCGGAGCAGACAGATCCCTCCTACCTTGATGCTGGGGCAGATGGTCTCTGACCCACAGCTGCCCCTCCATGAAGGAACCACAGCCCAGAGCACCAAGGGCTATTTACCTGGGGGTGGTGGTGAGGGGAGGGAGGGCCAGCATTTCTGTCTAGTCCCCTTAGCCTCTACCCCGGCTCATGAAACTTACACTTTGGCTTGCGAAGGGGTACTGGGTGCACCTCAGCAGTGATGGTTTTAGGCAAGAGTAGCTGTTCCTTTGAGCCCCAGTCTTCTTCCCATTGCTTCTTAAACTTCTCTTCCTCCTCCACAATCCTGAAATGAGACCCCCATGCCTGTTATTGGAGTCAGAACCTTCATAGGCCCATCTCCTACATTTCGGAGAGACCCAGCGAGCCCGGAGGAAGCCTCGTGGTTCTAGCTGTGGTGAATCAAGCAAAGTCCCAGAGCTTATATTCTAAATTGAGTGTGAACCCCACCTTGGCAATTATATGAGACTATGTTCCAGTTACTATAATATGACAGGCTTTACTACAAATAAAGGACGACCCACCAAGGGGTGAGAGAACCAGGTAAACTGGTCCTGGAGGCAGCCTCTGGCTGACTGCACTCCCCTGAGCATACTAATGTTCATGCACAGACACGCGTGGGGCCGAGGTACTCACTGTTCCATCTCCTTCCGGTATCTCTCATTTTCCTCTGCTGCCTTCTGGGCAATTTCTTTTCTCCTTCTGAAACACAAATGCAGACTGGCATGTTTGGCCCTATGCAAGAGAAATGAACTCTTCCTTACTGTGAATTCTTGATTTGAGAAAAGTTCGAAATGATTTTTCTCCAGGCTTCCTTCCTAGGAGGCCTGGACCAGCTTTGGTTTTGGGGGATGTTATCTAACAAAGACTAGGCCCTGTGCTCTTGTATGGTTTTGTCTGGCATGGCTAAGCAGAGATGCTGGGCTGCGGGAGCAGGGAAGCAGATCCACGTGAAGGCCACACTTCATGCACCCTCCTCCAAATACTTAGGTAAGGTGACCGATGACAGGTGGGGCCTGGACTGACCCCAGGAGCAAAGCAGGGGCTCCTAGCCAGGTGGAATACTCCCAGCTAACTCTGTGATGGGGGAGATGGGGACAGCCTTTCCTCTTTCCTTTTCAAAATGCATTGATTGATTGAGACAAAGTCTCACTTTGCACCCAGGAGTTCAGTGGTGCAATCTCGGCTCACTGCAACCTCTGCCTCCCAGGTTCAAGTGATTCTCGTGCCTCAGCCTCCCGAGAAGCTGGGATTACAGTCGCATGCCACCATGTCCAGCTAATTTTTTTGTATTTTTAGTAGAGACACGATTTCACCATGTTGGCCAGGCTGGTCTCGAACTCCTGACCTCAAATGATCTGCCAGCCTTGACCTCCCAAAGTGCTGGGATTACAGGGTGTGAGCCACCACGTCTAGCCATGAAATACTTTTAAATGCCTAGAATGTATTTGGGTTTGCATCTTGACAGTAGTTTTTGATTTACGAATTGCGCATCCCATTTATTCTCTTAGGTCATGATTTCAATCGTCCTGGACAGGGACAAGCTTTATCACTATAGGCAGGGCAGCCCTGTGGGGACTTGCCAGATTGCCTGGGGGTGATCCCAGCTTGGCCACGTGTGACTTTGGACACAAGTGGCTTCACCTCTCTGAGTGTCAGTCTCCACACCTGTAAAATGGGGTTAATACTCTCTACCTCTACCTCCCAGGGCTATTGTGGGAATTAAGAAACATAAACAAGGCCCTAATACAATGCCAGCCTTATAGAGGTACTTGACAAATGTTAGCTAGTAGCTAATCCTAGCTAGCTAGAGCCTACTGCTAGTAGGATGCTTATTTTCCACATTCTTGGAATCTTGGAAGTCAGGGGTCTCTGCTCAGCAAGGAGGAAGGGGCCAAGGATGGATACACTGACCTACCACCAAACTCATCTGGTCTGAGGACTGGCCACCAGGGAGGAGGAGGAAATTAGCTGGGGACACAGCAGGCAGGAAACAAGCTAGGTGGGGTTGTATGGTGGGGCAGGGCATCCAGGGCTGGCTGCACTCACTGCCGCTCCATCTCCTGCTGCTCCTGGAGGATCTTGTTGGACTCCATCGCCAGCCGCTTCTGCATGAGAAGCTCCTGCCGCTGCAGCTCACGCTGCCGCGCCTCTGCCAGCCGCTCCCGGTCTGTCATGAACAGCTCCCGGCCCTGGTGGGAGAAAAGAGGCCCCTTGCTCAGCCCCTGGGGAACCTGGGGATCCCCTGCCACACCCCTGGGGGCCGAGATGCAGGTGGTCTTCTCAGCACCATCAGGCACAGTGGCTCCCGCAATCCCTGACCCAAACTTCTTGCTGGGCAGAAGTCCTCTCCCTCCCTCTGCTCTGTCAGAGCTTCAGGGAAGGAGACCTGCCACCCTGGGAGTGTGTGGCAGAGATCAAAGGTCAGAGGGGCTGGGGATGAGGGTCAAGGGGCTCCCACCAGCTCATTCTGGACTTACAGCTCCAGCTACGATGGAGATGGTCAGGCTGCGGCTACTCTTCAGCACGTTCACAGCCTGTGGGGACAGAAGGACAGTGGGTCGAGGCCTGACAGACTACAGCAGTCCAGGCAGAGAGCACAGAAGGCCCCAGGCTTCAGGGTGGTGGGGGTGAGAAGTGGGGTGTGGAGATGACAAGGGCCAGCAGGTGAAGACCCCCACATCTCACCTCCTTGTGGTCCAGGTTAGAGAAGTCGATGCCATTGACTTCGACAATCTGGTCCCCTGTCTGGTGGGGAAGTGGAAAAAGATTAGTGTGTTTACGCTATCTGTATACTTGCTCATCTGCAGGACGGGCTCCCCCAGGGGCTCTGGGTCAGATGCTGGGTCTTCAAGTGGCTGTACCTCAGTTCCTCCTGATGAATGGAGCAGTTGGAAAGCTCTGGTGGAGCTCTGGGAGGGCTTAAAGCTGACCCTGGCACTCCCCTACTTCATAACTACCTTATCAACTATCAAATATTATACCATTACATGTTCTTTTTTTGGCTAAATTTGATGACATTTGCTTTAGAAATCACAGTTTGTAGATGCGGAAACTTTTGAGCTTCTCATTTAGCAGAGGCTGTGTTGAATCGTCATAACAGAATAGCTAACATTCACTGATCACTTACAGTGTGCTTGGCACAGTTCTAGTATACGTATTAATTACTTTAACCCACACAACAACCTTGGAAGAAAGGCTTTATTATCCCCATCTTATAGGTAAGGAAACTGAAGCACAGAGACATGAAGTAACTTGTCCAAAGAAGAGGTTAAGGGTTCCTGCTTTGGGATGAGACCACCTAGGTTTGAATTCCAGCCCTACCATGCTAGGTACACGATTTCAGAAAAATCATATACTTTCTCTGGGTCTCAGTTTCCTCATATGTAAAGTGGAGATAATGGTGGCACTTAATCCTCAGCATTCTTGTGAAGTGTAAAGGGCGTGGAACAATGTCCGACGCAAGTGGACCCTGAAGGTCCGCTCTTTGATTACCATTATGACATTCCCAAGCTCACGACCAACAACTATCAGAGCTATGGGAGGCTGCAGAAGGGTCAAATGTCCCCACTCTGTGAAGCCTTCTCTGCAGGGTGGGTAGGGCTCCTCCTGATCAGTGACTGCTGAAAGAGGGCCATGTGGAAAGGCACCTGCCCCTGTCACCGTGAGATCACAGTCTGACCCAGTTTCCAGTGGGCCCCCACTGGGGCCGGCTCAGCGTCACTCACCTCCAATCCCACCTCAGCAGACAGGGAGCCAGGTTTCACGTGGCTGATGAAGATGCCAGGCTTCTGGATGGGGCCGCTGGAAATGCTGCGGGAGGTGGGAAATGTGTGCTTAGGATACAGGTCACTCATGAACTCAGGACTGAAGGCCCTCGGCTGCCTACCTCTTCAGCCTCTATCTCCCCGTCCAGCCTGATTTCTACTGCTACCCTGGGCAACAGCCACAGAAAACTCCTTGTAATTCTTCCCACCCAATCTCTCACCTAATATACCTCATATGTTGTTTCTTTTTTCTTTCTAGCACTTTCCTGTCCATTCCTTAAGAACCAAATGCTATCCCTTATATAAGATTTTCAGCAGATCCTCTTTTTTTAAAAATTTATTTTTTAGAGACAGAGTCTCGCTCTGTTGCCCAGGTTGGAGTGCAGTGGTGTGATCATAGCTCTCCACAGCCTCCAACTCCTGGGCTCAAGCAATCCTCCCACCTCAACCTCTTGACTAGCAGTGACTACAGGTGCGCACCACCATGCCTGGCTCAGATCCCTTATTCTATCCCAAGACTAAGCTATTTTCTCGGTTCTCAGTGCTCCTATGACATTTACGGCAGGGATGGCACATGTACTGTTATTATTCTCTCCTAGATTGGTGGCAGAAATCACTCATTGATCACAGCACTCTTTCCCACAAGCCTGGATATAGCTTTAGAATAGCTTTAGAATCCTTTTCAAAGCAGCTCTCCAGGGAGCTCCTACTAATTGATTAGAGATGGCACTTATTTGCCATCCCGGACACAGAATGTAGTTCCATTTAAGTCCCTATCACCCTATATTATAACTGTTTATGTGGTTGGCTTCTAGATTAGGCTCTTGTCTCCCAGAAGGGAGGGACTTTTTATCACTTATGCTTGGCACAAAACATGGAATAAATGTGAATGAAAGGAAAGAACAGGAATAACTCAAATAATAACAGCTAATATTTACCAACTGCTTACTATTTAGCAGGTACTAAGCTCGGTACTTTACTTTCTCCACAATCACCCTGTGATGTGGGAATTATTATCATCAATTTATAGAGGGAGAAACTGAGGCTCCAAGTGGTTAAGTAACTGGCCCAAGGTTCCAGAGCTCTTAAGTGGGAAAGCAGGGCTGGAACTGGGATCTGAGTAACGGTGGAACCTGCAGGCTTGAGCCCCATGTGGCCCAGTGTCTGTTTGGAATTCCCTGTCTGCCTCTTAAGGAAGCTGACAAGGTAATAAGTGATAAGAGAACTGTGACAGAAATGACCAGCTGAACAGGCTCCTTTTGCAGTGACTCAAGGACCTACAAGGTAACATGGTTCTGCCCCTAGGCCTCAATTTCTTCATCCATAAATTGGGATCTATTAGAGATGCCCCTCTGGCCCTACAGGCCTGTTGTGAAGTTCAGAGGGTCAATCAGGCACCAAGAAGTGTCATCACCAAGGCTGGGCGCGGTGCTTCATGCCTCTAATCCCAGCACTTTGGGAGGCTGAGGTGGGAGGATCACTTGAGCCCAGGAATTTGAGACCAGCCTTGGCAACATAACAAAACTCCATCTCTACAAAAAAAGTAAAAGTTAGCTGGGTGTCGTGGTGTGTTTCTGTAGACCCAGCTACTCGGAGGTTGAGGTGGGAGGATTGCTTGAGCTGGGGAGGTTGAGGCTACAGTGAGCTATGATCAGGCCATTGCACTCCAGCCCAGGTGACAGAGCCAGACCCTGTCTCTGACAAAAAAATACCATCACCCATGGACAAGTCACATCCCTGGTGAGCAAGCTTTCCTCAGAAGCAGCAGTGAGGAAGGGGAGGGCAATAGGGGCTTGCTGGGGTGCACCGGCCACGAATGACCCCAGGGCATGCCCACCACCCACCTGCAGCCAAGGCCCCGGGAGCCCACCAGGCTGATGAAGACCTTCTTCTCCTTGTTTTCCCGATTTCCGGGGGAGCCCAGGCTGCCTCGTCCCCCCTGAAAGGGAGATAGAAGCAGAATCTCTGAGTGTCCACATGCGTGCAAGCGGCCTCTTGAGCTCGTGGGATCTGCAGGGCGAGCACTGCTGAACTCACACCAGCCAGATCATCATTCTGTCCCTGGGGATGTGTCTGCACCAGCCTGGCCTGGCTGAGGGCCACTGCCCCACAGCAGTGTGCAGGCTGCCCTGGGAGCCTGTGTGAAGTCCCTGAGAGTGCATCTCTAGAGCAAGCCCTCCCTTTAGGACTGGCCGCCCATCCTTGAAGATGACCCCACCCAAACCCCATCACAGGAGGTCTGGCCCTTACCCCAGATTCTGACACAAACTGATCCACATACTGCCACTTGAGGGGCTCATCAGGAGAGCTGATGGGAAGGGAAAATAGATGGAAGGGTGGTTAGCGAGAGACATTTGAGGAACCAGGCCCCAAATCCAGATTCACTATGTCTAGAGCCTCCAGCCTCCACTGGCCCAGGAGCAGGGCTGGCATGGTGAGAGCTGGACCCCAGGGCTATGCCAGGACCCTGGGCCCAACAGGGAAGAGTCGGCCTGCGGAGGAGGGGCCTCTCACCTCTTCACGGGGATCAGGCCAATGTCTGTGGGAGAAAGGCACAGGGGTTAGGACAGCTCCTCCACCCTCCCTCCCTCCTACCGTCATGGAGCCCTGCCCTGCTCTGGTCTCACTCACGTCTCACTTTGATGGACACAGTTTTCTTGGTTCGGATGAGGTTGATGACCTCCTCATGGGTACAGGAGGAGATGGAATATCCATTGATCCGGACGATCTCGTCCCCTACCTTGACCACAGAGAGAGGCAGGGAGCACCGGGTGGAGGGAGCATCAGGCAGTGGGGCAGACTCACCACCAGATGCTCCCAGACTGCTATCCGGAAAAGGGAAGGGTGGCCATGCCATCCCCTGGAATAAGCCTTCATGTCAACCAACCCACCCTCCATCAGGCTGGGGGATCCCAGGTTCAGGTGGCATGTCCAAGTAGTCTTGCCGCCCCATTTTACAGATGGAGAAACCAAGACAGGGGTGAGGGGCACAGCAGGTGTGCAGCAGAGCTGGGAGAAGATCTCAGCATTCTCTGCACCCTCACCCTGGTGCCCCTTTCACTCCATTGGGGTATCATCAGATTCTGGATTCTATGTAAAGGGTGACCTTTCACTCAGCTTTAAGCTATTCTTACCGGGACTTTGTCCCAACCCGCTCCTAGGAAGTTGGCTCCCTATTTCTGCTAATTGCTACAACACTGTAACTGAGTCAGGGTGGGGACCTTCTGTGACTCCTGACCCAAGCTCACATCACCGACACACACACACACACACGATTTTTTTTCCCCCACCATATGGAAACTTGATGAACATTTTAACTCTGCCGTGGCCCTGACCTCTGAATTCCTATTTCGGGAGCAACCAAAGAACAGTGGATGAGCACAGGGCTTTGGCATCAGATGTGCTGGGTTCAAATCCCTTCTTTTATTATTATTAGCTGTGTGACCTTGAGCAAGTCTCTTGAACTCTCTGAACCTGTTTTCCTCATCTGTAAAATGAGGAATACCAAGGTTGCTGTGAGAATTAAGTGAACTTGTGCATGTAAAGCCAGCTAGTGCCTGGCACACAGTAAGCACTCAATACATGAGTGTTATTGTTATCATGAGTTAGTCCTGATCCCTGAATACTCAGCTCAGATCTCTCTTCTCAGGGCTTAGGCCACAGCGAATTGTGAGATAGGGACTCGGCCGTGGGCAGCCAGCCCTGGATACAGAGCCGTGGTGAGGTTGCCCCCTGCTGGACACTGCCGGCTCCTCCAGGCACCCTGACCCTGGGGATCAATTCTGGAGCTCCTCATTTAATAACCACAGAGCAGGAGGGACTCTCAGATGTCAGCTGAAACTGAGGCCCAAGGAAGTGAGGTTTTGTCCAAGGTCACACAGCCAGTAGCTGCCAAACAGAGACTGGCTCCTGGAGAGGTTCCTGTCTGAGGCCAGTGCAGGTCAGCTGGGGGCTTAACTCAAAACACACATGCTCACCCTTTGGAGACTTGCTGGCATACGTGAGGGGCGCAAGCTGGACTCCCTGTGGACCGAGGTAGGTAGGGGCTGGGTGGACATACAGCCTCCGAGGGGTCCTCTAGGGTAACTCCTGCCTTCTACAGCACTCCCACAGAGTCACTTTCTCACTATTCCAAGGAACGCTTCCTTCCCACTCTGGGACACAGACCCCAGTCTTCTCAGGGACCTGACAGGAGTGGCCAAGGGCTCAAAATGGCACCAGAGTGGGGGCATACTAAAGAACCCTCTAGGTTTCTGGGAACATCTAATTCAAGGACAGTGGCCGGACTAACTCCTTCCACCTATTTTTCACGACAACCCTGCAGGTCAGGAATTTGTATCTCTGTTAATCGATGAGAAAACGGAGACTCAGAGAGGTAAAGTGACCTGCTTAAGGTTACCCCACTAGTAAACAGTGTCGTGGGGTTTGAAGTCAGGTCTCCCTGATAGACAAGTGGTGTTTCCTGGGTGTCTGGAAGCAGAAAAGAAGGGCACCTGGCCAAGCCTGGCTGCAATTCCCTGCATCCTGCCCTCTCTGGATCCTTGCCACCTGTCAGAGCCCTCAAGTCCCACACAAAGGCAGGCATTACACTGTCCATGTTATGACAGGGACAACCAAGGCATCCAGAATAATTTTCTAGGCCTGGAATATACAGCAAGTTGTATGGTACAGGCTGCCCTGTGCAAGGCAGAGGACGTAGGTTAAGTTAGGATATTCTTGAAAAACAAAAAACAAAAAACAAAAAAAACCCTCAAGTATCTCCAGCAGGGGATAAGGGCAGAGGGGTGGATCCCCAGGACTAGGTCCTGTGGGAGAGTCCAAGTCCACCACTGGGGACCCAACCTCACAGGTCAAATCAGCACAGGTCTTTAGCCCAGCCAGGCTGTATCTGAACCTGCCCTCCCCTGCCTTCCAGCATCTTCTCCCAGCTGCCCTCAGGCATGAGATCTCCCCAGAAACATGAACCCCAGACAGGTCAATGGATGCAGCCGTTTTTCCCCAAGCTCCTCTGAGTGAAGTTCCCTGTCTTATTCCTAAAGGGAATTTGCCCAAAACCTCAGTCGGAATGATTCCCACACGGCCCCTGGCTCAGGTTGCAGGATCAACTTTCCTTCCCTTCTTGCCTGTGTGAAACCCTGTAAAGGGCCCTTTGTGCAAGGGCCACGATGATACAACGATCTGAGGGACAGCGGCACAAAGGAGAGATAAACCCGTCAGCTAGAGAAAGGGCCGATAATTCATAAGCCTGAGAAAGAGCCAGGAAGGTAAAACTCTAGGTCTCATTAAAATACCCCAACGCCCCCAGTCATTGAGGCAGCATTGAGAACTGCTTGTCCTAGGAGAGCTCGCCCTGGAAAAAAGGCGGCCTCAGCTGACGCCAAGAGAGGAGCTCATTATGTGTTTTCTCTGGCTGGGTTTCTGAGCTGGAAAATGTGCCGCAGAGGAAAGAAATAATGAAGGGGCTGAAATTTCAGACACCACCAGTGAGCCGTGAGACAGGGATTTAGAACAAAGCAGTGTCTGTCAGCTCCCTGTTTCCACCCTCTATGCCCCCGTGTCTTGTACCATTAGCCTTTGAGCCCCTTGAAGCCCCAGCTTGGCAGCCCGGATTGGGGTGTTGATAACAAACCCACTGGAAGCTCTTGGTGACAGTGGGAGGGCCTCCTTTATCTCAACACACAAAAACAGGGCCCTGGGCCCTGGGCTCAGGTAGGAGTGAGACCTGGAGGTCTGCCCATCTCTGCTCAGGCCCTGAGGTGTGGGGAGAGGCACCTGGGTTGCTGAAGAGAGATTTCTGGGCTTGGCCGTCAGGAGACCCAGTTTCTAATCTTGGCTTTGCCACTTACTGGTCTCTCAGCCTCTATTAATAATTCTGTAAAATGGGGACGATCCATTCAATGCATATAGCAAGGACTGCTTGCGAGAATGTGACTTGGCACATTCCAGGCGTTTCTTAAATCTCCCTCTGTCTGTTCACTTACCAGACTCACAGCATTTGTGTGCCAGGCCCTGCTATAAGCACTTTCTACTATTAATTCATTTACTCATACAACCTGACAAGGTAGACAGTACTATCAGCAACTCATTTTATAGATGAGGAAATTGAGGTACAGGGTTAAGTCATTCCACCAAGTCACACAGCCTAATGAAGAGAAAAGCCAGAATTGAACCCGGCTAACCCTGCTTCAGAGTCTGTGCTCTTTGGCATCACACTGCACCAGGCTTTCTTTCCCCCTGCTGGTAAAAGGCCACATGTCCAAAACTTCATGTGCCGGCGTCACTATGTTCCTCTCTTGGGGAGTAGGGGAGGTGGGGGGAAGTGCAGCGGCAGCAGTTGGAAGAAGGCAGCAGTTGGAAGGAGGCAGCAGCCAGGTTCCCAGCTTCACTCAAGAAAACAGGCAATTGCTGGCAGCCTGATTTCTATGAGTCTAAGAATACCCGTCAGGAGGCGCCAGCATCTTCCTCACCCAAAGGCTCGGAAAAGTGGGTGACCACATTGTGCCACACCGCCTAGTGGATGAGTGAGGGGGAGGCAGGAGGTCTGAGGCCCTCGCTCCCCCTCCCTCTGGACTCTGCTTGCTCACCTGGAGCCCAACACTGTCTGCCTGACCACCTTTGATGAGGTGGGAGATGAAGAGCCCACAGCCAAACTCCAGGCCACCGCGCACGCTCAAGCCCAGGCCTTCGGGGTGCAGACGGTCCAGACGCACCTCCTTCAGCTTCCTGCCACACAGGAGAGGTCGGTGATGGTGCAGCCTGGCTGCCAGCACTGCCCCGCCCACTAGCGAGGAACTCTGTCCATCCCAGGGTGACCTCTCCACCCCCTGCCTCCAGCCTGGTGGCTTCCGCTGCACCTGGAGCGCCGGGGGGTCAGCTGATCATATTCCACCTGGTGCTTCAGTGGGATCAGGGGCCGAATGGCATCAAACAGAGGCAGGCGGTTGGGTTCGTTGATGACCAGCTTCAGGTCTCCCACGAGCACGGCCACGTCCATGGTCCTGTGGAGATGCCAGGAATGCCTGGAGCCTCACCCCTGGCCATGACCTCAGGGACCCAGGGATTCTAAGAGGAAGCCATTTCAGCCACTGGGCCCAGGCTTAGGAATAGAGGAGACCACTCCTGAAAAGCCCAGAGCCCTTCACACTGGGCCAGTGCCTGAGAAGGCTTTGTTCTCTCATAAAAATGCCCCCAGGAAACCAGCCTAGGGATTGTTGACCCATTTTGCAGATGAAATGAAGCCAGGATTTCAAACTCAGCATGCCTATCTCTGATGTTGGGATCTTTCCAGAGGGGAAAGCTCTGTGTGAGATGCTAAGGACTCCTCACACACTCATCATCTCCACTTGTATCTCCTGCTAAGCTCTATCAGTTTCACCTCACCACAGTTCACGTGCCTCCTCCCTCACGCTGTTCAGACCTTTGACTCCAGCTGCCTGCCCATGTACTCACTGTCATCTCGTCTTTTCTCAGTGTAAGGCACTCCCTGGCTTAAAACCCTTCGATGGCTCCTTACTGCCCAGAGGACAAAGTCCACTCTTCTCGGCATGCTCAGGGCCCTCCATGACCTGTCCCGTGGAGCTTCTCCAGCCTTGTGGCTATTTACGATCTCTGTGTCCTCCCAAGTCCTACTCCCCCAGATTACTTATCCCCAGTCACACCCTTGCTTTCATGCCTCCACACTTTGGCTAATGCTGATCCCTCATTCTGGAATGCCCTTCTCTGATATTTCACCTACCCAAATCTTTTTCTTTTATTATTTTTTTGAGACAGGGTCTTGCTGTCTTGCCCAGGCTGGAGTGCAGTGATGCGATCATGGCTCACTGCAGCCTTGACCTCCTGGGTTCAGGTGATCTTCCCACCTCAGCCTCTTAAGTAGCTGGGACTACAGGCACGCACCACCATACCCAGCTAATTTTTTGTATTTTTTTGTAGAGATGGGATTTCACCATGTTGCCCAGGCTGGTCTCTAACTCCTGGGCTCAAGCAATCCTTCTGCCTCAGCTTCCCAAAGTTCTGGGATTATAGGAATGAGCCACTGTGCCTGGCCTCAAATCTTTCTTATCCTTCAAAGCCTTGCTGAAGCCTTCCTGGTCCTTTCTCTTCCCTCTCAGTTGGAAAGGAAAACTCCTTTCTTCACATTTCTGCTTTTACCTCTACTTAGCAGTTATTTGATATAACTTACATTAGAGTTCTTTGTATTTGTAGTGTATGTTCATCTCCCCTCACCAGACCACAAGTTACTCAAGGAAAGAAAGAGGATCTAATTCATTTCCAGATTCTGCATAGTGCCCAGCAGCGGCAGGAGCTTATAAAGTATACAAAATGAATCAAAAAGCAAGTGGGTGATCAGAGACATCTGATGCAAGGGCTGTGGCCAGCTGGCATTTCTTGTTCTGTCCCAACAATCACACTCTATTGAATCTGTCTGGCTACTAGACAGCCTACTCCATCAGACTGTAAGCAACCTGAGAACAGAGACCAATCTGTCTTGCTCACAAGTATACCCCAGCCCCTAGCACAAAGCCAAGTACAAAGTACTTGTGTAAATAGTTGCTGAAATGAGCGAATGCTATGTCCATTTGATTTCCAGGAGCAGTGAGCATCCACCCTCTGAGCTCCTCTGTCTCAGAACAACCCATCCCAGGGCTCCCTGAAGACAGAGGAACCCAAGTGGTCCACAGGATCTGGACCCAGCACACTTACTGGTGGTACATTCGCAGCACATCATAGAGATAGTCCTTCTCTGCATCATTTTCAATCAGAAAATCCACCTGGAAAATCCAATAGGAGAATCACAGTTCCAGGCTCAGCACCCTCCATAGCAGACCCCAGGGAGGAGAAGTCATCCCCAGCGGCCTCCCCAGCATCTTTTCAGGGCTGGAGTTGTGAGGAGAGGAGAGAAGCCACAGGCCAGGCTGAGCCTCTGACCCCAATGCATCAGACCTATGCAGACCACCCCAACGTGGCCACAGGAGTACTGCTGCCCCTCCAGATGTGGCCAGGCACCCCTCGTCCCCAGGTGGGGCAATATGTGCACACACGGGGATGCACACACATATGTACATATGTGAATTCCCATGTGACACGACACGCTGCCGTGGCAGTGCCACTGCTCACCCCCATGGCTGTGTCATCCGTGGCCAGAAGAAGCCCACTGTCTTACCTGATGGTGGCTGTAGTGCCGGATAAATGCTTTCAGGAAGGATT
The DNA here is from genome assembly GCF_000951035.1 of Colobus angolensis palliatus. Taxonomy (NCBI): domain Eukaryota; kingdom Metazoa; phylum Chordata; class Mammalia; order Primates; family Cercopithecidae; genus Colobus; species Colobus angolensis. The sequence goes on from NW_012114755.1 coordinate 988,506, forward strand.
TGGGCCACTCGCTCAGATAGCACATGCCACCCGCCAGAAACCCCTTACCACCGAATTCTTCTGTAACATCAATGCCAGGGGACCTTCACTCTGTCTTGTCCTGACCTTAGCTGGGTTGCCCTGAGTTCTGTCCACTAGTCAGTTTCCTGGCCACTCCTTCCCCCTCCCCAGGCCCCTGCACAAGCCCTGCAAGGGGAGAGTCAGGTTACATCATTTCAACTTTGTTGACGTCAATGGCTGGGACTCTAAGGTCGGGTTCAGGAGTTGTGTCATTAGCACTTCGATCCCAGTGGGAGGCCCTGAATTCCACTCCCTGAGTTACCTCAGTGTGAATCTCTATCCTGTATCTTTGGGTCTCTCTTCAGCCCAAGAATGGGTAACAGAGCAAGATGGAAGTTTGAGGGGTCACTGGGTCCCTTTCTCCTCCAGCTTCCAGGCCCAGGGCCTCAGGCCTTCATAGAGAGGCTGCTGCTGGAAGTTGCAAGCTCTCCACTGACTGGTCCTCAGAAGAGGGCCAGAGCAGCATTACCTCTCTCTGTGAGTATCCCAAGGGTTCTGGAAGACCAGGGCAGTCTGTCTGTCCCACCACAGAGGGGACATGCTGGGCCTAGCCCTTGGGATTTCTGGCCTGAACAGGGGCTACAGAACGCGAATTTCTGGCCTGGATCTGGCAGTACTTCCTTCCCTATAAAATCAGGCTGAGCATTTCATTAAAGGTGAGAATAACTTAGGAGGCTTGACTCACAGCTTGGGTTTCAGTTGCTACAGAAGCTCAGCCCACCTGCTCCAAAAGGGCACCCTTGCTTTCTCCCTACCTCAGTGCAAGGAGTTCCCAGCTAGGGCTAGGCGCGGTGGCTCACGCCTATAATCCCAGCACTTTGGAAGGCGGAGGTGGGTGGATCACCTGAGGTAAAGAGTTTGAGACCAGCCTGGCTAACGTGGTGAAACCCTGTCTCTATTAAAATACAAAAATTAGCTGGGCGTGGTGGTGTGCCCCTGTAATCCCAGCTACTTGGGAGGCTGAGGCAGGAGAATCACTTGAACTCGGGAGGCAGAGGTTGCAGTGAGCCAAGATCGATCGCGCCACTGCACTCCAGCCTGGGTGACAGGGCGAAACTCTGTCTCAAAAAAAAAAAAAAAAAAATGGAGCTCCCAGCTAGTTGACAAGAGATGGAAGCATCTGCTTGAGTGGGTGGTACTAAATCTTAGGGTGGGAGGCTGGCCTCTCGCATGCACCACCTCTGAAAGCCCATCTCTCTACATAGCATGGATTCTCTCACCCACTCTGCTCGGGCCTGTGGGGTGGGGGTGCCTCCCTGAGACAGGCCTGGGCTGCCCACACTGGACTGTGATGAAGGAGTCTGAACACTCCTAGCAGCAAGGGCCAGAAATATCTTTATAAATTAAATCATGTCGCTTGCTTGTTCAATAGTTTCTTGTACCCCAAACCAAACCTAAATCCAAACTCCTTACCTTGACTTATCAAAGCCCAGTCTCCTTTCCTACCAGTCTTCCTGGCTACAAAGGCCTCCTTTCAGTTCTTTCCACAGGCCCAACGCTCTCAGGGCCTTAGTGTGTGCTGTTCCCTCTGCCTGGATTGCTTCCCCCACTTCCCTGCCTGGCTGCCTCCTTTCCAGAGAGGTCTTCCCTGCTCACCTACCCGGACAGAACCCACTCCTGCACCCCGGAGATGTTTCAATTCCGTCAAAGATCGATGACGATTTGTAATTTAAGGTTTGCTTTCTCTGTGAATTGTTTTCTCTGTCTCCTTTGCTGGATAGAAAAATCCCATGAGGAGAAAGATGAGGTCTATTTTGTTATAAATTCCTTGTGCCTAACACATAGTAAGCACTCAATAAAGAAGCATTGAATGAATTTCTCTGCCTGCCTCCTGGTGTGCCCACATGGTTCAGGTGGGAGGGAGGTAACCATGGGAACAGCAGGGGAAGGGAAATGATGTTGCCCCCATAATCCCCCATGCGGTGGCACCAGGAGCTTTTCATGGGCTTTATTCCATTTGTTTATCACATTGGGGCCAATATTCTCACATCATGTTGCAGTTGAGGAAACTGAGGATCAGAGACATTAAGTCAGCTCACCCAGTGTCCCACAGCTAATAAACAGAGCTGGGATGTGAACCCAAGTCTGACTCCAAAGCCCATGTTCTTTTTGCTATGCCACAACCATTGATTGTGACTCAGGCCTGGTAGGGGAAAATAACTCCCAAGGTCCCTTTAGGCCAAAATTTCAAACCCTTTGCTTTCAAGAACTCCTTTTCTATCTCTAAGCCCCATCTCTCTCCTCTGTACTATTAAGAAAATACCTTTGGGTTGGTCTATAATGAGTGAGAAAATGGGACATCTTTTGAATGACTCTTTGAACCCAAGTGTTCTACTTTCTAAGGGGAGCATAAAAATCCCGTCTGCTTTGGCTGGAGTGAGGACACCCTGACCAAAGACTTCTAGCCTGATTCTAACCCCGGGTGATGACACAAGAAAGATGGGAGAGGGAATTTGTTACTGACTGAGGCCTTAGGACTGAAGTTCTCTCTTACCCCTCTTTGCAGAAATATATCCTACTGTAGCATTAGATTTCAGTAGTGAGGAACTGTCCTCCTTAGACCATGTTTATTGTGCATTAGGTGGAAAATTGAGGTAGAAGAGTAAGGTAACTTGCAATGTTAGGGTCTAGGGTTCTGTTTTTCTCCCTTCCTTCCCTGGGGCAAGTACAGATCATCTGGAGACGGTCTTGGTGGAAAGGAGCCTGTCTCTGCAGGTCCCAGGCTCCTGGCCCTTGTCAGCAGCCCTCCAGCACTGACCACTGCTCCCAGAGGTCTCATCCTACCTGTCTCCCGAGACAGCTGCAGAGCTCAGCTCTTCAGCCTCATGTCTACCCACTGTCACTGGTTAGGTCAGTCAAACCCTGTCCTCAGTTCTGCCCTTGCTCACTTCTCCAGGGTCACCTCCAGTACATCCCAAGTGGGACTCAGCTGCAGTGGAACAGATCCTTCCCCTGATACACTGAAATCTCCTTGTCCTCACTCACAACATTCCATCTACCACTATGTCTGACTTGTCCATTTGAACAATTCTCTATAGACCATAGTAGCTAACAGGGAAAACAGATCTGGTTTATGTAGAATGCTCTTTACGTATGAATCTAAGTGATAAACCATCAAAAACTTGAAAACTAGTTACACAGGAGATCCTGCAAAGGGAGGGATCACTCTCCACCCAGAAATATCTTAGAGAGACTCAGAGAGAACAGCACTGCTTTGTTCTCTGACCATACCTGAATGAAACCACACACTCACACCTCACTCTTCAGGCATTAAAAGGCACCAAGAAAGAAAACTGAGAAAGATGGAAGTTTCTCTAAAGCCTGAACGTGCAGTAACAATACCACCATTACTTAAATTACTTTTTCTTTGTAATCTTCCCTGTGGTCCAAGTCAAATTACTTTTCCAATATTAAAAAATTATATAGTGTCCTCTCTTCTGGAATTCTGCCTAGCACCAACCCAAGGGTCAGCTTTGGGGAGCCCCTGCTCTAGGGTGCTTTGTACCATTCTCCCAGTACCCTGCGCTCAGGTACACACAAAGCGCCAGGCATGCAGTAGGTCTCCCACACTCCTTTCTTCCTTCCTTCCAAACATGTTCTTCGTTTCCCTGTGGAACCCAGAACCACGTCATGCACACAGGCGCACGGTGCCCAGTGGCGTCTGTTGATGAAACGTGAACTCTATTTGCTCTAGTCTAGAGCCTTTTTTCTGACCTGTTGGCCCAGGCCTGGGTCACCACCTTTCCATTGGTCCTCAGCACATATATTCTGGGTCTGCCTCCCCTTAGTTCACTTCCAATTCATCACAACAATGTATGTCCCAGCGATTCTATCTATCCACAATGGATGGCTTCCCTCCTCTCATGTGAACCCTGCCTTCATTTCAGATGAGGCCCAAGTCCCCTCTTCTAGAGTCCAGAGCTTCCTCCCCTGCCTCCCAGCCTAAGGCTCTTCCTGTCTGGCTCACTGATCCCAGCCAGCCTCTCCCTGCTGACTGTCCACTGCCTGAGGAACTTTACGTGTATTATCTTTAATCTCCTAAAAACCCTCTGAGGTGAACGTTATCTTCCCCATTTTACAGATGAGGAAACAGAGGCTCAGAGAAGTGACAGAACTGAGACTCCAACCTACGCCTGCTGGCTCCAAAACCTCTGCTTTTTTTCAAACTACCACATGGTATCCATTTACCAAATATAACTCCTTTGTTTTGCACTTGTCCATTACACATTTATTGACCACCTACTATGGGAAAGACACCAGTCTTCTTTCTCCGACTAGATTTAGAAAGCCTTTCCTTTCCTCGGATCCCTCTTGATATTGAGCACAGAAGCCCTAAAGGAGCTCACCATCTACAAATAGCTGTTGGGGATCTCTATTATCATCTCTGCTCCCCCTATCCCCGCTGCAGGCCCTGCCTAGATGAGCATTCGAAGACTGATGTTCCTCTGGCACTGTGCTATCGGTCTGTATGGGAGGAGGGGACAGGGAGCTTCTCCACCCTCACAGTCTTCAAGCCACTTGTCTAGGATATTGGAGGCAAAAGCTGGGTTTGGCCATGTGGTGCCCTCCAGTCTCATCCCCCAGTATTCCCCCATATGGACTGATGCTTCAGGATAGCTGCAGAGGGGAACCCTGGGACATTTAACTCAGGCAAATTCAACTTCAGGTATGCACCCAGCCAAACAGGGAGAAAGAGAGTCAGAACAAATTAAATAATGCATGTTGTTCCACTTGATGAAGTCTCCTTGGGCTGTGGTGGGGATTAAATGAGTGAATATACATAAAGTATGTATAACAATGCCTGGGACATTTCAAGGTCTCCAAAATGTGTGCTAGATCTTTTCCTTTCATGCCTCCAGCCACCTCTACCTTGCCCTTTGTCCAGGGGGCTCTGTCTGGGCTCCCCTCCCCTCTGGTTTCCTGCTTTGTTCAGCCATCAGGAGGCCCAAGCAGGAGATGAGAGGAATGGGGAGACAGGAACTGAGGCTGCTAGTCCCTGGGGGCTGGTTGCTGGGCCACAGTTAGGCAGGTTCCTCCGCCCAAGGCTGCAGCTCCTGTCTGGGCCTCTCTGGCAGTCCTGGTTCTCACCTGTTCTGGTAACTTTCCCTCTCCTGGCCCCTTCAAGGGTGCTGGCCTCCTGCATCTGGCCCCAGGGTGCAACTTGTTGGGTCATTTAATCCTGCCCTTTTCTGCAGAAACGCTTCATAAAGATTTCTTGGCTTCCCCCTTGGATGAGCCACCTGCTCCCTGCTGCCACCCTGGTTAACCATTAACAGTGGTGGTACTAGCAGTATTTCTTTTCTGTGGACTCCTCCTCTACCTTTAAGACTCACTTCAAATGTCACCTCTTCTTGGTCAAGTCTTTCTTTAGGCTCCCCCGCAAAGCTGGCCACATCTTTCTCTGTGCACACAAACAACTCTTTGTCCCCATGGGACTCACCAAGCTGTGCTGAACTTTCTCCTTTTACCCCCCTGTCTCCCCACAAGCCTGTGTATGGCCCAGACGCAGACCTGGGTTGTGTGTGTGGTGGTGGAGCCAAAGAACCCCTTCCCCAACTGGGTCTGCACTGCTCTGTGCCTCAGTTTCCTTATCTGTAAAATGGGCACAAACATCTCTTTTTAAAATGGGATTTAATCACTAAGAGAGATTAATAATTGTTTTTTAGTATTAATTTAATGAGTTAATAATTATGAAGAGTTTAGAACAGTGCCTGGCAAGTAGTAAGTCCTGTGTTTGTTACATAAAACTAAGTGAGAATAAGTGGATATAAATTCCATATCCACAGCAGTGGGTAGCTAGTGGCCCTCTGTAGATGTTAGTGGGATGAATAGATCCAGCCACACTTCTTCCCAGGCCTTCAGAGTGTGCATCCCAGTAGTACCAGGCTTTATTTAACTCTTGTTTTCTTATTATCCATCTTTTCTTCTCTTTTTTTCTCTTCTCTTCTCTTCTTTCTTTCTTTCTCTCTCTTTTCTTTTTCTTTCTTTCTTTCTTTTTTTTTTTTTTTTGAGACCAGGTCTCACTCTGTCACCCAAGCTGGAGTGCAGTGGTGTGACCACAGCTCACTGCAATCTCAGACTCAATTGATTCTCCTAATTCAACCCCTCAAGTAGCTGGGACTACAGGTGCACAACACCACACCTAGTCAATTTTTGTATTTTTTGTAGAGATGGGGTATGGCTATGTTACCCAGGCTGGTCTCAAACTCCTGGGTTCAAGTAATCCTCCCACCTCAGCCTCCCAAAATGCTGGGATTATAGGTGTGAGCCACCGCACCTGACTTCTTTTCTTTTTCTGGAACCACTTTATTGAGGTATGCCTGACATGTAAAATACTGTATATATTTAGTGTAAACAACCTGATGAGTTTGGGGATAGACGTGCACATGTGAAAGCATCACCACCATCAAGGCCATAAACAGTGCCCTTCATCTTTTCAGAGGCTCTTGACAAGTCAGCTAGTTTGTAGTATTTTGCCCAGTGCCTGGCATAGCAATCATGCCCTACTTCTCCTTGTTTTCCTTCCTCACTTGCTGCTCCTTCTCCTCCAAAAGTTGTGGTGCCCCAGGTTCTGTCCTGGGTCTCCTCTCCATCTGCACCGTCTCTCTAAGTGAACTCATCCGTCTCAGGGGTTTAAATACCACTTACACCCCCAAGGACCTACTGATGTTTATCTCCAGGCCAGACCTACAGCCTTCTCAGTCACCTCTAGCAGGTGTCTCAAGCTTACAGCATTCAAAGTGGAATGTTAGGTTTCCACCACCTCCTGCTCTGTCTCCACCAACCTGCTGCTTCTTCCCTAAATGTGAATTCACCCTTGATGCCTCTCTTTCTACACTCACAGCCAGTCCATCAGCAAAAACATGTATCCTGAATCTGACCCATTCTCACCTGAGTCCGAGCCCCTGCCTCTGGCCTGGGGTCCTGCAGGAGCCTCCTGACTGAGGTCCCTCTTCTACTCTTGGGCCCCTCAGTGGATTCTCTACAGAGCAGCCAGAACAATTCCTTTTAAATGTAAATCATTCACACTATAAGAAAATCCCAACCTAACCATGGCCTTTCAGGCCCCTATCACCCCTCTGACCCATTTCTCACCATTCTCCACTCACGATTCCTCTGGGACACGCTGTCCTACTTGCTGTTCCATACAGGCAGGCATCTGCTGGCCTCAGGGCCTTCGCACTTGCTGCTTCCACTTTGGGGAACGCTTCCCTACATGTATCCCCGTGGCTCCTCTCCTCACTTATTCCAGGTCTCTGCTCAGACATCACCTCTTCAGAGAGGCCTTCCTGACTGCCCACCTTGTTACTTACTATCTCTCTCCCCATCTTAGTTTATTTCTTCATATAATTTATCACTACCTGGCATTACACGATACTTTTGTCAATTTCCTTTTAACTGTCTGTCTTCCCCACTAGAATATACTGTCTAAGAGAGCAAGGGCATTATTTTGTTTTTCGATGCTTAGAGTACTGCCTGGCATATATTGAGAACTCAGTCAATATTTATTGCCTATGTGAATGAATGAATGATTAGCAAATTCCTAGAGAGTGGTAGCTGTTTCTGATCTTCTTATTCATCCCACCAGGTCATCCAATGCCTGGCCTCAGGCAGAGTACACAGCTATGCTCATAAATGCGTGACTGCTGAAGAGATAATAAATGCTTTTAAGCAAAAGAGTAACCAAGCTCCTGCCATGTGCTGGTGCTGCGAACAGAGGAGCAGTCTCCTTTTGAAAGCTGCTTCTCTGAGGGAGAAAACAGTCTCTGACCAAGCCCTGCTCCCCCAAATCCTGGCCCAAGGTTGCTACTAGTTACTGGAAGGGCATGCAAGTGCTCCTGGCGACCTTGGGGTAACTTCACAAATCAAAAGGAGTCGATGCCTGGAGTCTGTTGGCTCACACTGGACACTCTGCAGGTATCAGTTTGAAACAGTGTGGTTACTGTGGGCCCAGAGCAGCCAGTACTTTAATTGCTAGTTAGTCTTGTCTGTCTTGTGAGGTACAAACTCCATCTCACAGCTGAAGAAACTAAAACTCAGGGAGAGTGGGTGGCTCGGCCAAGGTCTTCCTGACAGTAACAGGGCTACGATATGGTCCCAGTTCTGCTAACTCCAGATGATAAACAACAGTGGACATTTGTTGAGGGCTCCCTAAGTGTCAGGGTCTATTTAAGCTCCCCACACACATGTAGATCTCATTCAACATTCATGATAACCTTATTAGTTAAATATTGTTATCTCTTTTCACAAATAAGAGCACTGAGGCACAGAGAGATTAAGTGAGTTGCTCAAGGTCACATAGCATTTTCCATTATAACACACTACCTTAAATATTACCTCCAACAACCAAGGATTTAGATCATAAACCATTTCCTCCAAAACACTAAGGAAGGTACCCCTACAAAGCAAACAACAACAAGCTGTAAATTTCTCCCAGCATATCTGAGTGCCTCCTCTCTATCCCCTGCTGCTTCAACCTCTCTCCCAGTTCCTGGATGATCCCCAACCTGGGAGGGGAAAGCTGTGGCTGTCTCCAAGGCAGCAGGGCACAAAGTCCAGCCTGGGTCTTGCCTAGCACATGGCGCCTGCCCTGCCGGCACACAGGGACATTAATAAGTAATCACTCTTGTGATGAGGAAGAGTAGGGCAGAGGAAACGTGGAGGTCTGAGGACCTTTGAAGCCTGTGGGACCTGGGGAAGAGGAACAGGGCAAACCCAGGGTCTGCATCAGACACCAGGGACCCAGGAGATGATTCTTGCAAAAGAGACAGAGTAGGTACCCCACAGAGTGAAGGCAGAAGACTTGACATTATTTCAGGCCAGGGGCAGGAAAGTGAAATTCAACCCTGAGTCTTGGGGTGGGGGACGGAAGGTTGAGCTCCTTCAAACTGGGTTGCCTGAAATCTACACTCACAAAATGTCCTTAGCAGCTGAAATTTCTTCCGACATGTCTCTTTGCAACAGGATGTACCGGCGAATCCTGTCTCAAGCTCCCCTTGGCATTTGCCAGCCCCTAAATTCCTACTGAACTTCCAGCTATCGCCCACCCCTGGGAGCAGGACCAGGGATGCCCAAGACCTTGTTTACAGGAGCCTTCTGCCAGTTTGAGCTGTCCCTTTGTGCCCCTACAAAAGCACCCAGACATGGGTAGCACCAACAGGCAGCACCCAGACATGGGTAATTACCAGGGTAGGGTCCGCTTCCCACCTACACCACCAGCAATTTGAGGGCACAGACTGGGTATAGCTGAGAGGATGCTCAAAACATGCTTATTAAATGAATAATTGACCCCGGGCCCTTGGCCCCAAGCCCCTGCGGCCCCTACACTGGCTGGCTCCTTGGGATCCTATGGGCCTCTCTATGGGAAGGAAGGGGTTAAGGACGCTGACCTCCCCTACCTGAGCTCAGTCCTCAGACCAGGAAGAGGTTTGGCTTGGTCTAAAGACACTGCACCCCCTGGGGTCTTTGGGAGAGCCTTGGGTCACACAGTTGTTAATAGTTACCTGCCCCTCAGGCAGGGCCTGTGGGGAGATCCAGATTCCACCCCCACCCCCCCAACCCTCCGCGGCTTCATCCCCAGACTCAGAGGCATCCTAAGGCCTGGTGAAGAGGTCGGCTGGATGTCTTTGATGACCCTCTCTGGTCTCAGGGTCTCAGCAGATTCTGCATAGCTTTGTGAATTGTTCTGGAAATGCCCTGTGTAAAATCCAGCTGCTTCCAGTGATGGTCCTTTCGAATCCCAGACCACCAGTGAGGCCCCTCACTGGGACACGCCAGGGTGGACCTGGCTCTACCTGAAGGATCTGGCTGGCCAGAGCCCAGCTCCCACGCCCTCTGTACCTCCTCCCTTCCTCCCCACCGCACCCGGTCAGCACCAGCTCCTCGGCTACTCCTTAGGCCCTAAGAAATGCCCTTAGGCAGGCAGGGCTGAAATGCTTCTAACTCAAGTCCTGAGGTCAAAAGGCAGAGAGAGAGACGTCTAGTTTCCCTTTTCCCAACACTCACCTCTCAGATACTGCCCCAGACTCTCTCCACATGCCTCATCAGCCCTGAGCTGGGGGCACTAGGAAGGAGAGGGACTTGCCCACAAAGGGGGCACCTCAGAGAAGCGGCCAAGACTGGAAGGAATTCAAACCCCAGAGACGTCCCCGCCCCTGGAAGGCAGAGGGAGAAAGCTTGGCAGGAGATCGATCTGTTTAGCAGTCCCTGAGCCCGGAGTCCCAGCGTTCCCTCCCTCACTTTACTGGGGATCCCTGCTGCCAGTCAAACGACCCTCGGGTGTCCCAGCCCACCCAGAGCCATCAGGTGGGATCGGAAAAGGGAGGGGCAGTGCCGGGGTGTCCACCCCTTACCCACCGCGCCCAGGACTCCGGAGTCCCAGAAGCCTGGGGCACCCCGCAGCTCTGACCTTATGCCGGAATTCTCGGGCCACTTTTCGGTCCATGGCTGGGCCAGGTCCAGCTGTGTCGTTGAACGACCTGTTCCTTCGGGTGCCCGGCTGCCAGGAGCTGGAAGGAACCGCGACCGCGACCCGGGCAGCCGCCCTCGGAGCTGGGGACTGGGCCTGAGCGCGGAGGGGCGGGGCCGGGCCGCTGTGGGGCGGGGCCGCTGAGGCTAGAGTTGCAGGTGCTCAATCGTCGCCTCCCACTGAAGCCTGGGAGCAAACGGGCCCCAGTGTGCCTATGGGCCTGTGGTGGCAGTAGCTGGGCTTCAGGCTGGTATTTCTCTTGACGTAGTACCTGATCACATGCGTTGAGGAAGAAGATCGTGGAGATGTAGGGAGGAGGTTTGGGACTTTTTGTGAGGACCGGAATAGAGGGATCCGGAAACTATTCACACAGGTGGGCAGGGGGCGGGGCAATCTAGTCCGTTTTCTCTGGATACTCAGGAGGGCTCATGGCCCTCCTGGACGCCTTCACCTTCAGCGTACCTTCCGTCCTAGCTTCCTCCTGCACTTTTCCAACAGGGAGAAATCAATCCTTGTTCTGTGAATTCCTTGGGGGCAGGGCCGGCTTTTACTGTGGGCCACAGGGGTCTGAACCAGTGGGTGTGGGAATGGCCCTCTCAATCGATTTCCCCTCCCACCTTCCCTAACACCTCCACCCCCAACAAAACAAGACAAAACAAAACCCAAACCCAACACACTCCCATATCCATCGAAGCCTGGCGGACCCTGGCAGTGACATTTTGATCTGTGGCTGACCTTCACCCAGGACCCAGACCCTCTGGTTCATTTAATTCAATTTGGTCAACATTTGCTTAACTCCTAGGTCTGGTGCTGGGTGCAAAGACAATGATGAACCAGGCCTGGGAAGGAATGAAAGGAAAGAGGAGCTAGGAGAGGGGTGATAAAAACGTGTAAATCAGGGGCTGTTAAGTATGGGGCTTGTGCCTGAACTTAACCCAAGGAGGCACCTGCACCCTTTGCACCCTGTCAAGCGCAGGGGCAGGGAGGTGGACAGCAGCTTACATCAGGTAACCACTTACAATTGTAACTTTGGGCACCTAAACACCCCTCTGCATCCCTTTCCCCAACAGCTGAAGTTTTACAAGCACACTATTTTTGTTTGGGCTAAATTATTGCCTAGTTTAAAATGTAAATCCCTCTTGAAGAAGAACCTTAAAATATGATCTGTTTTCTCACCTTAGTATTAGCTACTAAGTCAGTGATAAAAGGGAAAGACTTGTGGGATTTTTGAATGGTCCAGAAAAGGCCACACAAAATGCATTGCCCTCTGACTTACTTCATTGATTCTCTACATTGAAAAAGAATGTCATATGGCTGTTTATTTTGTATTTAGAATCCTGGCAGAGGTGAGTGAATGTCCTTACCCAGGAGAATGCTGTTCACCTGCCACCCCAATCCTTATTTTACACTGGCCATCACCCCCACAGACTCCCTCCACCTTAAAATGCCCCCCGCTTTATTTTGAGAATAGCATTGAGACCAGGTTCTCCTTTCCATGAATTTTTGTTTTCAAGCTTCCTTGGAGACAATCAGCTTTTGCCTGTTCCTTAACCAGTGTTCCTTAAGGCTCCATCTTTAGGTCTTTCCTCTTCATCTTCCTATCTGTGCCCCTAGCTTCCTCCTGTGTGAAGATAGCTATGTGTGCTTTCTCTACCACTATATGCCTAGAACAATGCATGACATGGAATCAATGCCAAACAAATTTGTTGAGTGAATGAATGAATGAATGAATGCATCTCAAATCTATGCCCTTGCCTAGGAGTCTACTGGGGCCAATACCACCACCACCATCACCACCATCATCATCCTATGTAAGACCTGGCATTTAGTTGGTGTTCCCTAAGTGCTGATGAAGTGAACGATGCACAGGTTCCCCAGGTGCTCAGTCCCATGTTTTCACCATTTTAAAATTCCTCCTGGGCAGACAGCGGACCTTGTTCACACATATAAAATTGTTTTGTCAAAGTTTGGCCTTGATGGTGGCAACAACATAGGAGTATGAAACACATTTATTGTTCAGTTGTCATTTCCTGAGCTAGGGCAGGAGATGGTGCTGGGCATTCGGAGGACTAAGGCGTGATTCATTCCTTAGAGGTGCTCAAAACTGGTCATAGGATAGGGATGTGGAGACCCAGGTGGAAGCTGAGGTGGGGCGTGGTGGGAACATAGGCTAGGACTCCACAGGCTCTGCTATTGACCACTGACCCCTGAGTGGCATGTCCCAGGACCGCAGCATGGCCCTCTGTAAAAGGAGAGGATAGGGTCAGACTCACATCCGCATCTTGGGTCTCTGGTATTGGGCTCCCAGGACCCAGGTGAGGGGAGCTGGAGTTTGCACAGGCTACCTCTTTGCTCCCCTAGAGAATTTAGGGCTGAATAATCTGAATCCAACCTCCCCTGGGGAGGAGAAGCCACAGGCCATAGCAGAGGCTGGGCTATGGACAGGAGCCTAAATTATGGTAATAAGCTGGGCACTCCTGTCACTCTATAGTTCGGGGAGGAGCTGAGAGCCTGGGAGGAGGGGCTAAGGGAGCTCTGGGGCATGAGATCAAGAGGGACCTCAGCTGCAGAGTGGAGGTGTGACCCTGCCTTGGCCCAGGGAAGCACCTCGGGAGGCTGGCCCTGCGCTCAAGTCCCCCAATCCCCTCGCGTCCCTATGGGAGTCCTGGTGTCTGTGCTCTGCTGGCTGCTTTGTGTCTGGCTGCCCTGGGGTGAGCCGGCAGCCGAGTCCCTACAGGTGCAGCATCTCGGTGAGAGGGTTGTGGACTCAGGGAGGTTGGGGGCTCGAGGAATGAGAAACGTTAAAGGAATGAGGAACTGGCCGGGATAGGTTGGAGAGAGGGAGGAAAGAGAGGTTTGAGGGACAGCAGAGGGACCCCCAGGAGGAGCAGTCAGGGTAGGAGGGACCCCGAAGCCAACAGAGGCAGGCCTATGACCGTGAGGGGAGAGTCTCAAGCGAGGCTGGGTGGCAGAGACCTGAGATGGGGAACTAGAGAGTGCTAGGGGCCAAAGAGTGAGAGGAAAGGGGTAGATCCTGGCTGGAGAAGGGTCATCAGGAAGGGAGAGGAAGGATTTGAGAAGGCTGCAGGGAGGGAGAATGGGGGAATGCCCAGTAGTGTGGGAGAGGCTTTCTAGCAGTGCGGCCAGATGATGGGAGGCCCCAACAGAGAGAAGCACAATTTGAGTGGAGAATAATCCCCCTCCCCAGCTGCAGCACCCGCTCCGTGGGGCAGTGCAGAGCCACAGCCAGAGCCAGCCGGGGAACTCAGGTGAGTAGGCTGAGCTGTGGTGGCCCTACCCACAGCTCCCATCTGTATTTCTGGCATCAGCTACCCCAGGGCTTTAGCACTTAGGGTGGGATAGGCCTGGGGACTGCAGGGAGGCATAATCCATCCTAGCTCCCGATCCATGCCAGACTTGTTTTTCCTCCAGCAGCAGCCACCAGGAGGTGACCCTTGCCATGGGAGACACTGTTACAGTGATGGGAGGCCAGGTAAGGGGGGTCTGGGGAGGGGGGTTCATTGGGCAGGAGCTCATGTCCGTCTGGATTTGAGGCTGGCAGGGAGCTCTGCAGGTTACAGGAGGGGTCTCTGGAGTTGTTCAGAAGGGAACAAACAGGTTCCTGGTATGTGTCTGAGGTGTGCAAGTTCATAAATCCCTACTATTCTTTTTAATCTCTTGGGGGTCTGTAGCCCACTCTTTTTTTTTTTTTTTTTAAGGAGAGGTGGCCACCAGGGCTCTTTCAGGAGAGAGCTGAGCTCTCCCTTCTGGCAGGTAAAAGTAGAAAGATGAACGTTTAGAAGTATGGAGTTCTCTTTTCCCTGACTGACCTGCGAAGGCCCTCAACCCTGTCAGAGGCCCCTCTCCATACCCTGAGCAGAGCCTCAGGAATGCAAGCAAGACAAAAACTAGGCCACCTGGTGGAAGTTGCAAGGAAGGTTTGGTTGAAAAGCAGAGCCCTGAATTCTTATCTTTTGAGCCTTTTTTTTTTCCTTTTTTTTTCTCTTGAGTCGGGATCTTGCTCTGTGACACAGGCTGGAGTGCAGTGGCATAATCATAGCTCACTGCAGCCTCGATTTCCTGGGTTCAAGTGATCCTCCTGCCTCAGTTACCTGAGTAGCCAGGACTATAGGTGTGTGCCACCAGGCCTGGTTGACTTTCAGTATTTTTGGTAGAGACAGAGTCTCACTATGTTGCCCAGGCTGGTCTTGAACTCCTGGCCTCAAGTGATCCTTCTGTGTCAGCCTCCCAAAGTGCTGGGATTAGGCATGAGCCACTGAGCCCAGCCTCTATCCTTTGAGTCTTGACCATTCCATTGCCCATCTTCCCAGGGTCCTCTGTGTTTGTGGGAGAGGCGGCAGTTTTGTTTTCTCCCTTTGGCAAACTTCTTTGGTCTCTGGATCAGGTGACTCAGGTCTACTTTCTAATCCTGGCCCACATTTGTCTCCCTCTTTCTATAACTATGGATGGACTATAAATTCCACTCACCTGCAGCTAGGTCTCCCAAAGCAACTGAGCCGCAGCTCAAGTGCCCCAGCCCCAGCGGTCAGCTCTGGGGAGCGCCTTGAGCCAGCAGGCTGGGGAGAATCGTTTATAACAGCAATGAGTCCCAACTCCTGCCCTTTGGAAATAGACATGAAGGCCCCAAGATGGAGCGAGGGGGGATGGTGTGGGCGTGCTTCTTCTCTGATGTGGATTTCCTGGGTCTTTTACTTCTTCTTTGCCCACTCTTCAGGCCGTAAGATTTAGAATCACAGTCAAATACCGTTTGAGTTGGAAGGTAATGGAGTCATTTTTTTGTAGGTAGGGAAACTGAGGTGGGTGGATGACTTGCGGGGGCCCCACAATGAGCCGGTGGAGCAGTCTCCTGGCAGAGCCAGGCTGCGCACACAGGACTTCAGGAATCCCTGTGTTTTAGTGAGGGAGATGACCCTTCTCCAAACACTTCAGTTCCCGGCAGGCATCCTCCCGTGCTGGTTTCCAGGGTAGGCATCCCCCCTTTTCCTTGGCGAAGGGTCATAAGTGAGTGGACCAGGCAACCTGGGGAGGTTTCTCACACTGCTCCTTAGAGCAACAAGGAATTAAAATGGCCTCCCTCTAAGGTGACAGGAGTTGGGGGTGGGGACTGAGGCCCATGTACCAGGGATACTTCGAGGGCTCCTGTTTGGAATGCCCTCTTCAAGAAGTGGAGGTGGGCCGCAGACCCACAATCTTCATTTCAGTGCTGTCCTGCTTCTACAGAGCTCAACCATTTTCTAGAGAATTCTTGTAGACAGGGATCCATGAACTTGGATGGGGGAAAATAAAAACACATTGTTATTTACAGAAACCTCAATCCAACTGAAATTCAGCATCCCTTTCAATTATTATTATAGTCTACAAACCACAAGAGTATTTGCAGTGTTTTTGACTGTCACCAATAGACATCACAGATATTTTCCAACCACTTATAGTTGTTGCTGTCTCAAGATGTCATTTGTGTTCATCATTACTTCAAAATTTTGGCAGGGATAAGGCCCACTGCTAGATCTTTTATTTAATGAGTTATTAAAGAAGCACGAATATTACACTAACTTACACATTTTATAAAATATTTTCATAAAATGATATTGCGATATAAGTGATTTCCTTTGTAACCTTATCCTTTATTTTGTGTTTTTAAAAGCATTATCCTGAGAAGGTATCCACATAGGTTCACTGGATTATCAAACGGGTTCATGGCATGAAAATGATTAAGAGTGCCTGATTGATTAGCCCCTGAAGGCTAATCATTTGGACAGGATTTAAGGAATCCTTTAGAAAATGGCTTTGACTCTGCATCAGGGGTTGTCTCATCCTCATAACTCATTTATCTGAGAGGCCACATCTGAAGTGGGAGTGCAGACTGAAGACACGAAGACTGAGTTTAATTACAGCTCTCTGGTGGCTACAGGATGCGGGTTGTTTCCTGTGACCCTGCCCTCCCCTATTTCCTGTCGTCTCTGAGGGCCCCATAAGATAGGTTAGTCCCCGGGTGGGAAGCCTGACTCCTGGGGCTGGGCCTGGGTCGGCTGGGTAAGGACTGCTAGGGAGAATCCAGGAACCAGGAACCAATGTAGGTGAGGACACCAAAATCTGGCTAAGATGTGAGAAAGACCTTGAAGATGAAGGCTGTGAGTGTCAGGGACTAGGTGGCCAGGCTGTGCCTGCCAGGGCAGGGCCAAGAGCTGAAGTTAGCTCTAGGCAACAAGGGCCTGAATATTTCCTACGTTCAAGTCCTTTGCCGGATGACGATGAGGGAGGATGACATGTGAGGTAACTACCCACATTGCAATTTGTGGCTTGTTGGCCCTGTGAAGAAGCACATAAGCTCCACGAGGGCAGGGACTCTGCCCTGTTCACTACACCTAACATGATGCTTGGCACATGGTTCTGGGGATGTCATACAAATGAGGCTGAGCCTCTGAGGGAGGAGGAGCCAACTGTGCCCAGGATGCCTGTACTAGGTGACATCAGACACCTTGGACTGGAGTTCTGAGAGGGCCAGTGTCTAAGTCATCTAGTCATGTGGTGACTGAACACCCATGTTGTTAGACAGTCCTGATTTCAGGTGGTTTATGTCTGGAGGACCATGCTCTGGGAGTTCTATCTGGAAAATAGGGCTTCTTAGCCACACTTGGCCTGTCTCCTCCTTAGATCTGAGGTGTCAGGGCAGGAGTCCTGACTGGGAGCTGAGTTGTGGGGACAGTGGGTGTTGATCTGTGGGAGCTGAGTTGTGAGGACAGTGGGAGTTGTGAGGATAGTGGGAGTTGTTAGGACAGGGGGTGTTGGTCTGTGGGAGCTGAGTTGTGAGGACAGCGGGTGTTGGTCTGTGGGAGCTGAGTT
>NW_012114755.1:1007066-1055591 GCF_000951035.1 Colobus angolensis palliatus
CTGAGTTATAAGGACAGGGGGTGTTGGTCTGTGGGAGCTGAATTGTGAGGATAGCGGGTGTTGGATTGTGGGAGCTGAATTGTGAGGACAGCAGGTGTTGGTCTGTGGGAGCTGAATTGTGAGGACAGCGGGTGTTGGTCTGTGGGAGCTGAATTGTGAGGACAGCGGGTGTTGGTCTGTGGGAGCTGAATTGTGAGGACAGCGGGTGTTGGTCTGTAGGAGCTGAGTTGTGAGGACAGCGGGTGTTGGTCTGTGGGAACTGAGTTGTGAGGACAGGGGTGTTGGTCTGTGGGAGGTGAGTTGTGAGGACAGGGGGTGTTGGTCTGTGGGCTGCTGGTTTTGCTGTTCTTGGAAGAGCCCCAAAGGAAGTTTGGGGTGGGGGTGGCTGTGAGGGTGAGATGTTCACCTGACTTGGGGTGAGGGGCTGCCTTTGTTCCTTAGCTCTGCCTCATGCTCCTTACCCAGACAAGGGGATGGTGTGTGAGGCTGTGGAGGACACGAGGGTTTACTGGGAGAAAGGGAAAAAGAGGAGGCTGGCAGGTATTGGGGCATGGAGGGGAGGGGATGTGTTCTAGCTACGGGCCTCATGGTCTGCCACTGAGATGCCACTTGGGAAGGTAAGAGCTAAGCCTTTGTTCCTCTGAGCCCAGGGCAGGCCTAACCTTCTCCTCTGCCTCTCGAGGGGCCAGGCGAGGAGGAGTGGCTGGGGCACTGAGGGGCAGGGGCTCCTCCCTCTAGAAGATGAACAAGCAGGGCTGTGGCCACCAGGAAGCCTGCCCAGGAACCCGACCTGAGGTCAGCCCTCGATGTGTTCTCTTCCTCCTGTGTTCACAAGCAGGCTGAAGCCCCAGACTCTGTGGCCATGTCTTCCTGGGAAAGGCGGCTCCATCGGGCCAAGTGTGCACCATCCTGTAAGTGGCACCTTCACTGTGGCCCATGGGTTGTGCATGGGAGAGCCCTGGCAGAGGCCTGAAAGGGCAGAGGGCAGGTGGGGATTCCTTCAGGCCTCCATGACCCCATTTTCCTGCTTGGCGTCTCCTTCCACCCACCCCGGCCCCGGCCACCATGCCATTCTGCATTCTCCTCCCTGCCTGAGGGGAGCTTCCTCTCTAGAGTCCTGTTCCTATGACCATGGCCCAGGGACTCCCCTCTCACAGGCTGACTCCAGTGAAACTGTGCTTCATTATTTCGGGGTCGTTTCCCCCTCCATCTCACCCTGGTTCTGTAGCTTCTTTCTACTTCCTGTGACATTGCCCTTCATCTTGTGTTTTCTGTAGACCCCACTCCCTGTCATGTGTCCATGGCCCGCCTCACCTGTCCTAGGTCTGTGGCCTTTCCTCCCACCTGTCCTGTGTCTGTTCCTACCTCCCTCACCTGTCCTGTGTCCCTCACCTGTCCTGTGTCCCTCACCTGTCCTGTGTCTCCCACCTGTCCTGTGTCCTTCACCTGTCCTGTGTCCTTCACCTGTCCTTCCTGTGTCCTTCACCTGTCCTGTGTCCCTCACCTGTCCTGTGTCCCCCACCTGTCCTGTGTCCCTCACCTGTCCTGTGTCCCCCACCTGTCCTGTGTCCTTCACCTGTCCTGTGTCCCTCACTTGTCCTGTGTCTCCCACCTGTCCTGTGTCCCCCACCTGTCCTGTGTCCTTCACCTGTCCTGTGTATCCCACCTGTCCTGTGTCCCTCACCTGTCCTGTGTCTCCCACCTGTCCTGTGTCTCCCACCTGTCCTGTGTCCCCCACCTGTCCTGTGTCTCCCACCTGTCCTGTGTCCCCCACCTGTCCTGTGTCTCCCACCTGTCCTCTCACATCATGGCTCCTTCCTCACCGCCCTCTGCTCTGCTTTTGTCTTCTCTTCATCTATGGTTGTTCTTGCCACAGGCCTCTCCTCTGTTGCCTGGTTATCCCCGTGGCCTCTTCCCTGAGTGTGTGGAGTGAGGAGGAGCAGCAGCTGCAGATCTCTGGGCAGTCCCCCTGCTCACCCCACATGCTTCCCATTCTCAGTTCCGCCTGCCTGGCTTGCTAACCAGGAACAGCTCTAGGAACTGAAGGCCCAGGTGCAGCTGGCCTGGGGCCCACTTGATGCACATCGAAGGCAGGTGCCCTGCAACCCCAACCCACCTGCCTGCCAGGGAGCGGGCAGGGCTGTGGTCTGAGGCACCAGCTTGTGCTAGCTGCTGAGGAATGTTGGGGCTGGGGCTGCCTGTCATGGGGGTCTGGGTCCTGTGAAGCCTGAGAGGGCTGCCTCCCCGGGTTCTGGCAATCTCAGCTTGATGGGGCAATGCCTCTGTGTCTCCCATGCAGACTTGTTCTCCTGCTTCAATGGAGGCGAGTGTGTGCACCCGGCCTTCTGTGACTGCAGACGCTTCAATGCCACTGGACCGCGCTGCCAGATGGGTGGGTCTGGGCTCCATCCCACCCTTGGGAAGGGACCATTGGTGCAAGGAAAGCTAGAGGGAAAGTGGGCAGCACTTCCAGGGCTGGAACCCACCGGCCTCTGGCTTGGTGCCCACTGTAGCCACACAGAGAGTTCTCTTTTCTCTCCCTCAGTGTACAATGCCGGCCCTGAGAGGGATAGCATTTGCCGGGCGTGGGGGCAGCACCACGTGGAGACATTTGATGGGCTCTACTACTACCTGTCTGGGAAGGGCAGCTACACACTGGTGGGGCGCCATGAGCCTGAGGGACAGAGCTTCTCCATCCAGGTGAGGCTTCCCCTGCCATGCCTGTTCAGGAAGGCTTCTCTAGGCTCTGGAGGCTGCGCTGGCCTGGGCTCTACTTGTCATAGTTAGAGAGACTGGCACCTTCCTCCTTGCATCGCCCCCCCAGCTCCCACCTAGGCAGTCTGCACCTGGAAGGAGCTGGGGGCTCCACAGCTCTTCCTCACCCACTCACTGTGGCCATTCATTCATTGAGCCACTCATTCATCAAGCATTTACTAAGTGCATACTGTACTCTCTTCTGGCATAAGGTTTGGTGGTGGGAGGCCCTGTAGACAACAACACAGATATAGTCTTTGTCCTCACAGAACTTATAGTCTAATGAAGAAAGACATCAAATCAGATGACTCATTTCAAGTGCAACTGAATGCTACCAAGGAGAAATGCCAAATGCTAAACGAACAAGTCTTGAAAACCTAATCTTGTTTATTGGGAAGGATGGTGACCTGGGAAAGCTTCCTGGAGAAAGTGACATTTTTTTTTTTTGGAGATGGAGTCTTGCTCTGTCACCCAGGCTGGAGTGCAGTGGCGCCATCTCGGTTCACTGCAAGCTCCGCCTCCTGGGTTCACACCATTCTCCTGCCTCAGCCTCCCGAGTAGCTGGGACTACAGGCGCCCACCACCACGTCCGGCTAATTTCTTTTTGTATTTTTAGTAGAGATGGGGTTTCACTGTGTTAGCCAGGATGGTCTTGATCTCCTGACCTCGTGATCCACCCTACTCAGCCTCCCAAAGTGCTGGGATTACAGGCGTGAGCCACTGTGCCCGACAAAAGTGACATTTAAGTTGGGATCTAAGGAATGAATTGGAGTTAGCCAAATGAAGAGTAGGAGAGTGTGGGCAGACTTGAGAACATTCTGGGGAAAAAGATCATTGGGTGCTAAGAAAGAAAAGAGTGCCTCAGAGAAATGATGGAGGTCCTGGATGACTCAGTTTAGAGTCACCTCCTCTAAGAAGCCCTCCTGGATCCCCTGACCTTCTAAGCCGGCTGAGGAGCTCCTCACTGGGTAACTCAAAGTTCCACATTATGACCCTGTCATTGTATTTCTCTTACAAAGGTCTGGTTTTGGGTTGGTTTTCTCTACCAGCTTTGAGCTTTCTAGGCCAGGGACCATGTCTTTCTGTGCCGGGATTGGTGCTCAGTAAAGGTTTGTGAAGTAAGGGAACACATGTGTGAAAGCCACTGTCAGGTAGGCCTGATTTTCATGCCTAGTCCGTGTGCTAAACCGGGAGCCACCTTCAGCCACAGCTCAATACCCCTCCACCTGGAGGAAAGTCTCTTTGGAGAACCAGCTCTGTTGGAGGGCACCTTGGTCAGTACTGAGTTAGGGTCAAGGGGTTGGGGGTGTGGGGAGGCCCCAGTGTTCAGTGTCTCCCCTCTGCTAGCCATTTGTGAGCTTTCTGTCTCAGGCATGGACCTATGAGCCTGCCCTAGGGACCATGCCCTGGATGGGCAGGGAACTGCAACCAATTTTCCTTTCTCTGCCTCGGCCTATCACATAGCAGAGATTTTCATGATCCATCATTTCATGATGGATGTGTGACAATTACTTAGACTAATGGATTGCCATACATTCGTGGGTTACAAAATCAACTTAACGAATCACAACCATCATTAAAAAAATGAGGCAAATAAAATAGAAAATATTGTAAGAATGCGTTATACATGATAGGGATTAGTATTATTTTGTAAAACTTTTAGTTATATGTATATTTCTTATTGTGGGTCGTGGTCACAAAAGCTTGAAAACCCTTTAGTTAGACCATAGGGTAGCTTTCGCAGTTCCCACTTGTAGTTGAAGTGGCTCCAGCCTGCTTAATCACACTGAACAGTAATCTGGTGGAAGATGCGTTCCTGGGAAGGGTTTCCACACCTGGCAGGGATAAGCTCTGGGAAGCTCTCCCGTCTACCCCACCCTGTCCTTTAGGTCTATGGCCTTTGAAGTCTGGGTTCTGTCTGAACAGGGGCAGAGGAGATGTGTGTGTGTGTGTGTGTGTGTGTGTGCATACGTGTGTGTGTGTGACAGCAGCTCCGGAGTGAGATGTGTGCCTATAGGTGTAGGGGAAAGCTACAATCTGTACCTGCCAGGGGCATGGGGAAAGGGGAGTGTGTGTATAGTGTGCATATTGAGAGTGTCATGTGAGAAATTTATGGAGTGTGTATAGATGTGTGTGTTTGTGTTCTGTATGAGTGTGAGATGGTGGAATACATCTGTTGGGCTTCAATCTGAAGAGATATCCAGGGTAGGATAAACAAAAAAGTTCAGAAATAGGCATAGAGAGATGGAATGATTGACTGGGAAGAGCCCTAGGATCTGAACCATCCAGATCTGGGCTAGAATCCCAGCTCTGCGATTTCCTAGTTCTCTGTGTGTGTGGCCTTAGTCACTTCACCTCTGTGTGAATCCATTGCCTCCCCTCTGTGATATATAGGGACTGAACGAAATCACAGAGGAAAGGTGGTTGGTATGCAGGGGACAGGCCATCAGCATTAGTGGAAACTCAACAAGGTGCAAATCTCAGGGTCAGGCCCGTAGCAGGAGCCTGCAAACCAGCCTCTGAACTCCCTACTCAGGTGCACAATGACCCGCAGTGCGGCTCTTCCCCCTACACCTGCTCCAAGGCTGTCAGCCTCTTCTTTGCGGGTGAGCAGGAGATCCATCTGGCCAAGGAGGTCACCCATGGAGGCACGAGGTAACTCTAACACCTTCCACGTCGAGTTGTCCTATCTCTGACACTGGTGGTGGTGGATGGGTGAGCATCCACTTTTCTCAAGCCCAAAGGAAATTGTTTTCTGGGGACAAACAGCAATTTCCACCATCAGGGCGGAAGCATACGGGCAGATCACTGGGTTTCTTGCCAGTAGGGTCTGCAGAATGATTTTTTTTCCCCCTGGAACTCTCAGATCTTGCGGATTTCCAGACAGCAGGCTTTCAGGAAAATAGAGTTTTCCAGTGAGTTGAGAGTTTATCATAATAAGCACACTTACTTTTCCCTCCCAAAATCTTCCCAAATGGATCATGCAATTTCTACCTCCTCTCAGCAGATTCTGAGCACACTTTTACCCATTTCTGATGACACAGGGTCATTGTGAATGTCAGTTATCTTGCTGGGCCATCAGGGATGACTGGGGGACCACCAGAGGAGTGGGAACCCCTTGCTCCCACACTAAATTGCCACAACTGTGGTCCTTTGTGAAATCTTTCTTGCATCTCTTCCTCACTGTTCTTTCCTTTCCTTTCCTTGATGTCCACTGTCACTTCTTGTTGCTGTCATGGAGTCTTCCTGTAATGACACTTTTCCCTGTCTTCATCTTCTGCTTCAGATCTGGAAACTGGGTAACAAACCAATTGTTCTGGGGCTGAGTGTAAAATTGATGGCCTATAGGTTTCTCCTGTGAATGAAGAGTTGGTAAATGGGTCTTGTGGCTAGTTAGACACTACTTTTGTTTCCCTTTCCTGATATTTTGCTGAGTTGAAGGCTGCCAAATTCCAGATTGGCTAGGGGTCCCTGTACCAGAAAAACTGGGAAAGTGGTCAAGGCTGCTGGAGCCCACCATCTTTTCTTGCACTCCCAGTTTTCCTCCTCTCTTGGCTTCTGTTTCCACTTGGTTCCTGCTCCCCACCAAAAAAATAAAGCAGATGTTTGCTTATATTCTATCCTGTCTGGGAGAAGGGAACTTGGAGTCACTCACTCTAAGATTTATTCCTGCCCGGGAAATTGCCATTTTAAAAAACATCTAAAGACAAAGGAATCCATGTCTACTGGTATACTTCCAGGCACCTGGAATTCTGGGAATTCAAGGGGAGGGGAAGTGGGAGCCTTGGATCAAGGGGTAGGGACTAGGTGTTCTTTCGGTGAAGAGACTGGGTTAGTGGAGGGGTTGTGGATACCCTGAAGCTCTGGGATGTGCCCTGCAGGGTCCAACTGCCGCATGTAATGGGGAGCGTGCGTCTGCAGCAGCTTGCCGGCTACGTCATCGTGCGGCATCAATCAGCCTTCACGCTGGCCTGGGATGGTGCCTCGGCTGTCTACATCAAGATGAGTCCAGAGTTCCTGGGCTGGACCCACGGGCTGTGTGGGAACAACAATGCTGACCCCCAGGATGATCTGGTGACCAGATATGGTGAGGTGCAGACAGGTGGCCTCTGAGAGGTGTTGGTGGGGATTGGGGGACAGATCAGGCTGGGAGGAGTTGGAGGGGACTTGGAACAGAGCCCTGGGGTCATGGTCATGGTATGAAAGACCCCGTGGAAGCCCAAAGGCCCCTTCCTAACAAATGTGTGTCCTTGGGCATGTTCTTAAACTACTGTCAACCTCAGGTTCCTCATCTGCAAAAATAGTCATAATAAGAATTCCCACTAGGGTTGTGTAGGTATCTAATGGACACTTTGCAGGTGGGATTGACCCTGCAATGTGGGGGATGGGGTGGGTAGGCAGGGAACAGAGGGCTAGAGACAGCCAGGAAGAGAACTGGCCCAGCTAAAGACACCTATGGAGGAGTGGTAGGAAGTGAGTGAAGCGTTCAGGGCCAAATCATGGTGGCTCTGGCCAGAAGGGTCGTGACCCCTTTTGAACACCTACACCATACTAAACACTTTACATGCATCATCTCAAGTAGTCCTTGCATCAATCTCACTGGGAGATTATGTTCCCTATGGCAAATATGAGGCTCAGAGACACACAGGAACTTGTTCAGGCTCACACGCCAGTTCTCTTTCCAGTGCGTGGTGCTGCATCCCCTGAGTTTGGAGCCATAGGGAGCTAATACAGGTTCCTGAGCATTCTTGGCTATTACTACCAAACAGCTTTTTTAGGAGAATGGCTCAGTTGGGAAAGCCTGATTGGGATGGGAGCTCAGGAGACTGGATTCTTCAGAACTCCCTACCCATCCCTTGGGATCTGCTTTCCCTTAGAGCCTTCTGTCCCTCCTGTATACCCAACCCCATTGCTGCCCCACCGTGATGTCAGTTCCCTCCTCCAGGGAAGCTGACTGACGACGTGGTTGAGTTTGTGCACAGCTGGCAGGAGCAGGCCCCTAACCAGCCTCCAGGGCCCACAACCTCCTCCCTGCCTCGCCCACCGTGCCTGCAGCAGAACCCAGGAACCATGCAGGTCTGGAGCTTGGGGAAAGACTCCCCCACCCTAGAGCCTGACTTGCTATCCAATTCTTCGAAAGCCACTGGCTGTGGGACCTGACTGGCTGGTGCCCTTGGCCCTATCCCTCTCTTCGCTGCCCTCCTCTCCCTTTTTCTCCAGTTCAAGTTGGGGTTCTCTGTGGGGCTGTGTGTGGCTTTGCCAGCCCCTAGCCCTGGCTCCTGGTCCCTTGCTCTAGGGCGTGTATGAGCAGTGTGAGGCTCTACTGCGGCCCCCGTTTGATGCCTGCCATGCCTATGTCAGCCCTCTGCCCTTCACAGCCAGTTGTACCAGTGATCTCTGCCAGTGAGTAGGGGTGGTGTGAGCTATGGGGAACCCTCTCATATTGGGGTGAGTGCTCAGCACATGGGCCACCAAGCCGGGTGATCCCAGACACTGCCAGATCTGCTTCCCAAGGCTCTGAAATTCTTATCTACATCAGTGGGACAGAGTCACCCCATTCAACTGAGGCCTGGAAATGGGGCCGGACCCTGTTAGGGTCACACAACAAGTTAGTGGCAATGCTGGGCCTAGAATCCAGGATTTGTGGCTCAAGTCTAGGCATCTGTTCACCTAGATGCCTTCCTGGGCAGCCTTTCCCAGTTGGGTGGAGAGGAGAGGTGCCCTGAAGCCCTGGCAGTCTCTATGGGATTTGGCGGGCTGGTGGCACTTTGGGTTTTGTTCCAGTGATACCCTTGGTTTCTCTGC
Source organism: Colobus angolensis palliatus (assembly GCF_000951035.1). Classification (NCBI taxonomy): domain Eukaryota; kingdom Metazoa; phylum Chordata; class Mammalia; order Primates; family Cercopithecidae; genus Colobus; species Colobus angolensis. The sequence continues at coordinate 1,015,626 of NW_012114755.1, forward strand.
ACAGATCAATGGGCGATGAAGCCACCTGGTGCCGGGCACTTGCGGAGTATGCCCGGGCGTGTGCCCAGGCAGGGTGGCCCCTGCAGGGCTGGAGGACCCAGCTCCGGCAATGCAGTAGGTGCAGCCCAGTAGTGGGGCAGGGAGGGCTTCAGGCTGTGGGTGGCATTCTCAGGCCTCAGCTCAATGTCTTGTCCTGCTCAGAATCACAGTTGTCAGAACTCTCAGCCCCAAGGTTTTATCACCATGTGACAGATGAAAAAACTGAGGCTCAGAGTGGGAGGGACTAGCCTGGGTGATTCTCGGAGCCTCCCCTTGCAATTCCTTCTCCTTGTCAACTTCCTGGGCATCCAATGCTCCCTCTGGGACTAGGGAATCACGAAAATCAAAGCCCTGCCTCCCATCCCCACCACACTGCCTTGGGTAGGAGCTGGGTCCTGGCAGAGCTGGGGCCAGTAACTGACAGACCATGGACTCCCTCCTTCCCAAGCTGTGCACTGCAAGGAGAAGGCCTTTACCTACAATGAGTGCATCGCCTGCTGCCCTGCCTCCTGCCAGCCCCGGGCATCCTGCGTGGACAGTGAGATCGCCTGTGTGGATGGCTGCTATTGCCCCAATGGTATGCTAGGGGCAGACGTAGGTGCCTGGCACCATCTTTCTGGCCTGGTACAGATGGGCATGAAACAGGAGTTCAGAAGATGCCTGTTTGTGGAAGGAAGGAAGGAAAGGAGGGAGGGAGGAAGGGAGGAAGGAAGGAAGGAAGGGAAGAAGAAAGGAGGAAGGAGGGAGGGAAGGAAGGAAGGAAGGAAGAAAGGAAGGAAGGGAGAGAGGGAGGGAGGAAGGAAGGAAGAAAAAGAAGGAAGGAAGGAAGGGAAGGGAAGGGAAGGGAAGGGAAGCAGGGAGCAAACAATTAACAAATGAATAAATGGTTTAAGGGAAGTGAGGGTGGGGACAGAACTGCAGCCTCTTGAGAGATTCATCAAGACATTTGATTTCATAGGGATATTTAAATTAATCAGTACTGCACTTTGTAAGGTGTGTATGAGAACAGATCATTGGTTTATATATACACATACATTTGTTTAAGCATTGATCTATGTATGGGGACTGTATCTGTTTTTCAGTGTATAAATTTGCAGCATATCTACAGTGTGCAACTCACTTGGCTAGGAGGATGGTTGAGATAAAAAATATAAAGATAAAGGCATTGACTTTTGGAACCAGAATCTGGTTTCAGAGATATGACTCTCATATGACCAGTCTAGGGTATGATGTGGTGAAGGCCAGCTCAGGGGTTCAGACAAGAAAAATTACAGGAAGTTAGAATGGGGAGAGGTTGTCAGGGAAGTCATTCCTGGAGGAGGTGGTGCCTGGTACCTAAGCTGTTTTCGATGCGGTGACAGGCTTTTGAGAGGTGGTAAAGAGAAGCTCGTGTGCAGGTTGGGAATGGGGTTGTGGGCAGTTCTCTGAGCAAAGGTCTAGAGGTGGGATTCTTTCATCAGGTGCTCACTTCTGGCCTGAGCCAAGGATTTATGGAGGAGAAAGTTTGGAAGTGGGTTCGGAGATGAAAGAAGTTAGACAAGGGGATCTTTATCGCAGGCCCTGGGGAGCCACAAATGGTTTGTGAACAGGGGCAGAGGTGAGTTAATTGGCCCTTTGCTGTCACTCTAGGGCTCATCTTCGAGGATGGGGGCTGCGTGGCACCAGCTGACTGTCCCTGTGAGTTTCACGGGACTCTGTACCCACCTGGCTCTGTGGTGAAGGAAGACTGCAATGCTTGGTCTGTGTCTGCTGCTGGGAAGCGGGGTGTGGGGCATGGCCACTGAGGCTTTCCACCAGGGCTGCCCATCTGGGGTCTAGGAGTGCTAATGGCTGGCGTCAGGGCACTCACTCAGTACCTTTGAGTCCCAGGGGAATCTCATTAGATCCAATCCATGGGGGAAATCTCTACCACCCATTTTAGAGATGGGAAGACTGAGGGCTGTGGGCCCTGCAGTTTCCCAGCATCTAGCCCAGGCCTGGAGGGGTGACCTTTTGCCTCCACGGTCTCTATGTTTTAGCACATGCACCGCAGGCAAGTGGGAGTGCAGCACAGCTGTCTGCCCAGGTATGTCTGACCCCCACCTTGTACTAGACTCCCTTCCCCAGTCTGGTTTTTGGGCAAGGAATCTCTGGGGACCAGGCTTGCTGTGGGTGGGGGTGTCACTCAGTTCCATTGGCTAAGCCCGGGCCCCTGTTTCCTCAGAATCACTTTGCTGGATTAAAGTCTGGCTCCAGCCCCTGCCAGGAAGGGTTTTCCAGAAGGAGAAGGGTTTTCCATGGGTTCCGTATATCTAAGGACCTTCCTGAACTAGGAGGACTTGGACTAAGGCTGGTCCTCAAGGCCAGGCCCTGGTCTCCCCTCCGAGGGAGACCCCCAGGGCAGGGCTGTGCCTGTCTTCAGAGAGTTCTCTGGGAACAGGCCTGTGTCTCCCACTGCCCTGGGCTCTCAGAGGCCAGGCCTCATTCCTTACACTGCTCTTATTCTGGAGGGCAGGGTGCTGTGTCCTCCTCATGCTTGGAGCTTGCAGGGCAGAGTTCCCCTGGGGCAGCTCCCGTCAGTCAGTGGTCTTTCTTTACCTCTCAGCTGAGTGCTCAGTGACTGGTGACATTCACTTCACAACCTTTGATGGCCGCCGGTACACGTTCCCCGCCACGTGTCAGTACATCCTGGCCAAGAGCCGCTCTTCGGGCACCTTCACCGTGACATTGCAGAACGCCCCGTGTGGCCTGGTAAGAGCTGGGGTTCCCCAGGCCCGATCCACCCAGCTACTCCTGCCTACTGCCCCCGCGAGAGACTGGGACTTAGGACAGGGCTCAGGTCTTCCCACGGGCCCCACCTTCTGCCTCTTTTCTCTGGGGAGAAGACTGGGTTCCAGCCCAAGCACCTCTGCTGACTGAGTCACTTCCCTTTCCCGGGCCTCAGTGAGTTTTTGGCTTTTGTTTTAGGATTTTACTACCTAAATATATATATTATATTCATGTGTATATATATGTACATATGAAAGTGTAACACTGGCACTACTTTTAAATCAATTAATTTATGAAACAAATCTCTTGTAGAATACATGCTGGCATTGAAACAGTAGGTGGAGCTTACAGTGAGCCGAGATCACACCACTGCACTCAGGCCTGGGCAACAGAGTGAGACTCCGTCTCAAACAACAACAACAAAACACACACACACACACACAAAGAAATGTAATGGCTATCTACAAAAAGTTAGTTTTGATGGTTGGTTTCCTTCCATACTTTACATGTCTTCACACATAAAGAAAATTAAAATTTTCAAACATGTTACATTCCACAGTTTTTTAAAAAGTATATCATTTTGCACTGCTATGGTCTTTATAAAGGACTTGACTTAAAATTTCAAATAAAAAAGAATGAAGTTTCTAGGATAACTCTGTGTCTTTAAAGAGCACCCTTATACAGAACAATTTGAACTGGCATGCAGGCAACTTCTTTTGTTGTTGCACACTTGTATTAGGAAAATTACACCCATTTTACAAAAAAAAAATCCCCAAATATTTACTGAAATAAGCTCAAAACAATGTTAGAAAGACCAGTGTGAATGGCACACAAAAATCTCTTCCTTATAAATTATTAACTGGAATTCCTGATCATGGAGTGGACCTCAGTGTTTTTTTTAAAAAAAACTCTAAAATTGGTTTAATTCAACTTTTATCTTCTCTGCTTCATTGGATTGCATCTTCAACATTCGTCTCTCTCTTCCTTCCTTCTTTCCTTCCATCCTTTTGTCCTTCCTTCTGCAAACATTGAATACCTATTTGCGCCAGAAGCTGAGCTGGGTCTTGGAGACTGGGATAAATTAGACATGGCTTCACCTCCCTGGGCCCTATAGTTTGGTGGGCGAGGCAGGCAAGTGAACTGTTGTAACTGGGCTATAGCAGCTGTGAGAACATGGAGGGCACAGGGTGGATCTCCACGGGGGAACTCCTTGTTGTTGTTGTTTTACTTGGGCACTGGGTGACAGAGGTGTGAAGTGGATCTGGAAGGGCTTCCTGGAGGACATGACTCATGAGCTGTGTCAGTCACCTGTGAACATAACTGACAAAATGGCCAATGTGCAAGTCTGGGGTAGATGGGGGTTTGTTTGTCTCTCAGCAGAGACTCCGTTGTCCCTGGGCTGATCATGCTCAGCCAACCCTGGAAGCCCCAGTCTGGGCTGTGCCCAATCTCCTCCCTGTGCATCACAGTAGGAGCTCACACCCACAGCCAGGGCAGCTGCCCCACAGTCCTGCCTCCCTGCTGGCCTTGCTCCAGCCCCTAGCACTGAGGACCCTAAATGTGAGCAGGTCATCAGCTGAAGGTGTCACTCCATGGCCCTGGGGACACAGACTGAACTGGATGAGGCAGAGGACTGGGCTTTCTTCTCCTTTTGGCCTGAGTGTCCCCCTCCCTTCTTTCTGCTAGAGAATGGCCCGGCCCTGGCTTGGCTGCTCTCTGAGTCAGGAGGTTGCTCTTCCTCAAAAGTGGGGTCATTCCTATCACATCCTGAGGGTGGCATAAGACAAGACAGGACACACAGGCACAGCCCAGCTGCTCCTTCCCACTTACAGAATCCTGGGGGCTATTGGGCCTCAGGGTCCCTTACTCAGTATCCCCCTCTTTCTTTTTGAAGACAGGATCTCACTCTGTTACCCAGGCTGGAATACAGTGGTGCAATCTCAGCTCACTGCAGCCTCAGTCTCCTAGACTCAGTCTCCCTTCCCACCTCAGCCTCCCAAGTAGTTGGTACCACAGGCACATACCACCACGCCTGGCTAGTTTTTTTTTTTTTTTTTTGGTAGAGTTGGGGCTTCATCATGTGACCCAGACTCATCTCGAACTCCTGGGCTCATGGGATTCACTCGCTTCAGCCTCCCAGTGTTGGGGTTATAGATGTGAGCCACCACGCCTGGCCATCAGCCCTTCTCTCTACCATGTCTCTGATAGGTGGTGGGCCAGCCTTGGCCTGAGGCAACCCTCTTCTTTGCGGGACAGTGCCTCTTGATAGCAGGTTCTTTTTACCTTGGGCCAGCTCTCCTCCTTGTGACTTCACCCACATGATGGGCCCATGGAGGGCCAGCCCTATGCCAGCTCTGTGCTGGGCATGGTGAGGTTACGCAGAGTAATCAGACCCTGATCCTATCTCCAGGCTCTTGTAGGGAGTCTTCAGACAGCTTCTATATAAGCTACAACACGATCAGTGCCGTCACAGGGGAGTTCTGTGGAAGAAATAGTCCTGCAGGTCAGAAAAAAGGATCAGGAAAAACTTGATGATAGAAGTGGCATTTTGTCTGAGTGACCTAAAAAGTGAGCCTAAAAATATTCATAGAAATCAGTATGCCTGGGTAAGGAGAGGGTAGCACTCCAAGGGTTGATTAGATTATATGAGAAAAACAATGAGGTTGGAATATTCCAGGATCCATTAAAGCAGATGCAGAAGGACTTGGCAACTGACTGACTGTCTGGTGAAGTGGGGAGTGTGTGGGAGAGAAGTTAAAGATGAAGCTATGACTGCAGTCTTGAGTGACCAGCATGGAGTGACGTGGGAACATTCACAGAGGATGATAATAACAATGATAAAGTATTTGCACAGTGCCTTGAACTTTGACTAATTACTTTGCAAACAACATGTAATTTAAATCTTAACATACCCCATGTTGTAGTTATCATTCTCCCCATTTTAAATATAATGAGACAGGTTGACAGAGGCTTGGGGCATTTCTGAGAATCCACAGCCAGCAGGAGGCAGAGCTGAGCCCGACCTAGGATGTTATCACAGCGTCTTAACACGTCCACCCCAGAATCTATGTAGTGTCTGCAGTCCTCAAAGGGTTTTTAAAAGTAGGCTTTATGTTTTAAAACATCTTTAGCTTTACAGAAATATTGCCAAGATAGTACCTAGAGTTCCTGTCTATCCTACGACCAGTTTCCCTTGACATCCTACATTAGTAGGGTACATTTGTTAAAAATAATGAAACGATGTTAATAGATTACCATTAGCCAAACTGCATACCTTATTTAGATTTCTATAGTTTTTTACCTAATGTCATTTTTCTGATCCAGGGTACCAGGTTACATATAGTCATCATGTCTCCTTAGGCCCTTCATAGATGTTACAGTTCCTCAGATTTCCCTTGTTTATGATCATCTTGAAAGTTTGAAGAATGCTGGTCAGGTGTTTTGGAGAATGCCCCTCTATTGGAATTTGTCTGATTTTTTTTTTCTCATGGTTAGACTGGGGTTATGGCTTTTTGGGAGGAAGATCACAGAGGTAAAGTGCCGTGTTCATCACATCTTATCCATGGTATGTACGATCAACATAGTTTATTGCTGTTGATTATGACCTTGATCTTCTGGTGTAGGTAGTATTTTTCAAGTTTCTCCATTGTAAACTTATTCCTTTTTCCCCCTTTCCATACTGTTCTCTTTGGAAGGAAGTCACTATGGGCAGCCCACACTTACAGAGTGGGAAGTTATGCTCCCCCTCCTTGAAGGCAGAGAATCTACATACATTGTTTAGAACTTTTCTGCCAGGGACATTTGTCTCTTTTCTCCCCTTTACTTATTTATATCAGCATAGACTTATGGCTGTTTATTTCATACTTTGAGTTATAATCCACTACACCTTTATGTTCTTACTTGAATTGTTCCAGCTTTGGGCATTCATTCAGTTGACTCCTGTGTCCCTTTGACATACCTTCATCATTGTGTGTGTATATGCTGGTGGTGGTGGAGCTTGAGTGTGTGTGTGTGCATTCACATCTTTACTTTCTGGGCCTATTAGATGCACCAGGCCTATCTTGTGTAGTTTCCGTCCCAGTCCTAGTATCATCCATTTCTCCAAAAGTATTACTAGGCTCTCCTGGTTCCTTTTATTGGACAATGGTATTAGAATCAAGATGTGGGTGTGAGATGTGCTCATTGCTACTGGGGTATGACTTCTTTTAAGCCTTCTTAGCTGACAGAGAAAGGAAATATCCTCATTATCTGTGGGGGACTGGTTCCAGCACCCCACTCCCCGCAGATACCAAAATCCACAGATGCCCAAATCCCTTATGTAACATGGTATATAGTATTTGCATATAACCTATGCTAATCCTCTTGTATACTTTAAATCATCTCTAGATTACTTATAATACCTAATACTATGTAAATGCTAATATAAATAGTTGTTATGCTATATTTTTAGGGAATAATGGTAAGAAAAGTCTGTACATATTCAGTACAGATGCGAACATCCATATTTTTTTCCAAATATTTTCAATCCGTGGTTGGTTGAATCCATGGATGCAGAACCCCTGGATATGGACAGCTGACTGTATATGCATAACCATGTTTATCTTTGTATATACCCGTAACTATAAATATTTCTCTATATAACCATCTGTATCTATATGTGCTAAACGTGACTTCATACTGATCATCCAATTCTAATCCATTCCACACGGATCATTCTAGCTTCCTCCTCTTGCTTATCTGTAAATACTCACACTAACAGTAAGAAACCTGGCCTTCACCATACACCATCCATTTACCTAATTGTTCAATTCCAGTATACATGTATATTCCTATTATTAATGTATACCTCTATAGGAAATAACTTTATCAACTAAAGTACAGTTTTTGTGCACAGTTCCTTTTGCCTTTAGTCTTATAAATTCCACTTATTTACAAAGTTACTTATGTCAACACCTTTCCTCCCACTCTTTTCACTGAGTTTGTTTCATACATTTGCAATGCAGTTAGATTATTTTGTTGTCGTCTACATTTCATGCTGGGATCCCCTCCTACATGGTTATGAGAATTTGCCTACATCAAGTTTCAATCTTAGTGAAGTTCTGTGGGCTTTTGGAGGTAAATGCAACCTCCAAAATATTTTATGCACATTTAAATATCTGTACCCAACTGGGTAGGATTGGGTACAAGCAAGTGTTGTTGTATCTCTGTTTTGCAGAGGAGAGAACTGAGATCTGGAGAATTTAAGTGACTTCTTTAAGGTCTCATAGCTTTCAGTTACATTAGCATTTGAACCTGAAACTTTTGACTAAAGGGTGTGGGCTCTATGCCCACACAGGTGACAAGTCCAGAGGGGACTAGAGGATGAGTGGGTTGAACAAAGAAGATGATGTTTTAGACACAATGATTTTGAACTGTTTCAGGGATTTCCTGTCCTCCTGGGCAGGAACTCAGAAGGATGCTTGTGGCTTGTTGCACAATGTCTTTCTTTAAAGTTTCAAGCCCTGATCATTCTGTCACTTCACTATGTCACTCTCCTGATTCACTTTCTCTGGTTGGCTGTTGGACTTAATTAAGTCTAAAAATATTTCAAGGCTCTGCCTAAGCTGGCCTTTACCTACCTCTTGAACCTTTTTAAAAATTATTTTTATTTTGTATTTGTGTAGAGACAGGGTCTCTCTATGTTGAGCAAGCTGGTCTTGAACTCCTGGGCTCAAGCCATCCTCCCGCCTCAGCCTCCCAAAGGGCTGGAGTTATAGGGGTGAGCCACTGTGCCCAGCCTTGAACCTTATCTTAAACCACTTTGCCTGATGGGTTCTGGTCCCTTTGGTCTTCTTTATGACCTTGAATGCATTAAACGACTTCCCATAACAGAGCTTTTGTATAAGTTTTTCCTTTTGCCTGGATGTCTCCTTCCTCCTCTTCTCTCTTTGCCCAGCTAGCTTCCATGCGTCCTTCAGATTTCAACTCAAATGTCACCGTTCTATGAGCCTTGGTTTTCTAATCTGCAAAATGGGGATGTTAGTAATACTTTCTTAATCAGATTGCTATGAGAGTTCGGCGAGTGAATATATATAAACAGATCGGAACAGCACCTGCACATACTAATTCCATATGAAAGTTAATTGTTGGTTTTAATATCCTAACAATATTGTGGTATTATTATGGCTTTTATTATTATGATAATTTTATGTTGTTATCATTCCCTAGGAAGGCCTTTCCTACCTCTGCAGACTAAGTCTGGTTCAGTCATATGCTTTTCTAACACTCTACACCTGCTTATAGCACTGATCACAATTATAATTGAATAATCAACTTTGTAATTACTTATTTAATGTCTGTGTGCCACACAAGTATGTAATTTCCATGAGGACAGAAACTTAGTCTTATCACTGAATCCACAAAGTCTGATACAGTATGACTTACACATATTTGGTGCTCAGTTAAGTGTTTAAATGAATGATTGTGTGGATGTTTTCCTGTGGAGGGAGGTATAAAAGGGGCCCAATGTGTGGCCATTTTACAGATAGAGAACCTGAGGCCAGAGAATATTACCTCATTTCCTGCCTGCCTGTCAGTGGAATGCAGGATGTGACACATGAAACAAATTATAAAAATACCCATAAAGGGATGAAATTAAAGTTCTGGGTTGTGATGAGGTGGGGGAGGCCAGTGTTTCTCAGGCTGGACTCTGGGCCATCTGGGTTCCAGCTCTGCTCTGTGTCTTCAGATAACCTGAGAGTTGACTATCATTTTTATTAGTGTTACCACATTCTACTACTAACCTTCTCCAACCTGAGCCTCTGCCTGCTCATTCCCAGACGAGGGCATTTGGTTGGATGATCCCTGATATCCTTGGGGCTCTGTCTGTCATTCTGAGGAAACTGTCTCTCAAGCTGGGCTGGGGTCTCTGTCCCTAGAGGGCTCTGTTGTATCCAGCAGGATGGTCAGACCAATACTGCCCCATTGACCTTTCTATCTCTCCAGAACCAAGATGGAGCCTGTGTCCAATCAGTGTCAGTGATTCTGCACCAGGACCCTCGGAGACAGGTGACCCTGACCCAGGCAGGGGATGTCCTTCTGTTTGACCAGTACAAGATCATCCCACCATACACAGATGGTACAGTTTGGGGTGGACAACAGACCTAGTTGGGAACTGAGGGTTTGGACCTTTCTTCCCAGGCTCCACTGGCTAAAAGGACTGCTACACTGGCAAAAACTCATATTCTAGTACTGGGTAGGTCAGGATAGGGTTTGCAACTTTGGTTGCAAAAATGTGGACTCCAAAAATGTGTCTTTGTCCCACCTCAACAGGACAGTGGGCTTCCTAGTAGTATGATGGCTTCTCCTAACATGAACATATGTGTGGGTGTTTCCCATCCTGACTCTCATAATTTGTTTATTAACTACTTGTTATACTGTCTGATTCCACAAGGAATTTATGTGTAGCTCATAAGAAACACATGTAACAAAAATGGCAAAACGATTAAGAAATAAAAACCTAGCACCAGAAAGAAAGAAAAACAACAACAGGGGCTCAAGGTTGGGAGGAGTGGGGATGCACTGGGTGTCAACAGGCTGCAGAAATAAATATAAACCATAAAGGGTATAAAATGTTCTACAATAAAATCTAAAATTTAAATTTGTTACACTTGGATCTAAAATTATATCATAAGCTTCCATAATAAAACTGTGTTGTAGCCACTGTGAAGAGAATGGGTAGTTACAGAATCCTCCTTCTGCTAGAGGAGGAAACATGTACCAGTTCCTTCGTGGGAGCAAAGCTTTAATTGGCACTTGATCCTAAAAAAATTTCTCAGCCCAGGCTGCCATGGGAAGTTATCTCTGGGTCCTGATTTCATCACTGAACAGGGTTTCCTCAAGCCTCCCCAAACTAGCTTCATGGCAGGCACGGCTTCAGCGGGGGTGAAGACTGGGTCAGGTGTGGGAGTCTGAGCGGGCCAGGCAGGTGGTGGTGGTGGGCGGGGTGTGTACTGGCTGCCCTCCCACTCTCCCCTTTCGGATTCTGTGCCCAGATGCCTTTGAGATCCGTAGGCTGTCCTCCATGTTCCTGCGGGTGAGGACGAATGTGGGCGTGCGGGTCCTCTACGACCGTGAAGGACTCCGACTGTACCTGCAGGTGGACCAGAGATGGGTGGAGGACACCGTGGGCCTCTGCGGCACCTTCAATGGCAACACGCAGGACGACTTCCTGTACGTAGCCCTGCCATGGAACCGGAAGAAGAGGGGAAATGGATCCCTTAGGGCTGGGTATCTAGAGGCACTGCTTAAATGTCTCTCCCATGGGCCTTCACTGTGCCCAGCATGCACCATTAGTTATTTATTTCTCTACATTTACATTTAAGTATGTTTCTTTAAAGCAGCAGTTTACAGTCCTCTATGTGTGGAATCACCTCAGGAGCTTGTTAGAACACTGATTCCTGAGTCCTGCTCCTCAAGATTTAGGGTGGACTCAGGAATCCTATTTTTGATAAGCACCCGTAAGATTCCAGTATGGGAGGTCTATGGGCCATACCTTGAGAAATGCTGTTTTAGAATGAGGTCTTAAAACCGAGTACCTCAGATGGACTTTGATTTGGCTCATGGTTTTGTTTGTTTTAATTGAGGTCGACACCACCTTTAGATGAGCGTAAGCCCCTAGTGAGCCAAGGACACTAACATTCCCACTTTCTAACCCACCAGGCAAGTGTAACCCATATACCTTTCCTACCTGGTACTTGAAGGCTCTTGAGTTTGCACCCCGTGAGCCTCCCAATATTCAGGGAAAGGCTGTTTTCTGTGAGTTGACATATTTGGGCACAGACATAGGTTAGGAACTTGGGAAGTTTCCTCGAAAGGAGAACAAAGGGTTGATTTTAAAGGCTGGAGTTTCTAGCCAGTCCTTCGAGTTACATGTATTAGGGGATGCAGAAGAAACACGGGAGGCATTCTTTAGCCAAAAAAGAGAATTCAGATTTGCTGTGAAGAACAAGAACAAAATAAAGCTCAGAGCTTTTCAATGCATATACATTTAAAACTGTGGCATTCTTACTATGCTTTGCCTGGTAGGGCTGATGTTAGGGTAGCTGGCCAAATAGCAGGAGGAGAACTTGGTTTAGTGTGTATGCTGTTTGCCACTTTCCTAAATGTGACTTCTGGGTAAGAATATTGCCCTACATAATATGAGTGCACTCATTGCCCTGGAACAATATATGGGCATGGTGGGTGCCAGACAGAACCTGAGCCCCATAGGGACCATGACCTCCCTCCACTCAACACCTACACCTGGGTTTGGTGACTCTTGGAGACTTGTGATGTCTAGGAAACATGCTCCTCCCCCTTCCTCCCTTCACTGTCCCTTGTATGACAATTTCCTACTGAGAGAGCCGAAGGGTGAGCCAAGGAGTTTTTAGGAACTGCCAATGGAGAAGTGGGGAGGAAAAAAGTCTTACCCCCATGGGGTTTGATACTCTTCATGATGTCACTGTTTCTTTTCCTGACCTGAAGAGCTGGGGGTGGGGAATGAAGCCATATTCATTCACCCCCGCCAAGTGTATGGTCCTAGCCCAGTTTGAGCCCTTTTGGGGCCTGTTAAATGTTGTGTATGTGTGTGTGTGTGTGCTGTGTGTGCGTGCATGTGTACATCCATAACTGTGTGTGTTTGAATGTGGCTGTGTGGATCACCTTGGCTATATGCATGTCTGGCATATATTTGTGCTCTGTGTGTGTGTGTGTTGAGAGCGTGTGCACACACGTGTTATGTATTTGGATGAATACATGTGCTCCTCTGAGGGTGTGTATATGGATGTGTAGATTATGACTATGTGTGTGTATATGAGCAAGTAGGTGCTGACCTGGATCTATGCTATTTGTGCCCCTGGGTCCACATGGGCAAGTGTGTGAATATGGCTATGTCATGGCTACAGGTCTCCAGTGGGTGTACCTGAGAGCACCCCACAACTTTTTGGCAATTCCTGGAAAACGCTTTCTGCTTGCTCCCCGCTGATCCCTGGCTCCCTACTGGACCCCTGCGATGTGCACCTGCAAGCCGGTGAGTTGGTGGAGGAAGAGGAAAGGCATGAGTGAGTGGGCTGGGGAGGACTGCTTTGAGAGAGATGAAAAGGGAACTCCAGACAGGAGGGTGCTGGCTAAATTTGTAGGAGTGATAAGAAAAGGAGGAGCAGCAGGGAGGCGAAAGGAGAGACCGTGAGGGCCAGGCAGGCAGGAAGCCTCATATTCTTCCACTATCAGATAAACACACACACCTTTATATTGGCTTCTCCATCTCAGGGCAAAAGCGGAAGTCGGCCCCGTGGCCCCACCAGGCCCCACCCTTCTTGCCCATGCCCCCCATCTCCCCTTTCTCACCTCCTACTCCCACTGCCCTCTGCCATGCCCAGCTGCCCTGGCCTCCTTGTTGTTCTTTCTACACAGTCAGGACTGCTCTTCTCTCTGGGCCTCTGCACTTGCAGTTGCCTCTCCTGGAATGTTCTTTCTGTAGACACACACATGCCTCAGTTCCTCACTTCTTTCAGATTTGTGCTCAAACCTCACCCCCTCACTGAGGCCTTCCTGACTGCCTGAATTCAAATTGCAGTTGCTCCTCCTGCCTCACCTCACACTCCCCATGCTGCTTCTTAGCTTTCTCTCCCTCCTTGGCTTCTTCACCTTTGAAGTTTCTGTATGAATTTTTTAGTGACTGTCTCCTTTGACCAGAATGTAAGCTCCAGGAATTTTTGTCAAGCCACACATTCACACTCAGGTGTACTAAACCACACCCATACTTTCCCAGCCAGCTGTACACTGAAGTAGCTGCCTACTTCCATATTGCATGTGCACACACACACACACACACACACACTCCCCTGAGCCGTAGAGAGGGAGAGAGGCTGAGTCCTGAGACACCAGGTAGACCAGCCCCTGACCACCTGGCTCCTGTTCCTCCTGCCCTAGCCTCCTACTCAGTGCAGGCCTGCAGCGTGCTCACAGGAGAGCTGTTTGCGCCCTGCTCTGCGTTCCTGAGCCCTGTGCCCTACTTTGAGCAGTGCCGCAGGGACGCCTGCCGCTGCGGGCAGCCCTGCCTGTGCGCCACGCTGGCCCACTACGCCCACCTGTGCCGGCGCCACGGGCTCCCCATTGACTTCCGCGCCCACCTGCCAGCCTGTGGTGAGTGCCCCACTCATGTGAGACTGGCCTGGAAGAGCCAGAGCTCCAGACTTGAGTGTCCCCTGCCCCTGAAACTCTCCACTGGGATGCCCTCCAGTCTCCTCCAGCCTGACTGCACCCAGAGCCTGCTTCTCCTCCTGCGCCCTCCATCTCTGCCAATGGTCCCCATCCCCTCCGTCACTCAGGCATAACACCTGTGACCTGTGACTCAAGACTGCTTCTGTCACCCCTACTTCCAGTCCATCTCAAGTCCTGTCAGTCCTGCTAATCCCAAATTCACCCACATGTCACCACCTCCGCCACTCTAGTCAGAGCCACCTTGCATTGCACCTTTTGAAAGACCACTGGCTGTTGCCCTGGGGTTTGAGTACACACACGACTTCAGTGTAATGAGCCAGCCCCTACCTGTCCCTACCCTGACTCTGGGCTATGCTCCTTCCCATGTCTTCATCACCTCTGTGCCCCCAGCTCTAGCACAAAGCCTGACTCTCAGTAAGCTTTTAGCAAATGTGTGTTGAATAAACGAAAAAGGCACTGTACTGGGAGTCAGAAGGCCTGAGTTCTGTTCTAGCCCTGCAGGTGACTTGCGGTGTGTGCCCGGACAGAGCCCTGATTCTCTCTGAACCAAAGTTTCCCCAAAAGGGATTGGACAAGCCCACAGGTTCTTAACCCTGGCTGCATATTAGAGTTACCACAGGAACTTTCAAAAGATTCACACATTTGGGCCACATCGAGTATCAATGAAGACAACATATCCGGCCGTGGGGCCCAGGCATCAGCATTTTCAGAAGCTCCCCAGGTGGCTTTGATGTGCAACCTGGGTTGAGATGGTCTCAGTGGATCTACTGGACCTACTCCTCCCAGAGTGGGACGGTGGCCACACGGGGAGAAGGCCGTCCTGAGTCTTGGGACAAAGGGAGCAAAACAGGCTGCTAGAGGGAGCACAGTTGACCTCCACAACCTGTGTGTGACACAGCCAGGGGGGTGAGGGGATGGGAGCGTGTGTGTGTGTGTCCACACACCTGGGCTCGTGCGTGTGTCTATGCGTGAGTTATGGGGTGGGTGCAGGGCCTTAGTGGGTGGTAATCTCCACCCCTTCCCCAATATCACTACCTCAGAGGAATGCCTTTTGGAGGAAAGGACCTGCCAGTGGTCTTCCAGGCTGAACTTCGTAGAAGGGCCCACCCGCTGCTTTGCCATTCCAGTGTATTGGTAGGCAGTGGGACTCTGGAGTCAGATCTGGGTTCAGAGCCCGCCTCTGACCTTGACCTGCTGTGTGACCTCAGACAAATGTCTTAACTTCTCTGGATCTCCATTCTCCTCATCAGAATGACAGCCTCACTCCACACAACTGTGGGGATGAGGGAGACAAAGCATGTCCCCCCACCCACTGTAGCACTGTCCTGTGAGGCCACCAAGGAGTATAGCCCCTGCGTGGCCCTGTGTGGACAAACCTGCCAGGACCTGGCCAGCCCTGAGGCCTGTGGGGTTGATGGTGGCGATGACCTGAGCAAGGACGAGTGTGTGGAGGGCTGTGCTTGCCCACCGGACACCTATCTGGACACCCAGGCTGACCTCTGTGTCCCCCGGTGAGTGGGCCAGCTTGACCTCTGAGTTGGGTGGGCAGGTGAGGCCGGGGGACTCCAGGGCATCTGAGACTGGGGAACCTGGCTGGGCCTCTCGTGTCCCTGCTTCCCCTCACGGTTGCAGGCCAGACCTTGGTGGGTAAGGTGGGTGGGCTGCCTTCTTGGGGCCTCCCTCCCAGATCTCTCCTCAGTCTTGGCGTTTGGGCCATTCCAGCAGCTTCGTCACAAGACACAACAACCCCACAGAGCCCAAGGGGCCCCTCTCTCCTCATTCCCCTCTCCTTCCACAGAATCTACTTACTTTCTGGTATGTTCCAGACATTTCTAGGACTTGGGAATTCAGCAATGAGCAAAGCAGATTTCAGCCCTCATGGAGCTCACGTTCTAGGGTTGCAAGACAGACACATAAATGAACAGACACTTAATGGACAGGTGGCAACAAGAGCTGTTGAGCCAAGTAAGGCAGAGTAAGAGCAGGGAGTCCCGTTCCTGGTGTGTTAGTTGAGGTGGCCTGGAAGCAAAGCCTTTCTGCTGAGGTGAGGTCTGAGCAGAGACCTGAGAGAGTGAGGAAGGGGGCTCCAGGAAGAGGGGTGGCCCAAGGCCCAGCTTGTTCTCAGTGTGGCTGGAGGGCAGAGCAGGAGGAGGATAGTGGGAGGCAGCAACCCCATATCATCCTGGGGCGACTGGCAAGGTCCTTGGTCCCCTCCAGGCCTCTGTTTCTCCATCTGTAAAATGATACATATTCAATTGGTGGTCTTCAAATGGTGGCAGGGATGGAGAGAGGCCCCTTTAGGGTAAATAGGAATCACTCGTAGCCTTCCCAAACTACAGAATCCTCCCTTGAGATCCAGACATGTCCCTGGCGGCTCTCACTCCTTGATGTTGAGTGTCACCAACAAAGGGGGTCTGTGTGGCTTACATAGGGAGAGGGAGGTAGTTGTTGAGCAGCACTGGAGCTGGAGGAGTTCCGGCTTCCTGTCCGTGACTCACTGCCCTGCTCCAAGACCTGCACATGCCTGTAATCAGCAGGTTCTATGGGAGCTGTGTGAGGGGGAAACAGCCTTTGCCCTTAGATGACCTGCACAAAAGAAGCAAGACAGCATAAGAATCCCTACCTCATAGAATCCCTGTAAAGAATCAATGAGATAATGTATGCGGAGGGCCTGGCCGGGTGTCCCTGGCCAGAGGTCAATGTACTTCACAACCAGTGCAGCACTGAGCAACTGGAATAGATGCTGGGCGTGAGTGACCAGGACACCTGCGCCAGGAGGCAGCTGAATATCTGCCCTGTTCCTGACATGGCTTGGGCTCAGGAGCTGTGCTCCTGTTCTTACTGCCCCTCCCTTCCTCAGTCCAAATGAGGCTGACTACAGGAGTGTCTGGAGACCAGTGACTGTCCTTGTCAAAGCTTGGTGCATGGCTCTGAATCTGGGACCCATCCGTGACCTCTATCCCTGGTGCCAGACTGGCTTTTCCGCTCGCTGGAGATGTGTCACATGTCACTGTAGATACCATTACTTTTCCCTGTGTCCTTATGCCCCTGGTTGGCTGAAGGTGGGGTCCCTATCCTTGGCAGTCCCTGCCCTAGCTCCTGAGCCTGCTCACCTTGCTTTGCTCCCATTTTTTTTTATAGGAACCAGTGCTCCTGCCACTTCCAGGGAGTGGACTATTCCCCCGGAGACAGTGACATCCCATCCCTGGGCCATTGGTGAGCTCCGTAGGTAGCAGTCTTCTTGTCCTCTCTTTAAAGGGAGGCTACTGACTGAAGACAGTGCAGCTGAGTCCATGAAGGGACACCCAGCCCTGCTCTGTGCAGGGAGGGGGAAGTGAATGAGGATGTCTGTCTGAACTCTGCAGTGACCCGAGTGCAGTGACATGGGGTGTCAGGATCCTGCAGTGACCCAGTCAGCTAACCCCAGGGCCTCTCTCTCTCTCTCTGCAGCCACTGCAAAGATGGAGTCATGAGCTGTGATAGCAGAGCCCCAGGTAAGGGTGGCTGGAGGGGTGAGGCCCCACTGGGGGCTCCACATGGTAAAAGAGAGTGGGGAGTGGCGCACTGATCAGGCTGTCGCGAGCCCACTCCAGGTTTCGCCCTACACTGGGCCTTCCGTATTCCTTGCCCTCTTGGCAAAGACTTCAGTTTGGAGCGTGGCACCGGAAACCCTGTCCCAGCTTCAGCCCAACCCTGGTGGCTGTCCCTGCTGCTTGCAGAGGAGAGGCTGAGACTTTGTCTTCCTTCAGGGCAACCACCTGGGGCAACCACGTTGGGTATCTGGGCAGTTTCTTGACTTCCTTTGGGTCCTGATTTTCTCTGTTTGAGCTGTCATGTATCTACTGAGGTGGACTCTGCCCAGGACAGTGCTGGGTGTGGGGTTATAGAGGTGGGCAGGACAGCCTGGGCTTTTGAGACCCTCTTAGGCAACAGAGATAGGGATGGGGTGGAACAGTGGGGGGTCAACCTTTGAGAGGCTGGGAGGTGGGGTAGGGCCTGGGGGCTGGAGCATTCAGGGAGGGCTTCCTGGGATAGAGGAAGGGATCAGAGAATAATCATACAGTAGGTGGTTAGGAGCAGGGCCTCCGGAATCATCCAGCCTGGGTCCACATCTTCCCAGGCACTCACTCACTGTACAGCCCTGGACAACCCACTTTACTTCTCTGGGCCTTCATTTCCTCTTTGACATATAACCTAGATTCCTACATCCTCTCTGTGTTTTGTGTATAATCCTGGAAGCGCTTTTCCTTTGGTCACTTCTGGCTTTGGATTTCTGGCTCTTTGGGACTTTTATCTCACCTCCTGTGCCTATGCCTTTCTCTCTGGTTCATCCCAGTCTGGGCATGGAACTCAGCTCCGTTTTATTAATTTTCGTAAAAAAGATCACTCACACAGTATGAATGTGCAGGGCAGACCTTACCGACGGCTCAGGGAGAGAGGGTGGGTTCATGTCACAGAAATAGTGGTAAAAGGACTGTGACTCTCTTTGTCATTCAGAGTCCTCTAGCCCCCCTGCCACACTGGTCATCCTCTTTCTAGCCCCTCTCCTTGTCCCTCTGGGGCACTTCTCACTTTATGATGACTTTGGGGAGGAGGAGAAGTGGCTTCACTCCTTTATTTGGAAAAATGGGGGACGATACTACTTCCTAGAGCTGTTGCAGGATTCAATATAATGATGCAGGGGAAGCGCCTGGAGCAACCTGGTACGGGGGACGTGCAGTGATGGGTCCGGGTGGCTGTGGTCCTGTTGTGTGACAGACAGCACAGATCCATCCCTCCCTCTGTGAGGCGTATCTGGGAAACCAGGCAATGCCCAGGAGCGGCCAGGGCGGGAGGAGGCTTCTGAGCCCATCTTTCCCTTCATCCTCCCGCTGCTGTCCCTGTAGCCCAGGAGCCCATACTGAGGCCCCAGGGCCTCCGCTCCCATCTTCTTCTCTTCCAGCTGCTGCCTGCCCTGCAGGCCAGGTCTTCGTGAACTGCAGCGACCTGCACACAGACCTGGAGCTGAGCAGGGAGAGGACGTGTGAGCAGCAGCTGCTGAACCTGAGCGTGTCAGCCCGTGGCCCCTGCCTCTCGGGCTGCGCCTGTCCCCATGGGTAGGTACCCATGGTGTTGTGGGCCTGCGACTCTGAAGGCTGGCAGAACCAAGGGCCACAGGGTGGAGTAGGGGCAGGGAAAACATCACATGGTCTTGTAGGAAGGCACTGGCCCGGGCTGGCCAGCCACAGCCATAATGGCCAGAGAGGAGTCTGGGAAAGAGGAGGGGCTGGGGATCCAGCCTGGAGTGTGACCTGGAGGAGAGAGCCCTGGCTGCTCATCTGTGAAATGGAACCATCATCACGCCTGCCACCGTAACAGGCTGCTGTGAGGAATCAATGAGCTCGTTCAGTGGAAGCACTGAGTGGGGTATCTGGCACGCCGTTCTTTGGAGATTCTTAGATACATTGTGGAGAAGGGCATACATTTGGAGAAGGGTTGGAGACCCCTGGAGAGAAAACCCAGGTTCAGCTCTCAACCTCTTCCTCTGCACAGTTCTGACCAGAGACCTCAAGAGGAGGGTGGTGCCCCTAAAATACTCAAAAAAGAAGACCCCACCCAGAGAAAACCGTCTCATTCCCAGGTCCCCAAAACCCTGCCATTAAAGCTGTGAGAGCTGCATGAGTCAGGCTCTGTGGGCATGCCTTGCGTGGGCTGTGTACACTAAGGTGGCCCAGGGCCTGCAACCCAGCTCTGCCCATTTTCATTCCCAGGTCTGGGCTGAGAAGACAGCTGGCATCTCATCCCGTGCCTCGGCAACACCAGACTGTGCCCTTTAGCCTATGCAGAGATTAGTGGCCTGGGAGTCGTGGCCCAGGCCTGGCAGCCAAGGAAAATGAGATGGAGGTCAGGGCTTCTAGTTAGGAAGGGAAGGGGATAGTCAGTTGGAGTTTTACTGCTTCTAAGACACTTTGATGTTACTCCCTCAGTCTCAGAGCATCCATGATAAAGAGGTGGGGAGAACCATGATTCCCATTTTGCAGATGAAGAAACTGAGGCCAGGGGAAGGATTTAGGGAAGTGGTGCTCAAATAACCAGGACTCAAACCCAAATCTCCTTACTCCAAGCCCAGTCGCTGGCCCAGAGCACATGAGGTCCAGGATCTGGTCCCCTACACAGAGATCATAATGTGGGTTGTGAACCTGCCCCTTTCAGGCAAGAGTGCCTGAAAGAGAACCTGCAAGCGACCCTAGGCCTGACCACCTGCTGCCAGTTGGGCCCCAGAGTGTCATGTGAGGAGTATCTGTGTCACTGAAGTCCCCTTGTGACACCATCCTGTGTGCACAGCCTGCCTCTCAGCCTGAGGTCAGGAAAAGCCAGGGTGTCTGGGGTCAGGAACCGAGGGTCACTCACTGCCAAGAGTGGTGGCAAGGCCACAGAGGCACAGTGGAAGGGGAGCCGGAATGGAGACTGGGAGACCAGGCTCTGGGCTCAGTTTGGCTGATAACCCATTGTGTGCTGTATCAAAGGCTCTCTAAGGAGCGTACACACATGCCTCAGGGGCTTGTGAAAGTGAAATTGGTACAGTCTCAATTTGTAAGGGAAGGGCAGGCTTTTCCTACCATCCTGGAACATCCTCTTGCTGGGATAGGGCTCCCAAAGATGTCCAACCATCCTTAACAACCCCTACCCAGGACCCTTGGTAACCATGATCACCTCTGTGTATGAGAGTTCCGACTGTCCGGCCGCCATGCCCTTCTCCATAATGTATCTAAGAATCTCCAAAGAACGGTCCGTGTCTGTCTGTGCACCTCTATATTTCTTTGCATCTGGGGTCTGAGCCAAGGGCCCTGGGGCCACTAGGCAGTGAGGCACAATGAGCACAGACTCTGGAGTCAGGCTTGAACCCAGCTCTACCACTTCCTGACTGAGTTAATTAGTTACCCTGAATCTCAGTTCCTTCATTTGTAAAATGGCACAGAGTAAACACTATGTGAGCAGATAGCATTGTTTCTTCTCATCTGGATCCCATGCATTTGCAAATAACCTCCCTGAGGGGTACCTGGAGTGAGAAGGTCCCCTACGAGGTAAAGAGAGGGTACTTTGCAAATTGAAGGCTCCTTGAGGACGGAGGCCAAAGCCTTGAGTCCTTGCATGCTCTTCCCCATTATGGGCACACAGCAGGTGCTCAGAGATGCAGACAGGTCTGCTAAGGGCAAGGAGGGAGTAATGGGTGGTGGGCAACAGGCCGCTGTGAGATTTCAATGAGCTCACTCAGCGGAAGCACTGAGTGGGGTATCTGGCACGCTGGGCGCTGCAGTGGGTTGGAGACCACTGGAGAGGAAACCCAGGTTCACTTCCTGAGGGAAGACCCCTCAAGAAGTGGCTGGAGACAGGGCTTGGGGCTGAAGGAGGAAGGCAGTGAGCCAGCCCTTCACTGGTATCTGATGCAATTATGGGGGAGAGAGGGGCAAGAGACCAATATGTATTGTGTTTCTATTAGGTGATAGGCAGTGTGCCCAGGCCTGTAAGATTCTCATAATGACCTTCGGAGGAAGCTGTCATTATTCCTGTTTTAAGCTTAAAAAAAAAGAGGCTTAGAAAGGTTACAGTGGCTTCAGGTAAAACGTAGTGAATTAAGCACGTGCTTTTTTTCTTTCCTGCTTCCTCCCACAACCACAGTGAAATGATAATGGGGTTAAAAGGTATAAATCCCAAAGGACAAAGAGAGAAGAGTGGAGAGGTCAGTAGTTTTTGAAGAAGGAGCGTGGGTGGATGTGTAGAAACTGGCCTTCCAGAGGGGAAGGCCAAGGAGAAACAAATTGTACGTGCATTTTGGAAAATAGTTTGGCAGTTTCTTATATAAACATGAATCTACCAGAGCACCCAGCAGTTCACCCTGAAGTGTTCATCCAAGAGGAATAAATAGAAGGGAGCGTGGGGGGAGGGAGACAGGAGGTTGGGTTGCAAGTCTGTGCAAGGAGGAGTTCAGCCTCCAGATCCCCTACCGCTTCCACTGGGGTCACACCACTACCCCGGCCCCACCCAGCAGGAGAAAGGAGAGTATCAGGAGAAACCAAATCAGAAACTTTGGTCTTGGAGGCACCAGGAGGGGTGAGATGCATCGTGGAAACAGGGAGATTCAGTGAAAAGCAAGTGGAATCCCAGCAAATGGAGACTTTTGCCTCCCAGCTCAGAGATGAAAGAGATTTCTTCTCTTGAAAATTGGCTGGGCCAATAGAACAACACAACAGAAACTGACATTTTGGGGGTTTCTCAACAAAATGGTGGGTCCTCCTTAAATAAGGAGCCTCCAGTCAGCTTTTGGTGCCTCACTCTTTTTTTTTTTTTTTTTTAGGAAGTGATGCATAATTTATATACAGTAAATTACATGGATCCTAAGTATACCGTGTGTTAGGCTTTGACAAATTGATACCTGCTTATAACCCACACTCCTGTGAAGATATAGAACATTTCTGTCACTCAGAAAATTCCCTAATGTTGGTGCCCTATATATTCCCTAATGTAGAATATATAATGTTTATCTATTCTAGATACAAGACTTTTGTCAGTCCCTTCCAGCCAGTTCCACCCCCACCAGCATTGCTCTGCTTCACATCAGCATAGACAGGTTCTGTCTGCTCTAGAACTTCATGTAAATGGAATCATACACTATATACCCATTTGGGCCTGGCTTCTTTTCCTTAACTCTTGAGGTTGATCTACATTGTTGCATCTATCAGTACTGTGTTCCTTTTTCTATCCCAGTAGTATTCCGTTATATGGATACACAATTATTTGTCTGCAAAGGTTTTATATATAATAAAATGCACCTATTTTTAGTGTATGGTTTGATGAATTTTGACATCGATGTGTATATCATCACAATTAAGATATATAACATATCTATCACCAACAAAGTTTCCCTCATACTCCTTTGTAGTCAATCCTACCCCTGTGAGTACTAGGCAAACACTGGCTGACTTTTTGTCACATAGAGTAGTTATTTCTGTTCTAGAACTTTATGTAAAAAGATCCATATATATACAAACACACACACATACACACTCACAAACTTTTTTGGATCTGGATTCTTTAGCTCAGCAATAAAGTTTTCAAGATTCAAAAAAAAAAACAATTATTTATCTGCTCAAGCATTGATGGACATTTGGATTGTTTTCAGTTTGGGACTGTTTTGACTAAAATTGCTATTTATTTCCTTTGGATGAACATTTCAGGGTGGAAATGCTGGGTCCTAGGATAGATTCATATTTATATAAGAAACTGTCAAGCTGTTTTTCGAAGTGATTGGGCAATTTTACACTTCCAATGTGTGAGAATCTGGCTGTTCCACATCCTCTTCCAGTGTTTGAGAATCTGGCTGTTCCACATCCTCTTCCAGTGTTTGAGAATCTGGCTGTTCCACATCCTCTTCCAGTGTTTGAGAATCTGACTGTTCCACATCCTCTTACAGTGTTTGAGAATCTGGCTGTTCCACATCCTCACTAACGCTTGGTGTTTTTAGTCTTCTCTATTTTTGTTATTTCAGCAAGTACATGGTCCTATCTCATTATGGCTTTGATTTATATTTCCCTAATGACTATGAGTACTTTTTCATATGCTTATTGGCCATTTGTGTATCTTTCTTTGTGAAGTGTCTGTTCTGGTCTTTTGCCCATTTTTAAATTTGGTCTTTTTCATTTGATTGAGTTGTAAAACTTTTTTATATATTTTAGATACAAGTCCTTTGTCAGGCATATGTATTGCAAATATTTTTTCCCAGTGTGGGTTTGCCTATTTATTTACTTAATGTGCCTTGAAGTATCTAAAAACTTCTGATGAGAAGTTTTTAATTTTGATAATGTCTAATTTTTTTCTTTTAAAAATCTCCTTCATTTCTGATGATGTCTAATTTATCATTTTTTTCTTTATAGTTAGTCCTCAAGGTTGCAAAGATATTCTCCTATGTTTTCTTCTAGGAACTTTACAGTTAAATGTAATGGATTAAATCATTAATTTATTATTATTATTTTTACAGACAAAGTATTGCTCTGCTGCTCAGGCAGGAGTGCAGTGGTGCCATCACGGCTCACAGCAGCCTTGAACTCCTTAGCTCAAGCGATTCTCCTGCCCCAGCCTCCTGGGTAGCTAGGACTACAGGTGTGCACCACTATACCTGGCTAATTTTTTTTTTTTTTTTTGAGGCGGAGTCTCGCTCTGTCACCCAGGCTGGAGTGCAGTGGCCGGATCTCAGCTCACTGCAAGTTCCGCCTCCCGGATTTACGCCATTCTCCTGCCTCAGCCTCCCGAGTAGCTGGGACTACAGGCGCCCGCCACCTCGCCCGGCTAGTTTTTGTATTTTTAGTAGAGACGAGGTTTCACCGTGTTAGCTAGGATGGTCTCGATCTCCTGACCTCGTGATCCGCCCGTCTCGGCCTCCCAAAGTGCTGGGATTACAGGCTTGAGCCACCGCGCCCGGCTACCTGGCTAATTTTTTAAATTTTTTGTAGAGATGGGGGTTTTGCTATGTTACCCAGGCTGGTCTCAAACTCCCGACCTCAAGAAATCTTCCCAAAATGCTAAGATTACAGGTGGGAACCACTGCAACTGGCCAGCTTTACAATTTTAGCTTTTACATTTAAGCCTATGACCTATTTTAAATTATTATATTTTACACATGTTGCAAAATGGAGTCAAGGTCTATTTTATTTTATTTTTTGATGGACATCCAGTGGTTGTAGCCCCATTTTTTAAAAAAGACTTTCATCTCCCCATGTAATTGCTTTGGCATTTTTCTGAAAAATTAATTGACTGTATACACGTGGGTCTATTTCAGAACTCTTTTCTGTTCCATTGATCTATTTGTCTGTCTTTATGCCAATGTCCATTCTCTTGATTTATGAAGTTTTATAGTAAGCCTTGAAATCAGGAAGTGAGAGTTCCTCAACTTTTTACTTTTCTTTCGAAAAGTTGTTTAGGTCTTTGCATTTCCAAGTAAATTTAGGATCACCTTATCAATTTCTACCAAAAAAAAAAAAAGCGCCTGAGATTTTGAATGAAACTGTGTTGAATTTATAGATCAATTTGGGGAGAATTGGTATCTTAGCACCAGTAAGTACTCCAAACCACAAATATGGTATTATTTTCTTGTTTATTGGTCTTCATTAATTTCGCTCAGCAATATCTCATAGTTTTCATGTAAAGGCTTACACATTTTTCATTGAAGTTTTCATAGGTATTTGCTGTTTTTGTTGATGTTATAAATGGTATTATTTTATTAATTTTCCATTTTTTAATTGCCACAATATAGAAATACGGTCGATTTTCACATATTGACCTTGTATTCTGCAATATTGCTAAATTCATTTATGAGTTCTAGTGGCTTTTTTTGGGCAGATTCTTTAGGATTTCAGTAAGTGATCGTGTCATCTGTGAATAAACATAGTTTTACTTCTTTGTTTTAAATTTTTACATCTCATATGTTTCTTGCCTTATTGTGCTGTATTGGACTTACAATACACTTTTGAATAGAAGTGAGGGAAGTAAAAATCATTGCCTTTGTCTTGTTTTGGGTAAAGCAGTCAGTCTTCTACCGTTAATTCTAACATTTGCTGTAGTTTTTTTTGCAAATGATCTTTATCAGATAGGGGAAGTTTCTTTTTATTTCTATTATGCTGCAAATTTTTTAAAAATAATAAATGGGTACTGAATTGTCAATTGATTTTTTTAATTTATTTTTTATTTTTTTCTGAGACAGAGTCTCACTCTGTCACCCAGGCTGGAGCACAGTGCTGCAGTCTTGGCTCACTGCAACCTCCAGGTCCAAGTGACTTTTATGCCTAAACCTCCAGAGTAGCTGGGATTACAGGCATGGGCCATCACGTCTGGCTAATTTTTGTATTTTTAGTAGAGAAGGGGGTTCACCATGTTGGCCAGGATGGTCTTGAACTCCTGGCCTCAAATGATTCTCCCACCTTGGCCTCCCAAAGTGTTGGGATTATAAGCATGAGCCACCTCACCTAGCCTGTCAATTGATTTTATTTATTGGAGTATCATATGATATTTTCCCTTTATTTTATAAATGTGGCAAATTACATTGGTTGATTTTTAAAATCTTAAACCAGTCTTACATTCCTGGGATAAACCCCAGTTGTGATTGATGTATTATTTAATATTCTATGGTCTGTGGTTTTCCATACTTGCAATGTTTTTGTCTGATTTTGGTATCAGATTAATGCTGGTCTTATAAAATGAGTTGGGAAGTATGCTTTCCTTTTCAATTTTTGGAGGAGTTTGTTTAAAACTTGTATTTATTTCTTCCTTAAATGCCTGGTGGAATTTATCAGTCTTGGAAAAGTTTTAACTTCAAATTGAATTTCTTTCAAGGTATTGGGCTAATTCAGTTTACCTGTTCCTTCTTGGCTGAATATTTATAGTTTGTGTCTTTTAAGGAATCTGTCCATCCCATCTAAGTTGTCAAATTTATTCACTTAACATTGTACATAATATTTTCTTATTTTCCCTCTACTATCTGTAGAGTCTGTAGCATTGTCTCCTCTTTGCTCCAGATATTGGTAATTTGAGTATTCCTGTCCCTCTTTTTATCATTCAGTTTAGACAGGAGTTTGTCAATTTTATTGGTCTTTTCAAAGAACCAGCATCTGGTTTCATTGATTTGTCTCTATTGTTCTGTTTTCTATTTCACTAATTTCTGCTGTTATCTTCAGTTCTTTTACTACTTACTTTGGATTCAGCTTGCTCTTGCATTCCTAATTTAGAACTTTGATTTTAATCCCTTCCATTGTATATCCTGACCTGGACGTTCTGGCCACTTCAGAAGCCCTGAACCCCATTTTCTGTCTGCTCTTCTCAGTGAGACATCGTGCTGTGCTTGGATTCCATCATCCTGTACTGTAGTCCAGAAAGTGCCTCCAGACAGAAAATCTGAATACAGGAGCAACTAACAAGGGACTCCTTTCAGTGTAATGCCTATAGCACCCTTTCTTTTTACCTCTTTAACCCATGTGCTTGTATTCTTTTGAAAAATAAAATAGGAAGGTTAAGTAACTTGTTTCAGGTAGATCCTGGATTTGAATGAAAAATTATTTATTGTCAAAGTTTGTGTTCTTAGCCCTGCCCCAGGCTGTATCCTGTTGATGCCTGGATCTACCATGATGCTGTGGCCTGAGAGTTTTAATAAATGCCCTGAGGCATCCTTGGCTCTGGCCTGGGAGATTTCATGGAAACCAGACTAGAAGATGGCAGTGCTGCAGCTTTGGGGCCTGTGGTCTGAGAGCTCCATGAACAACCTGGGTAGGAGGGTCAGCACCCATATCCGTGGCCTGTTCATTAGTATACAACTAGTGCCTAAGGATCAGCTGGCATCCACTTGGCCACTAGGGCTATGGCTGGTAGAGATAAGCCTCGCTTCTTGATGGATGACAGAGACTTTCAGGCTGGACCTAGTCCGTTACTGGTTTTTCCAATTACTGAGGTCCCTCTGAACCTCACTGGGCAGCAGCAGGATGGGCAGTGAATACACAGTCAGTCTCTTCTAGGGTAAATGCTGGAAGCCACCTCTGAGCATCCAGGTTGAGGCAGGGTCCTCCACAGATGGCAGCTATGGGAGGGGAGCTCTCCTGACCGCCTGCTTACTGTGTCCCTACAGTCTGCTCAGACATGGGGATGCATGTTTCCTGCCAGAGGAGTGCCCCTGCACTTGGAAGGGGAAGGAGTATTTCCCTGGGGACCAGGTGATGTCTCCTTGCCATACCTGGTAAGTGAGGGTCTCAAGCAGGCTTTGCTTTTTTGCTGGGAGGGGGCATGGATATGGGTGCATGATCAAGAGTATAGTCTAGCATTTCCCTTTCATTATGTTTGTATTCATGTTGTGTGTTTGTGTGTTGTGTGTGGTATAGGGGTTTGTGTACACATAGGAGTATATGCATACAAAGGAATATTTTTGTTTTTACATGAATATGTTTGCTCAGTCATGTATGTGAATGTGTATACATGCATATTTGTAACCATGACAATTTGTTCGCATATTTATATGAACATATGAGTGTGAGTGCAAATCCAAAATGCATATGTGCCTATGTGAACATGCATGTACATGGATGTATATAAAAAGACAGGCATTCACAAACTCAATCTGTCAGTGAATATATACAATTAGAAATTTGTATGTGTAGACAGGTGTGTTTACATATACTTTTGTGCATATGGATCCATTTAAAAATGTGTGCACATGTATGTGAAAAGTGTGTGGCTATATATGTAAAATGGCTATACGTATTTGTATTCACATATAAGTGTAAATATCTATGTAAGTGTGCATTGTGTTTGCTTGTGAATAGATACATTCTTGTGTATGAAAGTATGTGTGAAGGTATTTGTTTAGTAATGTGAGTATGCGTATGTGGGAGTGTGTGCACCTGGATTGGATTCTATGGAAACAGACTCGGGGCTGGTTCTGTAGGGCCTGTTCTGGGGCACACAATGGTGGGTAGGCAGTAGGTAGACTCAGCTTTCTGATAGAGAGAATGCTAGGGGAGGGGATGAGAAATTATAAATGTGCCCTGATGCTGGAGAGTAAAACCAGTCACTGTTCCAATTTCGAGAACCAGCTAGGGGTGGCCTGAGGTGAGCAGGAAGCCCCTGGCCCTGGAACTCCAGGGCCCAGCAGAGAAGCTCAGAGAGGTTCTATCTCAGAGACCCATCTGGGTAGCTGGAGCATGGCCCCCAGTCCCTGTCCCATGCTGGGATTGAAGCCACCTTGTTCCTCTGGCCTAGAGGAAGGCCATAGTGTTTCTTTCTGTGTTAGAAGCAGGGTCACGGTCAAGCCCATCTGCTCCAAGACTGGTTTCCTCAGATACATCAGAGTACATCAGCCCTGGCTGTCCGACCCCAGAAGTCCCTGGGTATAATGTTAAGACACAGACCTCTGCACAGGCTGTATGCTCATTTTTTTTTTCTTGGGATTTTGTGACTGTGGTGAGCCAGAGCACACCAGGTATGCCAGGCACATGAGGTGAGAGACTGGGGATGGCTGGCCTGGATTTGCCCAGGGGTGCTCAGGCCCTGAGATGGATTTGCTTCCATCACTTCACTAGACTCCAGACACTGTAGCAGCACCCTCACCCTCAGGCAGGGGATAGCTGAGTTACATTGAATCCTCTCCTGTGAGTGCATTGTGCTCATAAATCAGATCCAAGGCAGAGGTGGTGAGGAGTCTGGAGCCAAGGCCGAAGAGCTGGGATTATTTAGAATTGGGAACCCTGACTCGAAGAGGCATCTGCCTTCATAGGAGAGGCTGACTTGCCATAGGATGGGTGTCCTCTCTTCCATGGAAAACTAGGAGATAGACGGGCAAGTTTTTACTTTTTAACTCAGTTGTAAAAATTCTACCTCCTAATACACGGACAAACCTCGACATTTGCTCTCAAAGGACCTGCCACTGTGGCCCAAATTCCAGCTGCTCTCCCGTGGGGAGGTGGGTGCTGGAGATGTGTTGCACTGGTATGACTTGAGCATTTGCTGTGATATCTTTACCAGGAGGGAGCCTGGCTGTCCATCTCTTCCCAGCTCTGCGTTCCATGTCGCCATGGTCTGCAGCGTAGTCAGCCACAGTGGGAGTATTTGCAGCGTTTATGCATTTATGGCTGAGTCGTAGGTCATGTAGGTGGGAAGCTGCGTGGACTCAGTGCATGACTGAGTGTGTCTATGGCACGTGATTGGATAATGCCTACCCCTCATTGTTGCTGTCAGACACGGAGCCCGGGGTCATGCCCCTTTACTTCCAAATGTTTTGGCACTGAGCTCTGTGACTCTTGCCAACTCTACTGCTTCCTTAATTCTTGGAGATTTTGGTATCCATTTAGAGGTGCTTCTAGTATTTCCCGACATCTCAGATTCTTCATCCTCTCTTCCAAAGATCTTTCCCCATCCTAGTGGCATGAGGGGTCATCTTGTAGATGTTGCCATTCCCAACAACTCACCCAGCCCATATTCCAATGAGTCTCACCTCACCTTCTGTCTTTCTACTCCACTCCCTCTCTGACTCCCTCAATCCTGCAACCACAGGGATTTCTCATCCATGGTCCCTACCACCTCTCTGTTTCCTCTCACCCCCTCGATGTCTCCTCTTCCCTTTTACCTCAACCTGTGGTCCAGAACCATATCGCTTCCTTGAATGCAGCCCCACTTCTCTTCCTCCTCATGCTTTGCCCTACTTGTTTGGCAAAACCACAACCCTGGTGACATCCACACCTTTACTTCCTTTGTACCTGCATCTATGCAGCTGAATGTGACTGGAGGGATGCACAAAACCCGACTGCCAGCTCTCATTTTAAATTCATGGGCTCAGAAGGGTGGAAAAGGCCCTCAAAGCTGATGGGCTCTTGGACTGTATTTCCTGGGTCTCCTTTGCTCTTTCATCCCGCTAGATAACTATTCCACTCTTTCTTTTCTCTCCTCAAAGCCCTGACACCTCCTTCCCTCTCATTCTCAGCTGGTGATCCTGCTTCCTATTTCCCTGAGAAAATTAAAGCCATGAGAAGAGAACTTTCCAGGCTCTATACCCAAGTATTTTGCCTGTACAACAGATGAACTAAGTGTCCGTGTTCCTATCTAAAGCCAATTTCTTCACTTGTCCTCTGGGTCCTAGTTCCTCATTCGCCCACCCAAGGGCATCACTGCAGTATCTCTCCCTCTTTTCTCCCATAGAAACAATTTGCATTCTCTACTGGCTCATCCCTATTGCATAAAAACATATTGTTTGAAAAAATTCCAACCTCCTAGAAACTGCTCCATTTCTCTGCTCGCCTTTTATTGCAAAACTCCCCGAACACTTTTTCTAGACTTGCTGTTTCAACTTCCTGTTCTCCCATTCCCCTTTAAGCCCTTTCGGTCAGGCATTTTCTCCATCATTCCATCGAAACTATTCCTACTAAGGTCACCAGTAACTTCCATATTGCCATATCCAGTTTTCCTTTCTCAGTCCTCACCTTCCTAGACCCGTGGGCAGCATTTGACACAGTTGATCACTTTTCCATTATTCCCTCCTTCTTGATACTTTCATTCGTGTGGCTTTTGGGACACTACCTCCTCTTGCTTTTCCTCCGACCTCTCCTCCTGTTCCTTCTCGGCTTCCTTCATTGGTTCTTCCTCTTCTCCAACCTTTTGATATTGGAGCAACCCAAGGGACCTCTCCTCCTCTGTATTTATACTCACTCCCTTAGTGAACTCACCCAGTCTCATGGCTACAAGGCCCATCCATAGGCAGAGGACTACCAGATTTCTACCTGTAGTCCAATCCATGCTTCTCAACTCTAGGCTCACACATCCAACTGCCTACTTGACATCACCATATGTATGTCTAATGGAGGTCTCAAACTCAACATGTCCAGAACAGCACATCTGATCTTCCCCTTCAAACCTGCTTCTCCCTCAGCCTCCCCTATCTGAGTTGACGAAGACTTCGTTCTTTCAGTTGCTCAGGCCAAAAAAACCTGGAGTCAACCTCGTTTCTTGTCTCTCACTACCTATATCCAACCTGTCCGCAAATCCCTTTAGTTTTACCTTCACAATACACCCAGAATCTGACAACTTCTCAGTCTCTCCGCTGCTGTTACCCTGCTCTAGGCTGCCATCATCTCTTCCCTGATGTGCTGCAGTAGCCACTCAACTGGTCTTTCTGCTTCCCCTTGACCCCCTTGAGCTTAGGCTCAGTGCGGTAGCCAGAGTGGAACATAAATCACATAGTGTCATTCCCATGATCAAGTCTTCCAATGCCCATCCCCCGCTCCCATTCCTAGCAGGAGCTAACCTTCCTATAGTGGCCTTATTGGACCCATGTCACCTGACCCTCCATTGCCCCTCTGAATTCCTCTTCTACTCTCTTGCCCTTACACTCTCCATTTTAGCCATGTTGTCTCCCAAGTGTTCCCCAGAGCCTTTGGAGAGACTGCCCCCTTTGTTTGGAATAACCTTCTTCCAGATGCCCATGGAACTAACTCTGTCACCTCCTTTACATCTCTACTCACATGTGCCTCAACCACCCTATTTAAAATTGTAACCCACTCCACCCACATTCCCAGTGACCTGTATCCTGTTCTCCCATAACACTCATTGCCTTCTAATGCACTATAGTACATACTCGCACTGCCTGATTACTTTTTATTTAGTGTATCTCTTCTTCCTCTAGAATAAACATTCCCAGAGGCAGATGGTTTTCTTTTTTTGCTGTTTTATTCACTGATGTATCACAAAATTTTGGAATAATGCCTGGGATATGGTAGGCACCTAATATTTGTTGAATGAATTGGTAAGTGAATGAACGGAGTGGTAAAGGGAGTATGGACTTTGGAGTTAAATAGATCTGGGTTAAATATCAGGTCCATTACTTATTGGCTGTGTCTCATAACCTCTCTGAGCCCTGGTGTCTCCTGCATGAAATCACAATCCTGCCCTTGAGACTCCTGTTAGAGGTTGGTGTTTGTTGACCCCTTTGCCAAGGGAGACAGTGAGCGTGCGTTCAATAGGCCATGGCTCTGTCATGAGTATTCAGGTATGGGGTGGGTGTGCTTTACGAGCTGGTCTGGGCCTGTGTGTTGCAGTGTGTGCCAGCGGGGCTCATTCCAGTGCACCCTCCACCCTTGCGCCTCCACCTGCACTGCCTATGGCGACCGGCATTACCGCACATTTGATGGGCTCCCGTTTGACTTCGTGGGGGCATGCAAAGTGCACCTGGTCAAGGTGAGTTCCCAGATGTTTCTGCCCAGCTGGCTCCATGCAGACGTGTCAGGGCACCCTGGTTCTCTGGACTCCAGTCCGATGCAGAATTGGGTGGTCGGGAATCTAAGCCCTGAGTTGGTGCTGTCTAGAGACTGGAAGAAGTGCTGAGATGCAAGCTCAGGGTTGGATGGAGCTCACCAGTCCCGAGGTACCACACTGCCTGTCTGCTCACCATTATAATCTTGCTCTATTGGGTCCCAGTACTTTTTTCAAGAACCAATGCTCTTTGAGCTTTTATTATATACCTAGGGGTCTACTGAGCCATATT
Source organism: Colobus angolensis palliatus (assembly GCF_000951035.1). Classification (NCBI taxonomy): domain Eukaryota; kingdom Metazoa; phylum Chordata; class Mammalia; order Primates; family Cercopithecidae; genus Colobus; species Colobus angolensis. The sequence continues at coordinate 1,048,696 of NW_012114755.1, forward strand.
TTGTGGATTATTTTACTTAAATATCACAGCAGCTCTGCAAGGTAAAGTTTATGGATCCCATGTTATAGATGTAACAATTCAGGCTAAGGGAAGTCAAGTAACTTGCCCAAGGTCCCCCATCAGTCAGTGGTAGAGCTGGGGTCAAGTTTGACCAAGAAATCTGACTGGAGAGTTGGTGTGCTTAAAGGAGTCACAGGTTACAATTTTCAGCTCACCTGGAGGAAGAAAACTGGTGATGTGGGAGGCACAGGGAAGGCAGGATCCCTACCCCAGGAGGAAGGGGCACTGCTGTGGTGGAGGAGTATCACAGACACACCCAGGGGACCTTGGTTTTGCTAATAGCCTATCTCATCTTATAACAGTAACATCAATAATAAAAATAACATATAATAATAACAATGCCAAAACCTTTTATGGAAGGAATCCTATCTACAGAGCAGGCACTATACTGGGGTCTTTCACATAACTGCAGCAAATCCCCACGAGATAAAGATTACTGACCTCATTTTATTTAAAAAGTTCTAAAGGTTAATGCAGTGTATATTAAAAACAAATATTCCCCTTCCCATTTCTTCTGTTCCTGTCTCCTATTGAATAACCACTCCAGTCGGGGATGAATCCTGCAAGACCATTTTTCTGTGGGACATGGACACGCACACACACACACACGCATGCACACACACACACACACAGTTTGTTTAGTTTATGTGAATAGGATTCTACAATGTGCTTTTTTCACTTAATAGTATACCTTGGACTTGATTTCATATAGTCTGTACACACTTTTTTCTTTTGAACAGCTGTGTAGAATTCTACAGAATACCGCCCTCTAGTTTGTTTTATTTTTTCCCCATCGATGGACATTTAGGTTGTCTCTAATATTTAAATGCTGCAGTGAATACCTGTGTGGATGTATCCCCAGGTTCTTGGCAGCGGAATTGCTGTATAAAAAGCTATGTTCATTTAAAATATTTGATGCCAGCAAATTCCCCTTCAAAAAGTTTACACTAGCATCAAGGATGTATGTGAGACAGTGCCTCTTCCCCATACCCTATCAACACAATCATCCCTGTTGTATATTTGTTAATAAATTAATTCATCAGATATTTTGGGGAGTCACTACATGTTAAACACTGCACTAGGCATCCAAAACCAGAACAGCTTCAGAGAACAGAAGTTGCCCAAAGTCACAGAACTCAGCAAACACAAAGTAGAAGTAGATTGAAAGCCACTCCAGAGTGTGTGTTCTTCCACCTCTATACCTCCCAGCAGGATCTCTTTTCTCCCTTGTTTTATTGGACTTGCTTATTCTCTCCTCAGAGCATGTCAGATGTCAGCTTCTCTGTGATTGTAGAGAATGTGAATTGCTACAGCTCCGGCATGATCTGCAGGAAATTTATTTCCATCAACGTTGGGAGCTCACTCATTGTCTTTGATGATGACTCCGGAAATCCTGTAAGGCCCAGTGCCTGTGAAGGTTGTGCAGACAATTTACAGGTTACCAGGGGTTGGGGCAGAAGAGGGCTGAGGACTGGCTTCTTTACCACAGCAGTTTCTCTTGGAGAGCCACTGAGTTAGGAGCCCAGACTGAATTCCTCTTGGCCAGGGTCAGGAACACAGAGGCCAATGTCAGGGTATGAGGGAGGCAGAGGCATTGGTGTGGTTCTGGCTGCAGGCATAGCCGACCTGGGCACTGGGAGGTACTTGGGCTCAGGAGTGACCATCTCTGTCCCTCTAGAGTCCAGAGAGCTTCCTGGATGACAAGCAGGAGGTCCACACATGGCGAGTGGGATTTTTCACACTGGTGCATTTCCCACGGGAACACATCACCCTCTTGTGGGACCAGAGAACCACAGTGCACATCCAGGCTGGGCCTCAGTGGCAGGTACTTACATGAACAGTGACCCTCTGCTCCTGCTTGGGGCTGAGCCAAGCCCTGGGTGTCCTTGGGTGAGCTGTACCCTCTCTGAGGAGCCAAGAAGAGCATACCTCTGTTCTCTCCTCTACCCTGCTCTGGGCCCCTTCTCCTCTGACATTGCTCCATCCCTCTTCAAACTGTGACCTCAGCAGTGACTTCTAGGTCCATGATAGACTCCTGGGCTCATGGTGATCCCTCTGCCTGTGGCTTACCCCTGGCATGCCTGCAACTGACCATGGTGTCCTCTCTCTTTTCAGGGCCAGCTGGCAGGCCTCTGTGGGAACTTTGACTTAAAAACCATCAATGAGATGAGGACCCCGGAGAACCTAGAGCTAACTAACCCCCAGGAGTTTGGCAGCAGTTGGGTTGCAGTTGAGGTAAAGCCTCTCCTCCACGCTGGCTTATGCCCCTCACTCAGATGGGCACTGCCAGCACTGAACCTGGCCCCAGGTCAGGGAAGAGGGACGCTGGTGTGAGGTTTCTCCTGCAATGTTCTCTCAGCCTCTGACTGCATCCCTAGCCATAGACTCCGTCCTATGGCCCAAAGATCATGCATCATCTTGTCTCACAAATCCAGCTGCCCACCCTACCCTGGACCAAGCCCTGGCAGGGTGGTGGAGGGTTGGGCAGGTGATAAAGTCTGTCCCAGGAGAGATGGTCACTCATAATGATGCCCCCTGGTGCCTGGAACTAGGTCTGACACAGAGAAGAGACCAAGAGAGACTGAGGAGGGTTGAGACAATCAGGGAAGGCTTCCTGAAGGAAATGAGACTGGTGCTGGCACTTAAAGGTTGGGCCATGCTTAAATAGATGAATATATCAGAGATAAGATCTCTGAGAGGAAGGACAACACTAGCATAGATAGAAATGAGGGTGTCTGCCCCAAGGGACAGTCTGAGAGATGTCTAACTGAGGCTGCCAATCTGTGAGCTGTGGGGGAAACAGCTCTGAGTTGAGAGCAGGAGACCTGGGTTCTTGTTGGGTCATCTATTGACTTTCTGGGTGACCTTGAGTATGTCCCATCTCTGCAATCCTCTGCAAAGAGAGGGGACTGGGCCAAGAGAGGGCCGATGAATATATTTCACTTCATGTGACAACTCTGATTGGTCAAAAGAGGCTGCTTGGGAGCTATATTGAGAAACATCCAAGATCTGTGTCAAGCTCAGCTGGAAGGAGGACTGTGATCGATTATTTATGTCTGCCATGAGAGCAGCAGTGGAGAGTGGTGTTATGAGTGTTACGCATTTGCCTCTCCTGGACTTAGTGATCTTAATGCCCTGCTGGGAAGTACACAGAGATGAGCCTATGTAGACTGGGGTAGGGGGAGCAGTTGGGGGTATCCTGGAGCTCAACTGTTCCAGGTGGGACAGGGCTGTTCTCAAAGACTCTGAAATCCTGAGGTGGGACAAGGCTGTTCCCACAGCCTCTGTAAAGTGCACCCTAACACACCTCCATTTTAGAGAAGCTCAGTGGGTGACTAACCCTTGTTGTCCCCACACCCCCATACACATCATATTTCTCTCTTGCTAATCCTATTCGGCATATAATGGGTTCTCTAGTGAAAATGTAGTCTAAGGAAAGAGATTCAGCAGATATCGGAAACATCTGTATTAGTTATCTACTGCTATGTAACAATTTTATGAGACCTAGTGGCATTAAACAACATTCATGTATTGTTTCAGTTTCTGTGAGCCAGGAAGTCAGGACATGGCCTGACTTGGTTCCCTGCTTAGTGTCTCACAAGGCTGCAATCAAGGTGTCAACCAGGGCTGGGCTGTCATCTGGAGGCTCCACTGGGGAAGGAGCTGCATCCTCACCTGCTCACATGGTTGTTGATTATATTCAGCTCCTTGCAACTGTAGGACTGAGAGTTTCCATTATTTGGGGGCCAGCTTTTGGCCAGAGACCACCCTCAGCTCCAAGAGACCACTGACACTTCCATCCATGTGGAGTCCCCCAGCATGGCTGCTTGCTTCCTCACAGCCAGCAAGGGAGAGACTCCAGCAAGATGGGCTCTGGGATCTCATGTTGGGAATCGTGTGATCACATACACATGGCCATGTCCATCCCATCACCTGAGCCATATTCTGTTGGTTTGAGGCAAGGCATAGGTCCCTTCTACACTCAAGGGAAGGGGATTTTACAAGAACATGAGTATCAGGAGGCAAGGATCATGGCGGCCACCCTAAAATCTGTGTCATGTCAGGCAATAGGCATTTGGCAAATAGGGAGGTCAACAGCCCTGCCTTTGCCCCTCAGTGCCCAGACACCCTCGATCCTCGGGATACATGTGTCCTGAATCCTCTTCGAGAACCATTTGCCAAGAAGGAGTGCAGCATCCTGCTCAGTGAGGTGTTTGAGATCTGCCACCCTGTGGTGAGTGGACCCCAGCCTCGGCCCCTCCCGAGCACCCCCTCCACTTTCCTGGGATCCCTTCAGCTCTCAGACTCCCCCATGTCTCAGAGGACACAGCTCAAATCTCCAGGGAAGATCTGCCTCTGCCAGTCCCCTGCCTCCAGTCGGCTCAGATGAGTCTGTCATATTTCCCCAGATGACCAGGCACAGACAACCAGGCAAACAGAGCTTGTGCCCTTTTCAAGCTCATCTTGATCTGGCCCTTCCTCCTTATCACGAAGTTCTTCTAAATGGTGGACCCAAAGCCCTCATGCTGAGGCACTACCTATTGCCCGTTCTGCTTCAGTGCATGCAGAGGAGGCTGGGGCTCAGCATTGCATGGCACCCTGCAGGCCTTGAAGGCTGCCGTCAGATCGGCCTTGGCTGTCTCTGGCTCTGGCTAGGCAGTTCAGGCTCTACCCCTGTTCAGCCACTCTCGGCTCCTGGATCAAACAGGCCAGACTCAGGAGAGAAGAGAGCTTAGTTCTCAAAAGTGGGCATCTGCCTGGACCATGGAGTTCTCGTTCCCTTGTACTTCTCCCTTCACATCTCATGAGACAGGACAGCTCACCCTGTCCTGTGGTCCCTTCATGTGGGTGCTGGTAGCCATCAGCTGAAAAGCTGCGGATCTGACATTTGGGATCTGTCCTTTGACCTCTGACTTCTGACCTTCTCCAGGTTGATGTCACTTGGTTTTACTCAAACTGCCTGACGGACACATGTGGCTGCAGCCAGGGTGGTGACTGTGAGTGCTTCTGTGCCAGCGTCTCTGCTTATGCCCATCAGTGTTGCCAGCACGGGGTGGCTGTTGACTGGCGAACCCCCCGCCTCTGCCGTGAGTGTCCCAGACAATCACCCGAGGGACAGAGTGTCCCCTGTGGGCATACCCTAGGGGTACTGGCAGTGTGTCTATAGCATTTGCTGAGTACTTAGAATGTACCAAGCACCAGCTGCTTTGGACGTGTTATTCATTGAATTCTTACAACTAGCCTTTGAAACAGGGCTATATATTTCCTCTTTTAGTTGAAGAAACAGCTTAGAGAGAGAGATCAAGTAACCTGCTCAAGGTTAGTGGTGGAGCCAGGGTTCATCCCTAGAGAGTCCAATGCGAACCTGTGCTCATAGCCACTTTGTTAGAAGAGTCAGGAGCCTAGACCCAGAGCCACCACTTGTAAGCTGTGTGACTTCGAACAAGTCACCCAACCTCTCTGGGGCTCAATTTTCTCATCTGAGAAACAGGAATAGGCCTGCCCCCAGGTTGACTCTGAGGACCAAATGGGGTGATGAATATAGAAGTCCTTTGTCAGCTGAGGTTCGCAGGTCCCATCAGAGGCAGCACAGATGATCAGTTTATTCAGAGCAATGGTGGTCTGCAAATGCTTTTCATTGCACACCCCTATCAAGTAAAATCATTTTGTGCACATAGATATGCATCCATAGATATACTCTTCATGTAAAATACGTAGACATATTTAAAAATTAATATTTAAAAGGTGAAAGAAAACATAAAGAAGGCTAAATTCTTCATTGATTATTTTTTATTTATTCCCACACACCAAAGGATTTTCCTGGTGCAAGCACCTCACCTTGGGGTGCGATGGCCATTACACAGCCTTGCTCTCTGGGGTCAGACTGATTGAGTTCAGACCCAGCTCCACCGAGTTGGCCTGGGAGTCTCTTCACCTGTAATAGAGGGGTGAAGATAGCTGCGTCGACCTTGTAGGGTGCTGTGAGGTTTAAACAAGGCATTGTATGTACAGCACTTGGCACAGTGACCTATGCTAATGTGGGGGTTGTCATTTTTTCACGGACACCTGGGTACTGCCATGTCCTGAGCCCTGATGCCTGCAGGCAAGATGACAAAGGAAGAAGGTGGAGCAGAAGGACACTTGCTGAGGGTCCACTGCGTGCCAGGCCTTGTGCCTATGTGCATTACTTCATTTAATATTCAAGACTAGGGGGAGGTGATTGAGGTGCTTACTTGGGGTACAAGGTTTCAGGGGGCACCAAAAATGCAGTAATCAAGAGAAATAATATTTTAATGTAATGTTTCTATAAAATAAAAATTGCTGCAAAAATACTGTGATGAACAAACTTTCAAAGAATCAATAATATTAATGTTTCCTTTAGTCTCAGTCTCTACTCTGGCTCAGTGGGCGACTCAGTGGGAGACTGTTAATGATCTTGTCTTTATTTTTAAATTTTGATATTTTATTTATTATGGATTTTTTTGCATTAATTTTGATGTCTTAAAAATATTGCATTAAAATGGTGTTTATCTTGATTACTGAGATTTTTGGTAGCCCCTTAAATTTCACATCCAAGACGAGCACTTTGCCTTACCCTGGTCCAGGCCCTGGCAGATCTATGGGGCAGATGCCAGTAGCGGTCCCACCTTAGAGGAGGGCTTTAAGTGACTTGGTTCAATATGCACAGTTGATGAGTGAGGGACGTGGGATTTGAACTCAGGTCTGAGTCTAGAGAGCTGGCTTTTTTTAATTTTTATTTTTATTATACTTTAAGTTCTAGGGTACATGTGCATAACGTGCAGGTTTGTTACATATGTATACTTGTGCCATGTTGG
>NW_012114755.1:1058641-1073273 GCF_000951035.1 Colobus angolensis palliatus
TTCATCCATTCATGCGCGTCACTAATTAGATGACGAGGCATTTGGCTACCTTAAGAGAGTCATAGTTACTCCCGCCGTTTACCCACGCTTCATTGAATTTCTTCACTTTGACATTCAGAGCACTGGGCAGAAATCACATCGCGTCAACACCCGCCACGGGCCTTCGCGAGAGAGCTGGCTTTTTAATGACTCTTGTTGGCTACCACTCCTTGACTGGGTACACCCGGGAAACCAGAAACTTGGCAATTTTCTAATTTTCTGGTTCAGCCTTCTGAGTCTGCAGATGGAGGGAGAGGCCGGCACGTGCCCGCAGTCACATGGTGGGCCTGTCTCCTGACTTTATGTGCTCTTTCTGGAGGGTGACCCCAGATGCATTGACCTTGTGGTCTGGGGCGTGGAGTGAGTCGGTGGCTGTCTTCAGACCATGCCTGCGTGTGAAGCATGCTGCTCCTAAGCTTTATCCCAGGTCTATCTGCCTGGCTCCTCATGGCTTTGCTGCTGGCTTTAGGGGTCTCCCGCAAGGTCCCAGGCACTCCCCAGTGGACTGAACATCTGCAGCTGAGGGGCCAGGGGAACAGGGTGTGGTGCTGAAGATGACCACTAGAGGGCGCGCTGAGCCCACGCTTGCAGGAGCTTCTCACAGCTTGGCTGGTGGAAGCACCTCTGCAGTGCAAGGGGCTTGAAGAAGCCGGTGATGCTGGGGGCTCCTGGTCCCCTTCCCACCCAAGGCTCTTGGAAGACCAACCTCCGTCTTGTGCTTGCATTCCTCTGGGGGTCTTCTGCAACATTTCTGATTAAAACTCCCACCCCTTGGTTCTAATCCTGCTCTTTGGCACCACACAAAATACACCCGCTTCTTTCCAACATTCATTCGTTTGTTCATTTACTTGACACATCGCTGAGGTGCCTACTATGGGCCAGTCTTTGAGCCTCGCGCTGTCGGCCCAGAGAGGAGCCATTCTATTTACCCCACTTAAGACATCTACATCCATGACCATCCCCAAATCTTGACATGTGGGAGGCAGGCCAGGCCCAGCACTTGGGGAAGAAGGGAGGCTGGGATGCTGGGGACCTTGGCTCTGTCTGTCTGTTCCAGGCTCTGGACTGGCTCTCAGGAAGTCCCTGTTCTCTCTCTTTCAGCGTATGACTGTGACTTCTTTAACAAAGGTAAGACCATCCTCCCCACGCAGAGTCTAAGGGGCCCAGGCACTGCCAGCCCTGCCCTGATGCCACACAGCATCAGCCATCCCAAGGCGCTGCTGGCCCTGGAAGAGCCATGACCCGGGCTGGGAGGGCCCCATCATGCAGAGTGAGCCCTGACAGTGCAGGGCCCAAGGGTATCCTGCACCTCTGTCCTCAGCGCCCAGGCAGGCTGGCTCCCAGGGACTGCTCGGCAGGGCATCCCCACCAGCAAGGAAAAACCCCATTCCCACCAACTCGCCAGCTCCTCCACCTTCATAATCTAGCTCATCAGAGCCACAGAACATCACCTTGGGTTCCCCGAAGATTTGCTTTTGGCAAAAGCAGACACAAACTGTCCTTTCTGAGTATGGGTGGAACAAAACATGTGGCCTGACACATTCATCTTCAAACTCAACCAAGGTCGCAGGATTCCGGCAGACGCTCTGACATTTAGATTAACGAGGGTGAAAACACAGGTCATAACCAAAGATCCAGGGGAGGTTAATGTCCAGTTTAGAGCCAATTCATCAATTTAATCACCGGGATTGGGTAGGTGGGATAGAGAAGGGCTGCCCAGGAGTAGTTTTTAGCACTGAACTTCATCCAGTTGGGCCAGGGTCAGACCTTGGCAGAGTGAAATGCTCATCTGGTCCTCCGTGCTGTTCGCCTTTGACTTCCGCTCCCCGCCCCTCCTCCAGGGACTGTGCTGCCAGGAGCAGGCCTATGTGGGCAGAGGCCCAGGGCTTTGTCCTCAGTTGCCTGCATTATGAGATTTTGGCTTGAGAGTGGTGGGTGAAGTGGAGGGGAGAGACTGGAGACAGGATACCACCTGGGGGCCTGCGAGATGAGGGCCAGACCAGGGTGTAGCATGAGCATCCACAGGACTGCAGTTCTGCCAAAATGCTAGTGCCCAGGGGCTCTTGGTGGCCCCAGAACTTCAACTGGTAAAGGAATGAGCCTGCAATGGGGGAACTGTGGTCCCTGGGACAGACAGAATCTGTCTGACATCAGGCAAGACATTTCAGCAAGACAAAGCTGCTCAGTTTTCTCTCTTCCGTGGCATTTTGGGTGGCAGTAACTGGCAAAGGACAAGCTGTTTCTAGCATCTTCCACCTACCCACCCACCCACTCACCCATCCTTGCTCCGTTGTTCTTCTACTAGCATTTGGTCTGGTCCTGGCCCGCCGGGTGCTGGGAAGTCAGTGGTCCTGAGTCCTGCCACAGCGGTGTGTGGAGCCGGCTCACACCACCTCTCTAGCACCCATTGTGTTCCTAATTTCTTATTCAGTTGGTAGTTTCCAGTTGACCCCTGGTGGGAGTGTTTACGCCATGGAAATCCGAAAACCTACAGACCACTTTTTTTTTGTTTGTTTGTTTGTTTGAGAGCTCGTTGTTAGCCGTTTGCCAGCACAGCACTGCTTGTCTCCCATCTAGTGGGGGTGACAGATGTGGACCTCCCATCCAGATCCTCATCCGAAGAGCTGTAGCTAGTGTGTGCCATGCTCCAAGAGCTGGTGGGACACAAAGGAGGAGGGACAACATTTGCCATGTGGCAGGAGAGGGTGCAGGGAGAGCGTCACAAGGAGGTGACATTTGAGCTGGGCCCCAGAGGTTGAGTAGGCGTTTGCCAGGCACAAAACGAGGAGGACTACTCTGAGTGGGTGGAACGGTGTGATGAGATGTGAGCTGGGAAATAACACCACTGCTCCTTCCAGAAAGAGCAAGAGAAGTTCAGCATGGCAGGAGCCAGGGCGTGGGGGGAGTGGGGAGGTGGGCAGGGGCTGAGAGCTGAAGGGCTTCTGAATTCAAGCTGAGCTCTTTAGATTATGTCCTGAGGGCCATGGAGAGTCACTGGTGCATCCCAGCAGGGGGCATGGCTGGGAGGGCAGCTCAGCAGCCCTAGGGAGGAGGCATTGGAGGGCGGGGACACAGCAGAGGCAGGAAGATCCCTACAAGGTGATTGTCCAGGAAGCCCATGCTCTGTGCCAACCTATACAGACAACCACAGGAATTATAAAGACTCAAAAGTGACATGTGTTTGAAATAATTAGATAAACACTAACATTTTTATCGTCCCTCAGGCCTGGGGTGGGCAGAAACCTGGTCTGCTGTCTTCTTCCCGAGGGTGCCTTGAATAGAGCAGTGGCTATAATGGTGAAGTTTCAGGCAGTGGGAAGGCTGTGGAGAGACACTGGGGGGCCCAGGTGCTCCCTGTGGGTGGCCTTCTTCCCTGGCTCTCTGTGAAGTGATTCAGGCACTGTGCAGTAGGTCTGTTCCTTTCAGGGGCTGGCAGCCTGGGAATCCTGTCCCTTCCTTCTCAGGGTCATCAAGGTCCCTGAGCTCTGGGATGAAGGACGCCATCAAGAGTTCCTCCTTGGTAGCTTGCCCTCCCACCCCACTGCTGCCAAGGGGTGGGGCAGGATGTATGGGAGGTGGGCAGGCCAAGGGGGCCAGGCTGCTGATGGGGCCTCTTCTCTCCAGTGCTAGGTAAGGGCCCCTATCAGCTGTCCAGCTTGGCAGCCGGTGGTGCCCTGGTGGCCATGAAGGCGGTGGGCGATGACATAGTCCTAGTGAGGACAAAGGATGTGGCGCCAGGGGACATCGTGAACTTCCTGCTGACAGCTGCTCTGTACAAGGCCAAGGCCCACGGTAAGGCCCACCTCAGTCCCACTCCAGCTCTTCTGGGAGGGAGGAGGGTGCTGGAGGAGGGGTGAGTGCTGAGGCCCTAAATATCTGTAGTGGCAGGAGAAATGGGGGCTCTGACAAGTGCCCCTCTCCCAGTTGAGATGGTGCTTCTGGGTCAGCTTCTCCTCCTCTGCAGAGACACTCTCCATCTGCTCCCCTAACCTCCAGGGCAGCCAAGGCCCAGGTGTGCCTCTATACCTTGCTGTATGCAATAGCTGTTCCAGAAAAGCCAAGCAGCAGCTCTCCCTCCTCATGCTCCTCCTCCTCCTTCCTCTCTTCCGCTCTCACCCTCCCCCATCCCTCCCTTCTTCCCTCCTCTCTTCTCTTTCTCTCTCAATGTCTCTTCTTGCCTCCCACCCTTTCACTGAACCCTAATCCCATGCCAAGCACAGAGCCGGGTACTGGGAAATCAGGGATACAAGAGACACAGTCCCTGCGCATCAGAAGCCCACAGTCCCATCAGGGAGACAGACATGCCCAAAGGCAGTCACAGCACCTGTGAGAACACTGGGGAGGGGCCCCCAACTCAGTCTTAGAGTCAGGAGAGGCTTCTTAAAATACAGGATGTTCCCCTGAGAGCAAGAAGGAGTTTGGAAGGGAAACTTCTTACTCACTTAGTAAGCTAAGCTCAGGAGTTGGGACTTTATCCATGGTAATGGGGAGCCATGGAAGGGCTTTGAGGAGGGGAGGGGACATCCTGGCTCCTGCCCAGCCCCAGGCATGGCCAACATCCCTAGCTATAGGTGATGTTCATGGCGGTGTGAGCCTGGGGGAGGTAGGTGGTATCTGGCAGAATCATGTAGCTGCATAAGAAGGCCTGGGAGTGAGGAATCAGGGACTGGGCCACAGGAGAGCCAGAAGCACCACCCCCAAAGACAGCACTTCCTCCCTACACATTTCTGATCCCCAGATCTGTGCATTCCTGCCTGACAAAGGTGTCTCACCACCTTCCAGATGTGGCAGGCCATCTGCTTAGTGAGGCTTTTCTGTTCTCCATCCAGTATTTTAGTCTAGTAGGTAATGTGTATTCCAGACGGGGTGTTGCCTTTCCACTAGGTTTACGGGCATGCTAAGCAGGTCCCCGGAGTCACCTGGCTTTAGAGGATGTCACTGGGGGTAGGATCCCAGAGGGACTCCAGTCCAGGCTCCATCTCAGAGTCAGGCGTGGGTCTCATGGGCCCAGTGGGGACCCAAGCTCCTCCCTCTCCCATCCCATACTGCTTCTCCTGGGCTGTACCCGGGTCCTGGGCAGCCAAGGAAAGATGTCTTCCAGGTGCGACCTAGGGTGGCTGCATGGAGGAGGTGTCCTTAAGGATGGGAAAGATGGTTATGCGAAGAAGTGGAGAGCAGGAAATGTCACAGAGGGGAGGACTCAGCAGTCACTGAGGCCCAGGCTTCCCACTCTGGGGAGTCACCACCACAGTCTGACAGAGGTCCCTGGGGTGCTAGTGTTACCTGAAGATTTTTTTGGGGGGCGAAGTTACTTATTTATTAATAATCATACATTGCCCTTCTGTAGGACTTCTCATGTACCGGCACTGTTCTAAGTACTTCATGTGTAGCAACTCATTTAATCCTCATGCCAATCGTGGGAGGTAGGGACTATTATTTTCCCAGTATACAGATGGGGGAACTGAGGCCCGGAGAGGTGAGGCGGTTCGCCCAGGGCGCAGTGCCTGTGAGTGACAGGTGCCAGCTGTTTGGCTCCGAAGCCTTTCATTCCAGTTCCTCTGCTGCTCTGTCTTCCAAACCGAGGCACTAAACAAGAAATACACAAGACGGCAGGCGAAGTCAGTCGAATATTTACAGTACAGCCCCGGACTCTGCACCTCAAGGTCTCTGCCCTGTTAGGAGGACAACAGGGAAAACAGTGGAGAAGCCTTGATCCAGGCCAACCCTGTCTTCATGAAGGAGGAAGCCAAGGTTCAGGGCGGAGAAGTGACTTGCCTGAGGTCACGCATCCCGTGGAGCAGGCTGGGGCTAGCACTCAGTGTCCTACCACGCTGGGCTGCCCATGCCCGCGCCTGCATCCCATGGGTGGGGCCGGCCGTGTGGCGGCGAAGATGCGGGGCTCTGGCCTCAGCCTGCCTGCATCCAGCCCTGCCTCCCTCATCCACCATCAGTGTGACTCTGGGCTTCTCTTCCCTCCTCTGTAAAGTGGGAATAGTAATATCACCACCTTTTAACCTCTCACAGAAATGTTTTCTGTCCCCACCCCACAGCCGCCAGGACGGCAAGCTCCATGAGGGCAAGAATTTTCATCATTTTGCTCCCTGTTGTGGCCTCAGTGCCTAGAACATGGCCTGGCCCACAGCAGGCACTCAGTAAATATTTGCTGCTGAATGAGGGAATTTTTCACTTCACGGGGTTCTCGTAGGAATTTCATAACCTGCAGGTAAATGGCTTGCTTAGCACAGTGCCTGGCACGTAGTAAGTCATGTGTAAACAGCAGCTGTGATTATTAACATGAATAATGAAGCCTGTCTCCGTTACCTGCCATCTTCTCGCAGCTGCCCAGGGAGGTGTAACAGGGACACTGTCATCCCTCCTGGGGGCACAGGGGACACGTGGGAGGGGCTGAAGATGCACCCGCCCAGCACCAGGCTGTGCCAGGTGTTTCACACACACCTCATTGATGATCCCTCCTACAGTCCAGGCATGAATGTCCTTGCCCACATCACAGCCAGGGTGGTAAGCTGGGATTCCGGCCCTGTGCTCACCCCCTGCGCCTGCTTGTGGATTTGGGACTTGAGGAGACCCATAAGGCCCTGTGCAGGGGAAACTGTCCACTGGGCATCAAGCCCCGTGCCCTAGAACTGGGCAGTTATGGAGACCGGAGAGGGAGGACAGGGACGAGCTTTGGGTCTCTAGGCAAGCTCTCTCTGGGACCCTCTCCCTATCTGTGGGTTGGACGAAGGGCTGCCAATGCTGGCCCTCTGGGATCCTGTGAGAAGCAAGACCAAGCCGGGGACCCTATAGCCTGACAAATCACCAACCCCCAACCTGCCCCACATGGCCAATGCAATGCAACCCCGTCAGGGCAGCTGCCTCTGTTGTATTCGCTGCTGGATCCTGGGTATCTAGAATGGTGCCTGGCACATTGAGGGCACTCAAACATGTTTGCAGAAAGAGGGAAGAATGGAAAGAGGGGTGCAAGGGGGACAGAAGGAGATAGTTCAGTTACCTTCCTGAGGCTCAGCAGTTGGGGGATCTCTAAGCCTCCACTCGCCCTCAGGCAGAGATGGTGTGAGCAGAGGGACAGCTGGCAGGCAGAGTATGTGGGCCGGGGGCCAGCGTAGGGGACAAGGCCCGCTGGTCTTCAGGCGTGCTGCCGTCCAGAGTTGCTGAGAGAGCAGATGCGTGCCCGGATGCTGTCCCCGCAGCCCACCAGTCTGGACCTCTGCCTGCACTGACCCTCTCCGTGTGGTTCTCTGCAGACCCAGATGTGGTGTCCCTGGAGGCAGCAGACAGACCCAACTTCTTCCTTCACGTCACAGCCAACGGGTCTCTGGAGCTGGCTAAGTGGCAGGGCCGTGACGCCTTCCAACAGCATGCCTCCTTCTTGCTGCACCGGGGCACATGGCAGGCAGGCCTGGTGGCCCTGGAGTCCCTGGCCAAGCCCAGCTCCTTCCTCTGTGCATTGGGCCCGGTGCTGGCCCTGCGGCTGTACGAACACACAGAGGTGTTCCGCCGGGGCACGCTCTTCCGCCTTCTGGGTAGGTGACCCCCTGCTATTGCCCTCGGCCCCTTGGCCCTCTCAGTCCACTGCTCTTCCCACCGTGTCCTCACCTCACCCTTCCAATTGCCCCTAAGAGACAGAATCCTCCTTCTCCTGGCACAGGGGGCCACATGGGTGCCTCCCTGAGATGAGAGGTGGCCCGGCCTCCATGTTGACAGCCTAGGGAGCCATGGACAGTGTGCTTGGGGTCCAGCCAATTTCCTGGGTCCTGCCTGCTGCCACAGGCTAAAAATATAGCAGCCTTTGTGGAAGTGAGGGGAGGTGTGATTCTGGCTGCAGCATACGTAGCTGCTGGCTCAGTTTTCTTGCTGTTGGGGTCACATGCCTGCCCCATGAGTTCAAGGATTGTCACAAGGGGGATAGGTCTGGGGACCAGCAGCCTCATCTCTGAATGGAAGGCCCAAGCCCCTGGACAGGGGTGGGGTGACTCCCCGAACTTCCACTGAGGCCAAGGGGGTCCAGGGCCTGCCCTGCCAGGTGTGTGTGTCCCCAAAATATTGTTCTCTGCCTAAACCCTGGAGTTTCTTTACTGTTTTCTCTGTCTTGCATGGGGCTTGGGGGTACCTGTGTCTGTGGATGGATCCATTTGCATGTACACATATGTAAGTGTGTTTTCAGCCAGCCTCCTCATTTCATCACCCACCCCACCCAAACCAGGGCTGAGTGAGCTCATTCTTCCCTTCAGCGGTTAGCGAGTCCACCCTTGAACTTGACATGGGACAGGTTTATCACTGGCCATGATGACAAGACTTGCTCATGATGGGAATATTTGTGTCCCTTTCTGGAAGACACTGGAGCATAAGCCCAGACTTTGAAGCTGGACAGCCTTGGGTTCGAATCCTGACCCCATCCTAGACACTTGGAGGAGAACCCCCATCTCCTTGACTTGGTTTCTTTACCTGTGGAATGGGGATATTTGTCTGAGAAGTGTGCTGTGAGGACTGGCTGTGTCTCGTGGGCTTTGCCCAGGGCCTGGCACATAGTAGGTGCTCCCCAAATGTAAGTTACACTCTCCAGGCTCTTGGAAAAGCAGATTTCTTCACAGCTGGCAGCAGTGTTCAGGTTAGGGCATCTGGAGGAGCTGCTGGTGGGGGCTGCTCCCTGGAGCCTGCTTCGGAGCCTACCCACACCTCCCTGCTCAGGCTGTGTGTTCAGAAACTGGTCACTTGTGCCGAGGTAGCCTGGGGTCTGCTTGTCTGCCTCCAAGCCCCCCATAGGCTGCAGACTTTTTCCTCATTTGTCAAGGTGCTAGTCACATCTCCTCTGAAAACCTTTCATTTTCCCAGCATCATCTACGCCTGGGTTTCCTCTTCTCTAAAGTGGGGGTAATAATAGCGCCTACTTCATAGGACAATGGTAAGGTTGAATGAGTAAATCCATGTGAGATATTTCGGGTAGCACCCAGTGCTGTTTAAGAGTTAGCCCAGCCGTAGGGGCAGTGAGGGCGGTGCTCAAACGACCTGCACCCTCAGACTCTGAGAGGCTCTTCAGGGGGCCCTCTGGGAACAAAGAGGGCTGAGCCTGGGGAAAAGCACCTCCCTTGCAAGCTCTCTGGGGCCAGGTGCCCAGGAAGGCCTTGGGCTAGAGGGGAAGGGATCCCCCAGTGCCTCCCCTCACCCTGCAAAGGAGAGCCTCTTGCCTCCATGGAGGTCTACAATAGCCCTGCTAGAGGCAGGGCAAGGAGGAGGTTACTGTGTCCTGGGATGTGGGGAAAGCCTCGGCACCAGGGTCCCAGAGGGGCAGGGTGGGTGGCAGGGCATCCCAAGGGAGAGATCAGGGGTCCAGGACTTTTCTTTGGCCACCTTTCGAAGCCTCACTCCAACTGCCAGGGCCAGAGCTTCCCTGTCCTCAGTCCTTCCCTGTCCTCAGTCCTTCCCTGTCCTCAGTCCTGCATTCAGTTCCCAGAGCCCCGTCCCCAGGATACTCCAGGCACTCACACCAACCACGGTGAACACAGTTTCTCCTTAGCGTGGTTTTTTCCCCATTCACTTTCCCTGCATGGGTCCATTTATCCCCTCCACAGAATGGGGGGACAGGGCTAAGCTCTGGGACTTCCTCTGTGTCTTCACCTGACCCAGAGTTGCTGCCCCATCTCACTTTCTAGATGCCAAACCCTCGGGGGCTGCCTACCCCGTCTGCGAGTGGCGCTATGATGCCTGTGCCAGTTCCTGCTTCCAAACCTGCCGGGATCCATGGGCAGCCAGCTGCCGGGACGTACCCAGGTGAGTTGTCAGGGGCCGTGGGCATGGAGTCAAGGTGCGTGCACCAGTGTGTGTGTGCACTCACATAGATTTGTGTACGAGTGTTTCACATGTTGAGTGTATGGGGATGTGTGTACCAGGGTGACTGTGTCTTTCCATATATGCACATATGTGAGTATCTATTTGTGCATGATGTGCATGCAGCAGAGCCTTGTGTGTGTTTGTGTGTGTACTACTACAACTGTGCATTCATGGTACACAGTTGCATGCATGCAGGTGTTGTGTGCAGCTGTGTGCATGTGTGAGGGTGTATTCACTGATGTTTGTGGGAGTCTCTGTGGGTGTGTTTGCATGTGTGTGTAAAAATTCGGGCATCCCGCAGGGTTGGAGAGGGTACATGAGACCACGTGAGAATGTGCCCAGGCAGAGACACATGTGAACATGTACATGAGTGTGTGCAGAAGTGTACCTTGCTTGTGTGTGTGTTTCCCTCTCGGTCTGAGGGGTAGAAGTGTGCAGAAGTGTGCTGCATACATATTGGGTGTGTGTGCTCCTGTACATGTGTGACAGCATCTCTAAGGAGGGTCATGTGTGTGTACATGTAATAAGCACATGTGTGCACACACACGTGTCATAAGAAAGGATAAGGCCTGTGCTCAGTCGAGGGAAAAAGAGGTGGCTCTCCCTGTATTCCAGGCCACTAACCTGCTCCCTGCTCTGTCCTCAGGGTAGAAGGCTGTGTCCCTGTGTGTCCTGCCCCCAAGGTCCTGGATGAAGTCACACAGAGATGTGTCTACTTGGAGGACTGTAAGTGGCCCGGACTTCTCGTCCTTCCCTCAGATTTCCTCTAAGTCCCTAGGGTCTCATTGAGCAGTCATGCCTCAAAGCTCCCAGGTCCCAGAGAAGCAAGATCAGCACAGGGACCTGTGGAAAGAGATACAGGCACAGGGGAGTTACAGGCCTCATCCGGTCTATTTGCCCCACTTCACAGAGAGGAGAAATGAGGCCCGGAGTGGGGTCACATGGTGAGAAGGTAGTGTAGCCAGACTTAGACCTGAGGTCTCTTGGCTCTGGGGTCAGGGTCTGAGGTCGGGCAGAGTTCAGACCTGCTGACTTCTGGCCGTCAGAAGCTGCCCTCGCCCCATCACTGAGGGTGCCAGTCCTCAATCCCCACACCACAGCCCTGCCCAGCGGTGACCCCCTGGGGCAGCAGTCACCCCGCCTTCTGAGCCTCTTCTCTTATCTCCGCAGGTGTGGAGCCAGCAGTTTGGGTTCCCACAGAGGCCCTTGGCAATGAGACCCTCCCTCCCAGTCAAGGGCTGCCCACTCCCAGTGATGAGGAGCCACAGCTGTCACAGGAAAGCCCCAAGAGCCCCACCCACAGGCCAGCCCTCGCCCCAGCTGCCCCACTCCCCACAGTCCTGAACCCACCAATGGCAGCCACTGAAGAGCCAGTGATGTCTCCAGGCCCCACCCAGTCCACCCTGCAGCAGCCACTGGGGCTCACTGCATCTCAACTCCCTGGCCACCCCACAGAGGCCCCAGCCAGCAAGGGAGTGACTGCCAGCCTCCTGGCCGTCCCCCATACACCAGAGTCCTCATCCCTCCCTGTTGCACTGCAGACACCCACACCTAGCATGGTGTCGGGTGCCGTGGAGACAACAAGGGTGACTGTGATCTTTGCAGGAAGCCCCAACATCACAGTCTCCTCCCGGTCGCCCCCTGCCCCTCGCTTCCCGCTCATGACCAAGGCTGTGACAGTCCGAGGCCATGGCTCCTTGCCTGTCAGGACGACACCCCTACAGCCCTCCTTGACAGCAAGTCCCTCCTCCAGACCTGTGGCTTCCCCTGGAGCCATCTCCAGGTCCCCCACCTCCTCGGGATCCCACAAGGCTGTGCTGACACCTGCAGTAACTAAGGTCATAAGCAGAACAGGGGTCCCCCAGCCCACCCAGGCCCAGAGTGCTTCAAGTCCCAGCACCCCTCTAACTGTGGCTAGAACAGCAGCAGAACAGGTTCCTGTCAGTCCCCTCACAACCAGGAGCGTGGAGAGGGTGCTGTCCACAGAGAAGGGCGAAGCCGGACAGAGCCAGCCCATGGGCTTGCCTGCCTCCCCACAACCACACCCACTCCCCACTGCACCACCCCGCACAGCCCAGCATACCACCACGGCCACCAAGTCTCCAGCTCTGCCCCCAGAGACCCCAACTGCCGCCAGCCTGTGGACAGCTGCTCATGGGCTGGGAGCCACACTCTTCGTGTCCCTAGAGTCAACTGGTCCATCCCAGTTCCTCTCTGGCCTGCCTCCCGACACCAGCCTGCCCCTGGCCAAGGTGGGCACATCTGCCCCAGTGGCCACCCCTGGCCCCAAAGCCTCTGTCATCACCACTCCACTCCGGTCACAGGCCATGACTCTGCCTGCTCAGACACTTAGCCCAGCACCGCCTTTCACTTCCGAAGCAATGACCCAGGCGCACCCACCTGCCCACATAGTGCCTGCGGCAGCGGGCACAGCTCCAGGCCTGCTGCTGGGAGCCACATTGCCAACCTCTGGAGTCCTGCCTGTGACTGAGGGCATGGCCTCCATGGTATCTGTTGTCTCACGAAAGAGCACCACAGGGAAGGTGGCCATCCTATCCAAGCAAGTGTCTCTGCCCACCTCCATCTATGGCTCTGCCCAGGGTGGGCCCACAGAGCTCATGCCTGCCACGAGCCACCCTCTCACCCCCTTGGTGACTGAGCCCAAGGGAGCCCAGGCAGGCACAGCTCTGCCAGTGCCCACATCCTATACCCTGAGCCGCGTCTCATCCAGGACGGCCCCCCAAGAGAGCGCGCTGGTTCTGTTGCCTCAGCTGGCTGAGGCCCATGGAACCTCGGCAGGGGCTCACCTCGCAGCAGAGCCCGTGGACGAGGCCATCACAGAACCATCTGGGCGCTCAGCCCCAGCTCTGAGCATCGTAGAGGGTTTGGCGGAGGCTTTGGCAACCACCACTGAGGCCAATACATCTACCACCTGTGTCGTGAGTGATATGTCGGGGTTCTGTCCCCCTACATGTGACCCCTCCCTTCATCTCTTCCCTTTTCCCT
Source organism: Colobus angolensis palliatus (assembly GCF_000951035.1). Lineage (NCBI taxonomy): Eukaryota > Metazoa > Chordata > Mammalia > Primates > Cercopithecidae > Colobus > Colobus angolensis. The sequence continues at coordinate 1,071,536 of NW_012114755.1, forward strand.
GCTAGATGGAGTTTTAGTTGCTATCCTCATTCCTGCCCCAGGCTCCTGGTCCCTGAAAAATTCTCCAGTCTCCTGTTGGCCCCGATGCCATAGCAGGGTTCTGCCTGGCCCATCTGGGCCCTGGGGGGCTGATTGGATGGCCTAGTGTGATGCCCAGGTGACAACGTGTGTGTGCCGGTGTGTGCCTTTTGTGAGTCTGCTGTGTGCATTTGTGTTCACATGTGTGAGACAGTATGAGCGCTCGTGTATCTGCAGGTGTTCTTGTGTGTGTGATGAATGGTGTTTGCGACATCCTCATGTGCATCTTTGTGCCTTTGTGAGAATCTGTGTGTGTGTGTGTGTGTGTGTGTGTGTGTGTGTGCAGGCTTGTGCAGGTATGCTAGGGTTTCTGTGAGTGTGAACTAGTGTATATACAGGCCTGTGTACCCAGACCTCTCAGCGCAGGCCAGGCAGATCTGTAGAGGTCTCAGGGAATCATTCCCTGACCTCCGAGCTCACACTAAGCACAGCGCCAGGGCCCAGATGGCTTGTCGGTGGGTGGGGGGTAAGGGCATCTTTCCCTAGAAGGTCCCTTGCTCCGCTAGGACCTATATGTGGGAAGGATCGGGTGCCCTCATGGCTTGCAGGGTGGGCTGTAGCTCCTCGATGGGCACTCACACTTCCTCCACTCTGTACCCAGCCAATCGCCGAGCAGGACTGCGTCCGCCACATCTGCCTGGAGGGCCAGCTGATCCGCGTGAATCAGTCCCAGCACTGTCCCCAGGGCGCTGCTCCCCCTCGCTGTGGGATCCTGGGCCTCGCCGTGCGGGTGGGTGGGGACCGCTGCTGCCCACTCTGGGAGTGTGCCTGTGAGTCATGGGATCAGCGGAGCCTCCTGCATCCTCCCTGTATCCTTACCCCAGCATGACTGCCACCCCTGATCTGTGTGCCCCACACTCCCCTCCTGTGGGACCCCGACCTGGCAGATTTCCTACGCTTGCGACCTCTGATCTGTGTGATGCCTGATCTGAGCCACCCTCCAGACTCCAGGCCTCTGCATCCATCCAGGAAGAGGGCCGGGAACCTGCCCCATCTTCCTCGGCAGCCTTGGTCTTGTAGGCATCCACTGATTCTTCTTGTGTCCTGTCCCTCCCGCAGGCCGGTGCTCAATCTTCCCTGACCTGAGCTTCGTGACCTTCGATGGGAGCCACGTAGCTCTGTTCAAGGAGGCCATCTACATCCTCAGCCAGAGCCCAGATGAAATGGTCACCGTCCATGTACTGGACTGCAAAAGTGCCAACCTGGTGCCTGCCCCATACCCCCCTCCCTGCTGGGGACTAGGAACTGGACTAGGATAAGAGGGGAGATGGAGCAGTGAGCTAGGGTGCCAGAGGCAAAGATAGATGTGGAAGCCCCCCTGAGCTCCCTCTGTCTCCAGGAATGGGCAGGGTCTCCCAGGTGACAGCTCCCTGGGAGGCTGGGGGAATAATTGAGTGGAGTGTGCTGCCTCCTGGCCCCAGCCTGTTCCATTCCCAGTTTGTGCCAGCTTCCTGCCATGTAGGAGGGATGGCATGGAAGTGCAGAGAAACTGGTATGTCACTCCAATGGTGTGGACCAAGGTCATGGGTGCTGGCTGCAGGGAACTCCTACTAGGATGTCCCCATAAACCAGGTGGAAAGAAGTAGCTTCTTTTCTCTTCCTCTTCTCTTCTCTTCTTCTCTTCTCTCTTGTCTCCCCTTCCTTCCTTCCTTCCTTCCTT
>NW_012114755.1:1073543-1154572 GCF_000951035.1 Colobus angolensis palliatus
TCTTTCTTCTTTCCCTCCCTCTCTGCCCACCCTTCCTCCCTCCCTCCCTCCCTTCCTTCCTTCTTTTTTTCTGTTTTGGTCTGGACTTGCATGAAGTCAAATGGAGCCAGAACTTTTCCATGGGATCCTGGGCACCATCTGCCCAGCCTGATGGGAGCCCCTGGCATACTGCAGGGGGGAGTTGGGGGAGACTGTACTCACATTTGCTGTGCCCACTCACTTGGAGGGGGGCAGAGGACAGGGCTCCAGGTTGATGAGGGCTGGGTTCTCTCTGCAGGGGCACCTGAACTGGCCCCCATTCTGTCTGGTGATGTTGAATGTGACTCACTTGGCCCATCAGGTCACTATTGATCGCTTCAACCGAAAGGTGAGTGCATCAAACAGCCAGCCTCCAGGGCAGGGCCACAGTCAGCTGAGGGGCAGGGCATCCAGGGGTGGAGGGGCTGTGAGGCTGAGTCATGATTCAGGGCAGGGGTGGGGAGGGGACCTTTTTAAAAAAATCATGCAAAATTAGGTATATCTGGAAGTGATTATAATTAGAATGCTTGTGGCCACTCCAATGTCAGGGGAGGAAGTATACCAGGAGGGATGGGATATTGTTGTGACAGAGAAAAAGTCGGAAAGGTAAGAGACAGTGGGTTTAAATGTTTGTGGCTAAAATATCTCACTTTTGCAATCTTTACAAAAACCTATGGCCACATGAACACATTACTACCAGAGCCCCTACCAAGAAGTGAGGAGCCCCGAATTTAAGCTTCATTGGCCTCACTAAGTCCGCCTCTGTCAAGGAGGCCGGAGTACCCAGCAACAGCCCACCCCTATACGGGCAGTACCCAGCAACAGCCCACCCCTATACGGCATCCTCTTCAGAGGTCCCACCTTTGCTCCTCCCAACAGGTGGGCAAGGGGAACTGATCTGTCTCCTCCTCAGGTCCCAAAGTTGTAACTCTTTCCCCAATTCCTGAGCCTCAATCTGCAGCCTTCCTTTTGGAATCTGCCCTTGAACACAGGGTGCAGCACATTTGTGGCACTCTTAGGAACGGGGTTTCAGACAGTAGGTTTCCCATGGGATGGAGGCTTGAACAGAAAACTCCCTGAGTTTCATTTCTTAGTTTATAAAATTTTTCCATTAAAAAATTAACATATAATCTACGTGCAGTAAAATTTACCCTATTTAGTATACAATTCTACAAGTTGTAACAAGCACTCACAGTCAGGTAACTACCACCTCCAACCGTGATATAGAACAGTTTTATCATCCCAAACATTACCTCCTGCCTCTTTGTTGTGAACCCCTCCCCCACCTGCTGACAACCATTATCTGCTGCCCCTATAGCTATGCCTTTTCCGGAATGTCATATAAATTGACCAGAGTATATGGTGACATTCATCCACATTGTTGCACAGATCAGTAGATTAATCCTTTTTATTGATGAATAGTATTCCATTTTATGGATGTACCATAGTTTATCCATTAACCAGTTGAAAGATATTTGAGTTGTTTCCAGTTTGGGACAATAACAAAAAAAGTGGCTGTAAACATTTACGTACAGGTTTTGTGTAGATAAAGCCCCCAGGAGTAGACTGCTGGGTTGAACAGGAAGGACGTATTTAGCTTTTCAATACTTGCCAAACTGTATTCCAGAGCAGGTACTTAGCATTCCCATTTGCAATGGGTGAGAGCTCCAGGAGCTTCGCATCCTTGCCAGCACTTGGTGGTTTGTGTTTGTTTATTTGTTTAGCCATTCTAATAAGTGTCAAATAGAACCTCATTTTGGTTTTAATTTGCATTTTTCTGCTTACTGAAGATGTTGAGCATCTTTCCATGGGTTTATTTTCCATGGTATATGCTCTTTGGTGAAGTATCTGTTCAAGTCTTTTGCACATTTTAAAGATCATGTTGTTGTATTGAGTTTTGAGAACTTCTCCTGTGTATTTTGGATACGAGCCCTTTATCAAATATAAATCTAATTTTCCAGTGTTTTTCTATTCGCCTACTAGTGTCTTTCAAAAGACCAAAGGTTTTTTATTTTGATGGTGTCCAGTTTATCAGTTTTGCTTTTATGAATCATGATACTGGTGCTGTACCTAATGAACCTGGCCCAAAGTCACACCGAATCTCTCTTATGTTTTCTTCTAGAAGTTTTATAGTTTTAGGTATTACTTTTATGTGTATGTTGCGTTTAAGGTTAATTTTTGTAAATGGTGCAAAGTATGAGTTGAGATACATTTTTCAAATGTGAATACTCAATTTTTCCAGCACCATTTTTTGAAGAGACTATTCTGTCTCCATTGAACTGTCTTTGAACCTTTATTTAAAAACCAGTTGGCCAGGCATGGTGGCTCACACCTGTAATCTCAGCACTTTGGTAGGCTGAGGTGGGCAGATCATGAGGTCGGGAGTTCGAGACCAGCCTGATCAACATGGAGAAACCCCGTCTGTACTAAAAATACAAAATAAGCTGGGCGTGGTGGCACCCACCTATAATCCCAGCTACTCAGGAGGCTGAGGCAGGAAAATCAGTTGAACTCGGGAAGCAGAGGTTGCAGTGAGCCGAGATTGCACCATTGTACTCCAGCCTGGGTAACAAGAGTGAAACTCTGCCTCATAAAAAAGAAAATTAATGTTTGGGATTATTTATATACTTTTTATTTTGTCCTATTAATCTATCCTTTCACTGATGCTACACTGTCTTGATTACCCTTACTTATTATTAAACTTAAAATTAGGTGGTATTGTTTCATCTTTTTTTTTAGAGATAGGGTCCTGCCCTATCATCTAGACTAGAGTACAGTGGTGCAATGATAGCTCACTGCAGCCTTGACCTCCTGGGCTCAGTAATCCCTGTACCTCAGCCTCCCAAGTAGAGGACAACAAGTGTATGCCACCATGGCTAGCTAATTTTTTAATTTTGTATAGAGATGGGGTCTCACTATGTTGCCCAGGCTGGTCTCAAATTCCTGGCCTCAAAGGATCCTCTTGCTTCAGCCTCCTGAAGTGCTGGGATTATAGGTGTGAGCCACCGCGCCTGGCCTAGCTATTCTAATTCCTTTAACTTTTCATAGAAATTTAGAATCAGCTTTTTTATTTCTACCAAATGTCTTCGTGGGATTTTGAGTTTCATTCAATATATAGATTATTTGGGAGAAGAATAATTCTTAACATTGGTGAGTCTTCCAGTCCATGAACATGGTTCATCTCTACTTTTTTATGGCTTCTTTGATTTTTTTTATTTGTGTTTTGTAGTTTTCAGTGTGAGGATCCTACACATACTTTGATAGACTTATTCCTAAATAGTTTATATTTTTTGGTGCTATTGTAAGTAATTCTGTTGTTTTTGTTTTTCTTTCCAACTGCTGATTACTAATGCAAATACAACTTATTTTTGCACATTGAGCTTGTATCTTGCAATGTTACTAAGCTCAGTTATTAGTTCTTATATTCTTTGGGTTTTTCTACATAGGCAATTATGTCCTCTCCAAATAGAGACAGTTTTATTTCTTCCTTTACAATGAGTATGCTTTTAATTTATTTTCTCTCCCCTGTTGCACTGGCTAGGACCTCTAGTGTGATGCTGAATAAGAAAGATTGAGAGCAGTCATCCTTGTCTGATCTTAGGGAGAAGGCATTCAGTCTTTCACTGTAAGGCATGATGTTAGTTGTAGGCGTTTCACAGATGTCCTTCATCAGGTTAAGAACATTTTCTTTTATTCCTAGTTTTCTGAGAGTTTTTTATTACCAGGAGTAGATGTTGAATTTTGTCAAATGCTTTTTTTCACACCTATTTGGATAATCACATTGTTTTTCTTTTTCAGATTATTAATTTGATGAATTACATTGATTTTTGTATGTTAACCCAGTCTTGCCTTCCTGAAATTAACTTCATTTGTTATATTATCCTTTTTATACATTGTTGTATCCTTATGATGGGTATTAGTCTAAATTTCCTTTTCTTGTAATATGATAGTTTACTATTGGTAGCAGAGTAATACTGGCCTCATATAATGAGTTGGAAAGTATTCTCCCCTTTTTAAGTTTCTGGAAAATATATGTAGACTTGGTGATATTTATTCCTTAAACATTTGGTAGAATTCAACAGTGAAGCCATCTGAGCCTGGATTTTTCTCTGGGGAGATTTTTAAAACACACGTTCAATTTCTTTAGTAGATGTAGAGCTATATTGGTTATATATTTCTTCTTTGGTAAGTTTGGGTAGTTTGCGTCTTTCACAGAATTCGTCCATTTCATCCAAGTTGTCAAATTTATAAACATTAAGTTGTTCATCATATATTCTTGCTATACTTTTAATTTCTGTAGGATCTGAATCTATGTGCCATATCTAATTCCTGACATTAGTTATTTGTGTCTTCCTCTTTTCCCTGACAAGCCTGACTAGAGGCTTATCAAACTTATTGTCCTTCTCAAAGAATGGCTTTATTGGTTTTCTCTATTATTTTTATGTTTTCTATTTCATTGATTTCTGTTATCTTTATTATATCCTTTCTTCTGCTTTCTTTAGCTTTAATTTACTCTTCTTTTCTAGTTTGTTAAGGTAGAGGCCTATGTCATTAATTTGAGACATTTCTTCTTCTTCTTTTTCTTTTCTTTCTTTCTTTTTTTTTTTTTGAGACTGAGTCTCACTCTGTTGCCCAGGCTGGAGTGTGGTGGTACAGTCTTGGCTTACTTCAAGCTCTGCCTCCCAGGTTCACGCCATTCTCCTGCTTCAGCCTCCCGAGTAGCAGGGACTACAGGCACCACCTAGTTTTTTGTATTTATAGTAGACACAGGGTTTCACCGTGTTAGCCAGGATGGTCTCAATCTCCTGACCTCATGATCCACTGCCTCGGCCTCCCAAAATGTTGGGATTACAGTTGTGAGCCACCGTGCTCAGCCTCTTTTTCTAATGTAAGCATTTAGTGCTACAATTTTCCCCGTAGGTATTGATTTAGCTGCATCCTACAAGTTTTGATATGCTGTGTTTTCTTTTTCAATCAGTTCAAAATACTTTTAAATATCCCTTTTGATTTTTATTTGACCCATGAATTATTTTAAGTGTTTTATTTAATTTTTGAATATTTTATAATTTTTCAGATGCCTTTCTGTTATAGATTTCTAATTTAATTTCATTGTGTTCATAAGACATAATTTATCTAGCTTGAATTCTTTTACATTTTGTAAGATTTATTTTATGCCCAAGAATATACTCCAAGTAAATGTGTATTTTATTATTGGGTGGAGTGTTCTATGAATGTTAATTAGGTCAAGTTGGCTGATAGTGTTGTTCAAGTCTTCTAAATTCTTACTAATTTTTTGTCTGTTTATTCCCAGTTATTGAGAGACTGTTGAAATATCTGACTATAATTGTTTATTTTTCTTTTTTTTTTTATTATACTTTAAGTTCTAGGGTACATGTTTATTTTTCTATTTCTCCTTGGAGTTTTATCAGTTTTTACGCACCTATATTGAAATCTGTTATTTAGGTGCATAAGATTCAGGATTGTTACGTCTTTTTGATGAATTAATTCTTTTCTTCTTAGGAAATGGCCATTTTATCTTGGTAAAAAGTCTTTGTTCTGAATTCCACTTTGTCTGACTTGCCTGTAATAGCTTCTCCAGCTTTCTTTTGATTGGTGTTAGCACGTATACCTAATATGTATATGTAAGATGTATCTTTTTTCATCCTTTTACTTTAACCTATTTGTGGCTTTTTATTTAAAGTGGAATTTTTGGCCGGCATGTAGGCTCATGCCTATAATCTCACTTTGGGAAATTGAAGCGAGGGATTGCTTGAGCCCAGGAGTTCGAGACCAACCTGGGCAATACGGCAAAACACAATCTCTACTAAAAATATATATATTAAAAAATTATCCAAGCATGATGGCACATGCCTGTAGTTCCAGCTATGCAGGAGGCTGAGGTGGGAGAATCACCTGGGCCCAGGAAGTTGAGGCTGCAGTGAGCCATGATTGCACCATTGCACTCCAGCCTGGGTGACAGGAGTGAGGCCCTGTCTCAACAAACAAACAAACAAACAAAAGTGGGATTTTTGCAGGGGGTAAATAGTTGAGCCTTCAATTTTTAAAGATCCAATCTGACAATCTCTGCCTTTTAATTGGGGATGTTTATACCATTTATGTTTAATTTGGTCTTCAACATGGTGATGTTTATATATTGTTGCTATTTGTTTTCTGTTTGTGACATCTGTTCTTTGTTCCCTCCTTCTTCCTTTTTTTGCCTTCTTTGGATTGTTTTTAATGACTCCATTTCATCTCCAGTGTTGGATTATTGTCTGTACATTTTTTTCTCCTTCAATGGTTGCTTTAGATATTATAGTATGTAATTTTACTTTGTCACAGCCTAGCTACAAATAATATTATATTGCATCACATACACCATAAGAACTTTATAACAGTATACTGCTAATTCCTTTCATCAAGACTTTGTGTTATTGTCATAAAATTTACTTCTATATTTGTTATAAACTACACAGTAAATTGTTATTGTTTTTCCTTAAGCATTTAATTTATCTTCTAAAGAGATTTTTAAAACAAGGAAAGTTTATATTTACCCATGTATTTACCATTTTGTGCTTTTTATTCCTTTGTGTAAATCTAGATTTGCATCTGGTATCATTTTTCTTCTGCTTGAAAGACTTCCTTTAACACTCATGTAGTACAGATCTACTGGTGATAAATTCTTTCAGCTTTTGTGTGTCGGAAGAAGTCTTGGTCTTTCCTTCATTTTTAAGAAATACTTTCACTGGGTATAGAATTATAGGCTGATATTTTTTTCTTTCAGTACTTTACAAGACTTTGCTCCTGTCTTTTTTTTTATTGAGGAGAAATTGACATAACATAAAATTAAGCATTTTAAAGTGAACAATTCCATGGCATTTAGTACATTCACAATATTGTGCAATCATCACCTCTGTATAGCTCCAAAACATTTTCATCACCCCAAAAGGCAACCTCATAACCATTAAGCAATTTCTTCCTATTCACCTCTCCTCACAATCCATGAACTGCCAATCTGCCTTTTATCTCTGGATCTACATATTCTGAATATTTCATATAAGTGGAGTCAAACAATATCTGTCCTTTTGTGTCTGGCTTCTTTCACTGAACTCCATGTTTTGGGGGTTCATCCACATTGAAGCATGTATCAATGCTTCATTCATTTGTATGGCTGGAATAATATTCCATTGTATGTATATACCACAGTTTGTTTATCCATTCATTTATTATGGACATTTAAGCTGTTTTCATATTTTTGGTTATTTTGAATAGTGCTGTTATGAAGTTCCACTATCTTTTATCTTGCTTATTTCTGATAAGATATCTGCTGTCATTCTTTGTTCCTTCATACATAATGTTATTTTGTTCTACCCCTTTTTGCTGCTTTTATGATTTTCCTTCTATCACTATTTCTAAGCAATTTGATTATGATAGGCCTGGTAATTCAGTTTTCTTTTGGGGACTTCAATTACATTTGTATTAGGATACTTGAAGTTGACCCACAGATCACTTATGCTCTCTGTTCATCATTTTATTGGGTCTTTTATTAGTCTGTGCTTCATTTCAGATAGTATTTATTGCTCTATCTTTAAGTTCATTAATCTTTTCATTGATAGTGTCTAAGCATATTAATTCCATTCAGTGGTTTTCATCTCAGACATGATATTTTTCATCTGCACAAGTTTGATTTGGGTCTTTTTATATCGTGAACATCTCACCTTCTTCTGTTTTCCTCTAGTTTCTTGAGCATGTATAGTTAAAACAATTTTTAAAATAATTGTTTGTATTTCCTTGTCTACCATGTGTGTCATTGATGTTTTCTTTCATTATAGGTTGTATTTTCCTGCTTCTTTGCATGCCTGACAATTTTTTTAAATTGAATTCTAGACATTGTGAGTTTTGCCTTGTTGGATGCTGGATATTCTTTCATTTTATTTTTGAAAATATTCTTGAGCTTTGTAGTAGTTATGCTACTTGGAAACAGTTTGATCTTTCTGAGGCTTGCCTTTAAGCTTTGTTAGGTAAAGCCAAAGTAGCCTTTATTCTGAGTGTGATTTTATTCTTTATCCTACATACCAATTTCCTGCTACTAAAGCAATACCCTTCTGCATAACCTACCTTATACTCTACATATTAGGAGGTTTTTCTATTCTAGCTGGTGGTAGCCCCAACTATTCTCAGCCCTGTGTTAGCTCTGCGGATTTTTCTGTCTGTTCCTTTCAGGTGGTTCTAGCTCTGTAGATTTTTCTGTCTGTTCCTTTCAGGTGGTTCTTTCTCTAGTCTCAGGTAGTTTTCTCACCTGCATACGCTGATCAATATTCAGCTGAAAATTCAGGACAGGGTCAGGACAGGGTTGGAGGGGGATTCTGCAAAGCTTCAGAGCTCTCTCTCTCTCTGTCTCTTTGTCTGCCATACAAACTCTAGCTACTTTGGCCTTTATGAACGTCCATCTCTTGTCTTCTAAACTCTAGGAAACCACCAGGCTCTGCCTGGGTTCCTGCTCCCTGCACTGCAGCCTCTAAACTCTCTAAGTAATAACCTTTGGCAATAATAAGGCTTGCCTCACTTATTTATGTTTTCAGGGATCACTCTCCTGCATTACCAACTGTTCACATTGGAAAACTGTTGTTTTGTATATTTAGTCAATTTGTTTGATCATTTAAGGCAAGAGAGTAAATCTAGTTCCTATTACTCCATCTTTGTCAGAAATGGAAGCCTAAGTCCTTAGTTTTTAACCTTTTATTCTTTGTCCTTGCTTGGACTTCAAGTCCTGTGAATGCAGGCGAGGCTCCTCTCTGGGCTTCAGATATGTATGTTTACTCCCAGAACTCAGAGAGTGCTCATGGATCATGAAGCCTAATCCCCATCTCTACGAAGAGGAAGGGGCTTTCCTAGGGTCACAAAGTTTTCTTTGTGACTCCTGGGCTGAGGCTCCCTCTACATAATAGTTCATGTGCTGCATAATTTGCTGCATAAAACAGTCTAATCCTTTTTAATTTTTAATTTCTATGGGTAGATGGTAGGTATATATATTTATGGGGTACATAAGAGATTTTGGCACATTCAATGTGTAATAATCACATCATGTAAAATGGGATACCCATCCCCTCAAGCATTTATCCTTTGTGTTATAAACAATCTAATTATATAATCTTTTAGTTATTTTTAAATATATAATTAAATTATTATTGACTGTAGTCATCCTGTTGTGCTGTCAAACACTAAGTCTTACTCATTCTTTATAATTTTTCTTTTTACTCATTAATCATTCCCATCTCTCCCTCAACCCCTCCACTACCCTTCTCCTATGTCCATTAGTTCAATTACCTTGGTTTTTAGATCCCACACATAAATGAGAACATGTTAGGTTTGTCCTTCTGTGCCTGCTTATTTCATTCAACATAATGACCTCCATTTTCATCCATGTTGTTGTAAATGGCAGAATCTCATATTATTATCGCTGAAGAGTACTCCATTGTGTGTAAGTACCACATTTTCTTTATTCATTCATCTGCTGATGGACACTTAGGTTGCTTCCAAATCTTAACTATCATGAACAGTGCTGCAACAAACATGGGAGTGCAGCTATCACTTCAATATATGGATTTCCTTTCTTTTGGGTATATACCCAGATTGCTGGATCATATGGTAGCTCTATTTTTAGTTTTTTGAGGAACCTCCAAACTGTTCTCCATAGTGGTTGTACTAATTTACATTCCCACCAAAAGTGTGAGGGTTCCCTTTTCTCCACATCCTCACCAACATTTGTTATTTCCTGTCTCTTGGATAAAAGCCATTTTAACTGGAGTGAGATGATTTCTCATTATAGTTTTGATTTGCATTTCTCTGACGATCCATGATGTTAAGAACATTTTCATATGCCTGTTTGCCATTTGGATGTCTTATTTTTTATTTTATTTTATAACTTTTAAGTTCAGGGGTACATGTGCAGATTTCTTATATAGATAAACTGGTATTGCAGGGGTTTGTTGTACAGATTATTTTGTCATCCAGGTATTAAGCCTAGTACTCATTAGTTATTTTTTTGTGCTCTCCTTCCTCCCACCCGCCACCCTCCAGTAGGCCCCAGTATCTGTTGTTCCCCTCTATGTCTCCATGTGTTCTCATCATTTAGTTCCCACTTATCAGTGAGAACATGCGGCATTTGGTTTTCTGTTTCTGCGTTAGTTTGCTAAGGATAATGGCCTCCAACTCCATCCATGTTCCTGCAGAGGACATGATCTCATTCTTTTTTATGGCTGCATAGTATTCCATGGTGTGTATATACTACATTTTCTTTATCCAGTCTATCATTGATGGACATTTAGGTTGATTCCCTGTCTTTGCTATTGTGAATAGTGCTACAATGAACATATGTGTGCAGGTGTGTTTATGATAGAGTGATATATATTCCTCTGGGTATATACCCAGTAATGGGATTGCTGGATCAAATGGTAGTTGTGTTTAAGGTCTTTGAGGAATCACCACACTATTTTCCACAATGGTTGAACTAATTTGCACTCTCACCAACAATGTATACGTGTTCCTTTTTCTCTACAACCTTCCTAGAACCTGTTATTTTTTGGCTTTTTAATAACAGTCATTCTGACTGGTGTGAGATGGTATCTTATTGCTGTTTTGATTTGCATTTTTCTAATGATCAGTGATGTTGAGCTTTTTTCATATGCTTATTGGCTAAATGTAAGTCTTCTTTTGAGAAGTGTCTGTTCGTGTCCTTTGCCCAGTTTTTAGTGGGGTAGTTTGTTTGTTGTTGTTTTCTTGTAAATTTGTTTAAGTTCCTTATAGATACTGGATATAAGACCTTTGTCAGATGTATAGTTTGCAAAAATTTTTCCCATTCTGTAGGTTGTCTGTTTACTCTGTTGATAGTTTCTTTTGCTGTGCAGAAGCTCTTTAGTTTAATTAGATCCCATTTGTCAATTTTTGCTTTTGTTGCAATTTCTTTTGGCATCGTTGCCATGAAATCTTTGCCATTTCTGTGTCCAGAATGGTATTGCCTAAGTTATCTTCCATGGTTTTTAGTTTTGGCTTTTATGTTTAAGTCTTTAATCTATCTTAAGTTAATTTTTGTATTTGGTGTAAGGAAGGGGTCTCATTTCAATCTTCTGCATGTGGCTAGCCATTTATCCCAGTACCGTTTATTGAATAGAGAGTATTTTCCCTATTGCTTGTTTTTGGTGGCTTTGTAGAAGATCAGACAGTTGTAGGTATGTGGCCTTATTTCTGGGCTCTGTATTCTGTTCCATTTGTCTGTGTATCTGTTTTTGTACCAGTGCTATGCTGTTTTAGTTACTGTAGCCATGAAGTATAGTTTGAAGTGAGTAGCATGATGCCTCCGGCTTTGTTCTTTTTGCTTAGCATTGCCTTGGCTATTCGGGCTCATTTTTGGTTACATATGAATTTTAGAATAGTTTTTTTTCTAGTTCTGTGAAGAATGTCATCAGTAGTTTGATAGGAAGAGCATTGAATGTATAAATTGCTTTGGGCAGTATGGCCATTTTAACAATATTGATTCTCCCTATCAATGAGCATGGAATGTTTTTTTCTTTGTTTGTGTCACCTCTGATTTCTTTGAACAATGTTTTGTAGTTCTCCTTGTAAAGATCTTTCACCTCCCTGGTTAGCTGTATTCCTAGGTATTGTACTTTTTTTGTGGCAGTTGTGAATGGGATTGCCTTCCTGATTTGGCCCTCAGCTTGGCTATTGTTGGTGTATAGGAATACTAGTGATTTCTGTACATTTATTTTGTACTGTGAGAGTTTGCTAAGTTGTTCATCAGCTGAAGGAGCTTCTGGGCTAGAACTATGGGGTTTTCTAGATATAAGATCATGTTACCTGCAAACAGATAGTTTGACTTCCTCTCTCCCTGTTTGGAGGTCCTTTATTTCTTTCTCTTGCCTGATTGCTATGGCCAGGACTTCCAATACTGTGTTGAATAGGAGTGGTGAGAGCGGGCATCCTTGTCTTGTGCCAGTTTGCAGGGCGAATGCTTCCAGGTTTTGTCCATTCAGTGTGATGTTGGCTATGGGTTTGTCATAGATGGCTCTTATTATTTTGAGATATGTTCCTTTAATATGTAGTTTATTGAGAGTTTTAAATATGAAGAGGTGTTGAGTTTTACCAAAAGCCTTTTCTGCACCTATTGAGATAATCATTGGTTTTTGTCTTTAGTTCTGTTTATGTGGTGAATCACATTTATTGGTTTGTATATGTTGAACTCCTCCTATTGCCTCCTAGAGATAAAGCCTACTTGATCGTAGTGGATAAGATTTTGATATGCTGCTGGATCCAGTTTGCCAATATTTTATTGAGGATTTTTTGCATCGATGTTCATCAATTATGTTTTCTTTTGAGAAATGTCTATTTCAAATTTTTTGCACATTTTAAAATCAGATTATTAGATTTTTTCCTATAGAGTTGTTTGAGCGCCTTACATATTCTAATTATTAATCCCCCATCAGATGGATAGTTTGCTAATATTTTCTCCCATTCTGTGGGTTGTCTATTCATTTTGTTGATTGTTTTCTTTGCTGTGCAGAAGCTTTTTAACTTGATGTGATCCCATTTGTCCATTTTGCTTTGGTTGCCTGTGCTTGTGGGGTATTATTCAAGAAATTTTTGCCCAAACTAGTGTCCTGGAGGGTTTCCCCAATGTTTTCTTGTAGTGGTTTTATAGTTTGAGGTTTTAGATTTAAGTCTTTAATCCATTTTGATTTGATTTTTGTATATGGTGAGAGATAGGGGTCTAGTTTCGTTCTTCTGTGTACAGATATCCAGTTTCCCCAGCACCATTTATTGAAGAGACTGTCTTTTCCCCAATATATGTTCTTAGCACTTTTGTCAAAAATGAGTTCACTGAAGTTGTGTGAATTTGTTTCTGGGTTCTGTATTCTGTTCCATTAGTCTATATGTCTGTTTCTTTGTTTGTTTGTTTTTGTTTTTCAGACAGAGTCTTACTCTGTCTCCCAGGCTGGAGATCTTGGCTCACTGCTACATCTGTCTCCCAGGTTCAGGTGATTCTCCTGCCTCAGCCTGCCAAGTAGCTGGGGTTACAAGTGTGCACCATCACACCTGGCTAATTTTTGTATTTTTAGAAGAGACAGGGTTTCACCATGTTGGCCAGGCTGGTCTCAAACTCCTGACCTCAGGCGATCTGCCCACCTTGGCCTCCTAAAATGCTGGGATTACAGGCATGAGCCACTGCACCCAACCTATATTCCTATTTTAATGCCAGTACCATACTGCTTTGGTCACTATAGCTCTGTAGTATAATTTGAAGTCAGGTAATGTGATTCTTCTAGTTTTGTTCTTTTTGCTCAGAATAGCTTTTGCTATTCTGGGTCTTTTATGGTTCCATGTATATTTTAGGGTTTTTTTTTCTATTTCTGTGAAGAATGTCATTAATATTTCCATAAGGATTGCATTGAATCTGTAGGTTGCTTTGGGTAATATGGACATTTTAACAACATTGATTCTTCTAATCCATGAGCATGGACTATCTTTCCATTTGTGTCTTATTCAATTTCTTTCAGCAGTGTTTTATCATCTTCATTGTAAAGCTCTTTCACTTCTTCAGTTAAGTTAATTCTTAGATAATTTAATTATTCTTGTGGTTATTGTAAATGGGATTACTTTTTTGATTTATTTTTCAGATTGTTCACTGTTGGCATACAGAAATGTTACTGATTTTTGTATGTTGATTTTGTAATCTGAAACTTTACTGAATTTTAAAATCAGTTCTAATAGTTTTTTGGTGGAATCTTTAGCTTTTTTCCAAATATAAGATTATGTCATCTGCAAACAGGATAATTAGACTTCTTCCATTCAAATTTTGATGTCGTTTACTTCTTTCTCTTGTCTGATTGCTCTAGGTAGGACTTCTAATACTATGTTGAATAACAGTGGTGAAAGTGGGCATCTTTGTCGTGTTCCAGATCTTAGAGGAAAGGCTTTTCATTTTCCCCTATTCAATATGATACTAGCTGTGGTTCTGTCATATATGGTTTCTATTATGTTGAGGTATGTTCCTTTTATGCTCAGTTTTTCTTTAGGATTTTTATTATGAAGGGATGTTGAATTTTATTGAATGCATTTTCAGTATCATTTGAAATGATCATATGGTTTTTTTGTCCTTTATTCTGTTGATATGATGTATCACTTTGGTTGATTTGCATATGTTGAATCCCAGTTGGTCGCAACTAATGATCTTTTTAATAAATTGTTGAATTCATCTTGCTAGTATTTTTTGAGGACTTTTGCATCAATATTTATCAGAAATAATGACTTGTAGTCTTTTTTTTTTATGTGCTGGTCTGGTTTTTGTATCAAGGTAACACTGGCCTCATAGAATGAGTTTGGGAGTATTCCCTCCTCCTCTATTTTTCAGAATAGTGTGAGTAGGATTGGTATTGGCTCTTCTTCAAATATTTGGTAGAAGTCAGCAGTGAAGCCATCAGATCCCAGACTTTTTTTTACTGGGAGACTTTTTATTACAGCTTCTATCTCGTTACTTGTTATTAGCGTTTTCAGATTTTGTATTTCTTTGTGGTTCAGTCTTGGTAGGTTGTATGTGTCTAGAAATTTATCCATTTCCTCTAGATTTTCTCTTCTACTGGCATATAGCTGCTCATAGTAGTTGCTAATGATCCTTTGAATTTCTGTAGTATCAGTTGTGATGCCTCCTTTTTCATCTCTGATTTTATTAGAGTCTTCTTTCTTTTTTCTTAGTTAGGCTAAAGGTTTGTCAATTTTGTTTATCTTTTCAAACAAACTTTTGGTTTCATTGATCTTTTGTGTTTTTTTCATTTCAAATTTATTTCTGTTCTGATCTTTATTATTTCTTTTCTTCTACTAATTTTGGATTTGGTTTGCTTTTGCTTTTTTAGTTAAGATACATTGTTGCATTATTTATTTGAAGTTTTTCTTCTTTTTTGATATAGGCACTAATAGCTATAAAGTTCCCTCTTAGTACTGCTTTTGCTGTATCCTGTAGGTTTTGGTATGTTGTGTTTCCATTATCATTTGTTTCAAGAAATGTTTCAGTTTTTTTCATAATTTATTTATTGACCCACTTGACATTCAGGAGCATATAAAACAGTCTATTCTTGAAGGGAGGAGATTAATTCATTGTAAATACTTTAAAATCTTAATCTTCTTGTATCCCATTTTTTTTTCAGTGTAAAACTATTATAATAACCTATGGTACATCCAAATTTAACCTTCTTAATACATAGAAGAGGTTGTAGCCTTGAATTTAAAGTGTTTGTGAGAATTAGAGTGTGTTGCATGTTTAACAAATATTGAGTGAGCCCCAATTTACTTCAGGCCCAAAGGCAGGTGTTGGGGATTCAAAGGTGAATCAGACATAGTATCTACCCTTAAGAAACTCAGTTCACTGGAGATCTTGATGTGGAAACAGATAGATTTCTGTCTTAATGGTCGGCACAGAGATGAGGAAATCCCAGAGTAGAGATAAGTAACCCCAAGGCTGGGAATTTAGGGAGAATCTCCCAGAAGAAATGATCTGAACAGGATCAGGAAAGAAGAGAGTGATTGGAAAAGCTCAGGATTTGTGTTTATTTGGGCGTTAAGATGCAGCTTGCCGCCTGTTGTTGCATTTCTTGTTTCATTGTATTTTTCCAATAAAAATATTTTTAGAATCCTCCCATGCCACTTTGGACTGTGATTTGGCTGCTTGTGCCTGAAACAGAGCCTGGCACATAGCAATGCCTAATAAATTTTTGTCAGATGATGGGTGGATGGGTGGATGAACAGATGGATGGGTGGATGAACAGATGGATGGATGGATGGATGGATGGATGGATGGATGGATGGATAGATGGATGGATAGATGGACAAGCTATACTCACACTGAATTCCTTCCCAAGGTGACTGTGGACTCGCAGCCTGTGTGGCCACCTGTGAGCAGATATGGGTTCAGAATTGAGGACACAGGCCACATGTACATGATCCTGACTCCCTCACACATCCAGATTCAATGGCTCCACAGCTCAGGACTCATGATCATGGAGGCCAGCAAAGTCAGCAAGGCCCAAGGCCATGGCCTGTGCGGTGAGGTGGGACCCAGCTTGGGGGAAGGGGATGCTTCCCACTTCCGCCTCTGCCCCCAGACATAATTACTCTTGGAGCAGGAAAGACTGGAACAGAATACCAGGCCAGAGGTGGGAGCAGCAGAGCTGCCAGGGCAAGGAGGCCTAATGTCTTGTGTTCTGGGGCCTAAGCTGCCAATAGGGAGATATAAGAGGGCGGGACTCAGCAAGTTGTCACTTCAGCCGGGATTGTCTGTCAGCTTCCCTCACAGCCTTCTAATGTCGGATAATCCTTTCCATCTGCGTGAGCCTGGGCATTTCACAAAGCACTTCCACACTCTAATCTTATTTATTCCTGGTCATCCACACAACAGCACTGAGAGATGGCCATTAGTATCCCCACTGAACTGAAGAAGAAAGGGGGCTCAGAGAGATTAAGGAGCTTACCTAAGGGCACACAGCAAAGCTGCCACAATACACAGAACTAATGCTCTTCAGACCATAGCATAATTGCAGAGCATGCCCTAAGGGATTGAAGTATTCTCATAAGGAAAAGAGGTATCGGACAAGCCTGGATGTGGGCTGCTGTTCATCTCAGGGGCATAAGCACATGGACACTCATGGGGCACTCCATGACAGACCACCATGATTGTGATGATGGGTGAGATAAAAAACACTTATAACACACACACACACACACACACGTACACCCTCCATCCTCCACCTGCACCCCTGGTGATCATTCACACATTCACATTCATGCCTCTCTGCATCCAAATGCCCTCCACACATGCACTAACACATGCAGTTCAGCTCTATACTCATTCTTTGTGCAACACATATTTGCCATGTACTAGTCACTGGGGAGAAAACAGTGAACGAAACAAACAAAATCCCTGTTTTATGATGCTTCTGTTCTTAACACAAACACTTCTTACAGACATGCCACCATCACGACCACCACCACCACCATCACCATCACTACCACCATCTTTTTCTCATCATTTCTTCCTTCTCCTCTGTTCATTCCCAGCAAAGAGCACTGTGGTCAGCAGTAGCCTGGTGAGCCGACTCCTCCCTAGGATACCTGTGTGTCATCCCTCACTGACTTAAAGCCAAGACCCAAAGTGTGACTATGGGAATCATTAATAATATATTAATAAGAGTTTGCCTTTAATCATGCTTTATATTCACAGAATGGTGGTTAGAGGTGTTAGAACAGAAGTTGGATCATTTATATCTCCATTTTATTTGAATGAACATTTGATAGCTGGGCACCCTGCTAGACAAACTTGGAGGTTGCTGAGACAAATGAGAATCTAAAAGAAAATGAGTCTTTGCACTCAGAGAGCTACAATCTTTTATGAAAGGCTGACCTGCAAGCCAGTGACTGTTACACAGATTTTGGAATGTCATGGATGGTGCATCTGAGGCATCCTTGAAGGAAGGACATCTGAGAAAGTATTTCAGACAGAGGAAACAGCTTGAGCGAAGTTGTGGGCAGGAAAGTGTGTGTCTGGAGCATATAGATGGTAGGTGGGAGATGAAACCAGAAGTTTAGGTCACATTAAAAGCTAGGACAGATAAACTTCACCCTTGTCCCCATCTCAGTGCCTTAACACAACAAAAGCTTATTTCCTGCATACATAAGTTCCCAGTCAGAGACCCAGATTCCTTCCATCTTCTGGTTCTGCCATGTCAACATGAGTTTCTAAGTTCACAGGAGACAGGTGGGAAGGTTTTATGGACTAGGCCTGGAGGTGGTACTCGTCACCTTCACTCACATGCCATTGGCTGGGACTCACCCAGCTGCAAGGGCGTCTGGGAAAAATACACTGACTGCCCAGGAAAAGGAGGGAACGGTTGTTATAATTAGCTAGCAATCACTGGTAAAGCAGATTTTTTGGGGAGTAGCTTTTTATTTTGCTGTAATATAGCAAAACTTATAAAAAAAGTTTAGAATCTGCAAAGATAGTGTAAGGTAGTGTACACCTTTTACCCGCATTTACCAGTGGTTCACATTTTGCCCCATTTGCTTCTCTCCTTCTCTCTCTCTCTCTCTGTGTATGTGTGTGTGTGTATGTATGTATGTGTGTGTATACATTTTTATAAACACATGCAATCCATATATATACACACATTTTTCAGAACCATTAGAAAATAACTTCAAGACATTGTATCCTTTTACCCCTAAATACATGTGTATTTCCTAAGTACAAAGACGTTTTCTTTTGTAGCAGGTTTCCTAGCTTCCTTTCACATAATTTCCCTCACCTATAAAATGGGGATAATGGTATTCTTGACCTCAAAGAACTGTGAGGAATACAAAAAGTGGGAGCTGACGACATGGGAGTGGTAGTGATGATCGTGGCTGGTGGGATTGTTCGGCCTCTTTCAGGTATCTGTGATGGAGATGCAGCCAATGACCTCACCCTGAAGGATGGCTCAGTGGTGGGTGGGGCTGAGGACCCTGCTCCCTTTCTGGACAGCTGGCAGGTGCCTAGCTCCCTGACTGCAGTGGGCCAGACCCGCTTCCGCCCAGACAGCTGCGCCACAACTGACTGCTCGCCCTGCCTTCGCATGGTGTCCAACCGCACCTTCAGTGCCTGCCACCGCTTTGTATGTGCCAGCTGGGTCCAGCATTGGGGACACCTCCTGGGCTGTGGGGGGATGGCAACACCTACCTGCAGAGGCTCATTGTTCTTTCTGGGCAAGGAGGGGAGGAGCTGGGCACTGGGATGTGTGACATCCGAGTAAGCAGCCCTGCCTGATGCATATGCCCAGGTGCCTCCGGAGTCATTCTGTGAGCTGTGGATCCGGGACACCAAGTACGTGCAGCAGCCCTGCGTGGCCCTGACTGTGTACGTGGCCATGTGCCACAAATTTCACGTGTGCATCGAGTGGCGGCGCTCTGACTACTGCCGTGAGTTTGCAGGGCAGGGGAACCCTCCATTGTGACTGTTGCTCCCATCCCCTGTTAAAGTGGGAAAATGCTCCCAGACCCAAGTTCATGTATGTTTTCCAGCTTTAATCATTCATGGATGTATGTACATTAGTAAATTTATAAATATTTTATATGTTTAATTTACATTTAATTTTTATATCCTATAAAAATACATTTCATATTAATGAACACATATTTATTATGAGTCCTATGAATATATTAACACATAGTAATTGTGTTGTTATTTTAGTATTTGCTTTCTTTGAGTCTCTTCTCTGTAAGTGGAGACTGTAACCATCGCCCCCGCCCAGGGTGGTTTTGAGGGTGTGGGGGAATGTGTGCCGAGTGCTCACATAGACCTGCCCCACGGACACCGTCCTGCACATCTTAGTTTCCTCTGCCTCCTTTTTGCTCACCTTTCTCTTCTTCCAGTCTTTCCCCTCCTTCCTGCAGGAAGGAAATGAGATCTGCCTCCTCCTCCTCCAATTAGGTTTGACTGGTGGGGTCCACAGGGGTGGCCTGGGCTAGAGTAGCTTGATTTATAAATGTAAACACATCCAGAAAGGCTGGCGTTGGCTCACAGGAAGGTCACACCCACAATATGACAGGGAAAAGAGGAAAAGACAAAAGTCCTCTTGGGTTGTGCTCTTCAAAGTGTGGATCCCAACTCAGCGGGTATGAAATCAATTTAGAGGGTCAGCACCAGCATTTAAAAAAATACAATAGAAGAGAATAGAAAATACCAGTGTGTATTGCACATCGAAAGTTTAGTATTATTTTGTAAAAGAGATTTTTTTATTTTATATAGAAGCGATTTTCAATCCTAAATACCCTTTGAAATCACTCAGGGAACTTGAAAATGCATGGGCCTCACAATCAGAGATTCAATTGGCCTGGGGTGGGGTCCCCACAATGATACCTCAAAAACTCCCTAGGGATTCTTTCATAGTCGACTTTGAGGACCACTGTTCTACATGCTTGTGTGTATTGGGCCACAATGTAAAATCTACTTTTTACAATCAAGAAAGTTTGAAAACACTGATCTAGAGCCAGAGATTGGCAAACCTTTTCTGTAAAGAGCCAGAAAGTAAGTATTTGATGCCTTGTGTGCCATATGGTCTCAGTCATAAGTCCTCAACTCTACCTTTTTAGTACAAAAACAGCCTTAGGCAGAATGTAAATGAACAGGCATGGCTGTGTTCCGATAAAACTTTATTTGTGAAAACAGACAGTGGGCTGGATTTGGGCTGTGGGCTGTACTTTGCTGAGTCCTGATCTAAGGGAGGAGGTGATGTCACCAAGCCCTTTGACTTATGCACTCTCTGCTGAGGTGCTTATGACACTCTGAGCCCCCTCCTCATCCCCTCCTGTTCTTTCGGCCCTCAATGGGGAGCCCTACCTGGGGTCTGAGGTAGGCCTGGTGCCCACTGTGCCCCTGCAGCCTTCCTGTGCTCCAGCGACTCCACATACCAGGCATGTGTGACAGCCTGTGAGCCACCCAAGACATGCCAGGATGGGATACTAGGGCCTCTGGACCCAGAGCACTGCCAGGTGCTGGGCGAGGGCTGCGTCTGCTCCGAGGGCACCATCTTGCACCGGCACCACTCTGCACTCTGCATCCCAGAGGCCAAGTGTGGTAGGTTCCTCCCCTCCCTGAGCAGGGGCCTCCAAATTCAGCCTTGGTCTCACCTCTTGTTGCCGATAGCTGAGGCCCATCTGCATCCTTTCAGGTCTGCTTAGGGGTGGTCAGTATCCCAGGGAGAGTCTAGCCTGGGAAGGTCTGGGCTCACCTTCCTCACCTCGCACCCTTCCATTCCCCTCTGCAGCCTGCACTGACAGCATGGGGGTGCCGAGGGCCCTGGGGGAGACCTGGAACAGCTCCCTCAGCGGCTGCTGCCAGCACCAGTGCCAAGCCCCAGACACCATCGTCTCGGTGGATCTGGGCTGCCCTGATCCCCGCCCTGAGAGCTGCCCGCGATTCGGGGAGGTGGCCTTGCTCCTACCTACCAAGGACCCCTGCTGCCTGAGGACTGTCTGTGGTGAGTGTCCACCTTTATTTCCTTGGACCTCAACTGTAAAACAGTTAAAACAACTGTAAAACAGCTATCCATCAGCCCTGCACACCAACCCTGATGGATAGGACAAGGCCTAGGAAAAGCAAAATGTCTTGTAGGGGGTGAGCTGGGAGGAGGGGAGAACCCTGTCTGGGGGCAGAGGCAGAGGCGCAGGAGTCAGTGCAGTGAGTGCTGTGGAGCCAGGCAGCCTGGCCACTCTTCCTTCCCCACCTGTAGCCTTGTGGCCTTGGGCAAATCATTTCACATCCTCTGTGCCTTCGTTCATTCTCCCGGAACATAAGCTGATGATCGGGCCCATCTTTGGGGTTGCTGTGAGATGGGGCACGTGTCAATGGATATTAGCTCTTGCTAATCTTCTGTCCCAGCCCTGAACCCTCGTGTGACCCTCAAAGGCCTCATCTAGGAGTGTGGGTCCTGGGGGCTGGGAGGAGCAGTGAGGGGAGGAGTGGGCCAGGCATCCAGGGTTTGGGCAGTTGTCCAGTGCTCTCCACTAGAGAGCATTGGGGACATCCAGCCCCAAGGTGACAGGCCCTTTGGTCCCCGGGGCCAGTGTGTAACCAGACCCTGTGTGAGGGCCTCGCCCCTACCTGCCACCCAGGCCACCACCTCCTCACCCACTTCCAGGAGGACTCCTGCTGCCCCAGCTACAGCTGTGGTGAGAGGCCTGGGGTGGGGAGGGTGGGGGATGGACTGAGGGCAGTGTGGGGAGGACAGCTCTGGGAGCAGGGGCTCAGGTGTGGCCAGGCAGGTTCCTCTCCCAGCACCTAAATCCGGCCTTTTCCCCAGAGTGTGACCCAGATCTCTGTGAGGCAGAGCTTGTCCCCAGCTGCCGACAGGACCAGACCCTGATCGCCGGCCGCCTGGCGGACTCCTGCTGCACCTCCTACTTCTGCGGTGGGTCGCCGCCACCAGACGCCAGCGCACACAGCTGGATCACAGTTCGCTAGCCTCACCCCTGTGTCCTTGGGCAGCTGGCAGGAAAGGCTGGGGGTCTTCAGATGGGGTGGGAGAAGGAAGGACAAGCTCACTGTCCAGGAAACAGGGTGGGAGGAAGAGAACACCGACCCTGTGTCCCCCCCTAGATTACTGAGCAAGAGGAAACTGGTGCTTGTTCCGTGTAAACGTTTGGGTAGACATGAGGGAGAACTTCCAGATTCTGATTCCAGAATGGGTCACATGAGACCATGCGGTGCTGCCATTAGTTAGCTCCTGCCTGGGTTGTTGAGGAGCCCCCACCCCCAGCAACGTGCTGTGTGCCAAGCTCCTACGAGGGGACTGCTGTGACAGCATTGACCCTCTTCCCCCTCAGCCTGTGGCGACTGTCCAGACCCCATCCCCGAATGTCAAGAAGGGGAGGCACTCACCGTGCACCGGAACACCACGGAGCTCTGCTGCCCTCTGTACCAGTGTGGTGAGTCCTGGCTGGGCACATGGCTGGCTGTGGCGGGAAGGACCCTTCACAGAGTCCCCACCCCGGGACTAATGGGGGTAGACAGGGAGCAACAGAGTGCTCCCAGGTGG
Source organism: Colobus angolensis palliatus (assembly GCF_000951035.1). Taxonomy (NCBI): domain Eukaryota; kingdom Metazoa; phylum Chordata; class Mammalia; order Primates; family Cercopithecidae; genus Colobus; species Colobus angolensis. The sequence goes on from NW_012114755.1 coordinate 1,096,169, forward strand.
TGAGCTGTGGAGGGCCGAGGAGCTGAAGCCAGGACGAGTGCAGGCCCACCTGAAGAAGCTGGGTCAGACTGTCAGGCTGGAGGGTGGGAGGTCCAGGTCTGTCCCCTCCATGGAGGCCCCCAAGGGCCAGACGGAGGCTTGGGTTAAAGGCAAATACTTGGATCCCTTCATCCCCCACAGCACTGATAAGAAGTCCTCATTCCCTGACTCACCCAAGGCCCCCCTTCAGGGTCCCTTTCGCCACCATGTCACCATAGTGCCTGCTCCTGGAGGCTGTATCACAGAAGGCCCCGTGTTGCAAAGCCTCTGAAGCTCTTTTATTTTGTAATGATAAATAAAAGTATACTTTTCCCAATATTTTTATAGGGCCTGGTACCTGTATATATGATACTATACATACATGTAGACATGTGTAGTATGTGCGTATCATGTACTGTGTTCATAGTACCTTGATATAGAATGCACTGTGTACACAGTACCTCAGTAGTAACTGTTAAGCATAGTGCAGCCAGCATTATGGGCTGTAAGTAAACCTAATGGATGAAAATGAACAAAATGGTTCGATTTAAATTTTGTTCAATTTACAAAAATTGCTTTGCACACTGATAATAGAATAAGCATGAGGTTTTTTCTTACACAGAGTAGGAGAGGGGCCTCCACCAGGACACCCAAGGGCTGCCCTGATTGGTTCAATGTCAAGAGCCACCTCCGAAACAATGTAGGCTCCCATCCCGTGAGAGTTGCCCAGATTACCTGGCCACACCTGACCAGGAGCTGGTTGGCCCACTTGCCACAGTATTTGCCAGACTGATGTGAGGAGAGATTCACTATCCTTTCTCCTTCTCTTCACATTTCTTCCCATGTTTCTCAGGAGGCAGCCTAGTCCTGTGGATGGAGTATGGGCATAGTCAGTTGGTTTCCGAACCTCAGTTAGGCTGTCTACCAGCTGTGCGGCCCAGGGCAAGTTCCTTACTCTCTGAGGCAAAGTTGCTCCTTTGTAAAATGGTGATGCTAGTATCTGCCTTGAGGGGCTGTTGTGGAAATTAGAGATAATTTATGTGAAGGACCTAATGGTCCTTGGTATGCAGTAAGTGCTCAAAAACAGAGGCTGTTGATATCACTTTCTCCCAGTCTTCATCATACTTTTACTGTTACAAAAGCACTGTATATGCCTTATAGAAAGTACAAATTCCAACTAAATGCAAGAAAATGAAAATACCACCTTCCTACCTGCTAGATAATTCCACTGCCAATGCTTTAGTGGATACATATCCTTCCAGATTCTCTCTATTTTATGTAGATGTGTGTATTATGTACCAAAATCATCTCATCCTGGACATACTCTTTTTTTTAACTGGCTGTTTTCAGTGAACAATCTCTACCTTTCCACATTAATACGTTTTCAACTTGTCTCATGCCAGTCCGTGTTTCTTCTTGTTTGTCCAATCCAGGATTCAGTCCCGGACAATGCATTATAATGACGTGCCTCACATCTCTCTTAACCTAGCACAAGTCCCTTTTCCTGTGTGACCTCCCACTGTAGAGTCCAGGCCATGACCCTGCGGAGTCCCCGCTTCTGGACTTCGCCAGTTGCTTTCTTTTGGAGCTGCTTTCCTTGTTCCCTGGGCCTCTGTGCTTCCTAAAACTGAAATTTCCATCTAAGACTTGATAGGTTCAAGTTAAAAATTTGGGGCTAGACAGTGCGTGCATAAGCTTCATAGCACATCACATTGGGTGCCAGACACTATCGGGCTGAGCCACTAGAATCGATGTTAACGTTGGCCCAGGTTAGGGTGATACCGTAATCCTAAGATCTCTCTATCTTACATTTTTCCTCTTCCAACCAGAAAATAACCTATTACTTTGACACCATAAAAATGCCCTTCCTCATAATTTTTTGGAACACCATTTGATACTCCTTGATTGTGACAATAACTTTATTAGTAAATCAAGTAGCTCTTAGAGTTTTCAGATCCTCACCTGCCGTGCTGACCTTTGCCCCTCCCCTATCCACCAAAGTGTTGCACCCAAGGAGTTCCCTCACCCCTTGCCTTGTTCTCTCAGCAAATGAGAATGGCTGAGGAATCCTGAACTGAGAAGTCAGCCTGAAGACTAGGAAGAAAGGAAGTGTGGGCCCTGCAGGGTAGCATCAGCTGAAGCAGGGCAGGCTCAGGTGGGCCCCAAGTGGATGAAGTTTCCACAGGGTCGGAAAGGTTGTGTTAGACAGAGCGGGGTGTTCCCTGTCAGCAGACCTTACCCTAGTGGCTGGCTTTCCTTGGACCACCTCTTGCAGGGTGACTGCAGACTGGGGAGGCCCAATTTAATGAGCTTGAGGTTCTGACCCTGTCATGTCACCAGTGCCTCACAGGCACAGCACCAGGACCTGAAGTAGCTCCCTGGGGAGACTTTGGGTGCCCAGACTCTTCCCTGGAGCTCCGAGGACAGTGGGGGTCACTAAGGAGGAGCTGGGGGTAGCCCTTCCTTAGCCCTTCTTAGGATTCACACCCGCAGGTGCCTGTGACTGATGTGTTGCCTGCCTCTCCTCCCCCACAGTGTGTGAGAGCTTCCGCTGTCCCCAAGTGCAGTGTGGCCTGGGCACTGCCCTGGTGGAGGTGTGGAGCCCCGACCGCTGCTGCCCCTACAAATCCTGTGGTGAGTCCGTGGTCAGGACAGCCTCCCCACTGGGAGATCCAATGGCCCTGCTGAGGAGGGGTTGGGGGAGCCCGGCCCACCACTGTCCACTCCTCTCAGGTCTGTCCCCTGCAAGGTCTCTAGAGGAAGCCACCAGAATCAGCTTCCTCCTGCATCCGCACTCCGAGTGCTAAATGTTTCTATAGCCTTTTCTCTCCAGGGTAAAAGAAGGAAAAAGCAAATTTCCCATTCCAAAGAGGGTTTCCATCTTAAAAAGTCCTTACTGCGTCAGGGCGCGTTGGCTCACACCTGTAATTCCAGCACTTTGAGAGGCCCAGGCAGGTGGATCATGAGGTCAGGAGTTCAAGACTAGCCTGGCCAAGATAGTGAAACCCTGTCTCTACTGAAAATACAAAAAAATCAGCCGGGCACGGTGGCAGGTGCCTGTAAGGAGGTGGAGGTTGCAATGAGCCAAGATAGCGCCACTGCACTCCAGCTTGGGTGACAGAGTGAAACTCCATCTGAAAGAAAAAGAAAAAGAAAAGAAATAAAAAGAATAGGCTCTGGACCAGGTGGAGGGATTAATCCAGGTGACAAAAGGAAACCTGTGATTGGCCTATCTGCCTATTTATCCTCACTCCACACCCAGTGGAGAGCTTGGTGTTCAGAATCCATCACTGCCCACCTGTCTAACCAGCAGAGCTGCAGGCCTCCTCCTGCCCTCAGGGATGGAAGGAGGCTGAGATTTGGGCCTCTTTGTCTCCTCTCCCAGGCCTGGCCTGAAGCTGGGTCTTCAGAAGATGGGTTGTGCCAGCAGTGAGAGGTCCAGGGTACCCAGGGGATTTCTACCTGGACATCCCTGATGAAGTGGGACCTGGCCCCTTGTGTTTTTCAGAGTGTGACTGTGACACAATCCCGGTGCCCCGGTGCCATCTGGTATGGAGACCCTTCTCCCCCAACACCCCCTGGTCTGCTCCCCTTTCCTTTCCTCTCTATCCCCTCCTCTAGAGAACCTGATCCTTTAATCTAGTGCAAGGAACCCCTGGTTGCAAGTTAGCATTCTTGTCCCAAGCTCTGCCACTGGCTTTCTGGGTATGGTGCCCTCCTTTGTAAAGTCGACATAATCATGATTTAGAGTTGTGGTAAGGATTCAGTACAATGATGATGAAAATTATCATGAAGATGATAGTGATGATGCTGATGGTGGCAATGATGGTGGGGACAGTGAGGAGGATGGTGGTGGCTATGATGGTGATAGTGCAGTGATGACGGCGATAATGCAATGATGATGGTGGTGCTGGGTTGGTAAGGATGGTGGTGATGGTGACGACGGCGATAATGCTATGACAATAGTAGTGGTAGGGACGGTGAGGATGGTGGTGGTGGTGACAATGGTGATAATGCAATGACAATGATGGTGGTGATGGTGAGGATGATGGTGGGGGTGGTGGTGATAATGGTGATAACGCAGTGGTGGTGGTGGTGATGGGGATGGTGAGGATGAAGGTGGTGGTGGTGGTGATAATGCAATGTCGGTGGTGGTGGGGATGGTGAGGATGATGATGGTGGTGAAGATGATAATGGTGATGATGATGATGATGACAATCATGACAGTAGCTAATGTTTATTGAGAGTTTACTAAGTGCCAGGAACTTTCCTAGGCGTTTCATGTGTATTATTTATTCTCACAACAACCCTGTGAGGTTGATTCTGTTGTTTTCTCAATCCTACAAACAAGGAAGCTAAGGTTAAGGTCATGAAGCTAGTATATCACAGAGCCAGAGCTGACACCTAGGAAATCTGTCTCCAGAGACAGTGCCCTTAGCCACCAGGCTGCATGGCCACTGAGGGAAGTGAAAATACTTTAAGAAATGTGAAGTTACGTTTACAGTCATTTTCTGAATTATATGTAACCCTCACACCCCAGCACACATTTCCTCTCACTCTGACCCCCATTCCCCCTTCCTTAAAATTGCTGAAGAAAGGTGAGAAGTACTGTGAGCCACCCAGGGCTCTGTCCCTCACTGAGAAAGGGGAGGACACTGGACAGTGCTCCTCATCAGGGAGGCATGGGAATCACACTGGGACTGAGCTTCCAGGATGCTGCGGGGCCCCAGGTCTGCCAGCCCCCTCCTGCCCACCACAGGGAGGGACTGACATAGAGAGGGGCCCAGGTGGCAGACTGCTCCTGAGGGCCAGGCTGGCCCCCACCCCAGGGTGCTGACTGCCTCTGCCCCACCCAGTGGGAGAAATCCCAGCTGGACGAGGAGTTCATGCACAGCGTGGACAATGTGTGTGGCTGCGCCAAGTACGAGTGTGGTGAGTGGGGGAAGCCTCGGGGCAGAGCCAGGCAGGGGGGCCATGGGTGCCTGGGCTCTAGATGACCGTTGCCACCCTGCATGCCCATCCAGTGAAGGCCCCAGTGTGTCTGAGCCGCGAGCTGGGCGTGATGCAACCCGGCCAGACGGTGGTGGAGCTCTCAGCAGACGGCGTGTGCCACACCTCCCGCTGCACCGCCGTGCTCGACCCTCTCACCAGCTTCTACCAGATCAACACCACTTCCGTGCTGTGTGACATCCACTGCGAGGCGGTAGGGTGTCGCCCAGGGTGGGGTGGGTGGTGTCAGGAGAGCTAGCCTGGCAGACCCTGTGTGCTCCAGGAATCAGAGGGACCCTTCAAGCTGCCCTAAGCCTCCAAGACAAGTCAGAGAGGCCCTCAGAGAACTCTGTAGAAAGTGCCAAGAAAGGGACTGGGTTGGGAGAGGCCAGGAGGAGAACAGTAAGGGACAGATTTAGTGCCTGGCAAGGGTGGGTGTTGACAGAGAGAGCACACACTTATTAGGTACCTGTGGAATGCCTGGCACATTCCCTGTCCCTTTGGTTTGCATGCTTGTATTGCTACTATTTGGTGAGCACTTCTTCACGTCCAGTACTTAGGATGGTGACTGGCTTCTAGTAAGGGCTAATAAATATTAGTTGGATAAAGGGGGTTAGAATTATTCCCATTTTTCAGAGGAGACAACTGAGACTTAGGGAGACTCTGTCATTTGTCAAAAGTCCTACAGGAACTGAGACTCAAATGGAGGTCTGTCTGGAATAAAAACTGGCATCCTACTTAGCAGAAATGTCTTGGAAAGGGTGGAGATACTCTTTGCTGTAAGGGAGGCTCAGGGCAGATACAGGGATGATTAGCTGCCTGCGACAGAAGGAGGCTGGGAGCTCCTCTTCCCGAGTACCTACAGAGGACCCTTCCGGACTCTGGGGTCCCTCATAGAGAAGCAGGCAGTGGGAGAGCCAGGGTGGAGGTGGGCAACTGGCTGAGGCCCACCCCGCCCTGGCCTGCAGAACCAGGAGTACCAGCACCCGCGGGACCTCGCTGCCTGCTGTGGCTCCTGCAGGAATGTGTCCTGTCTCTTCACCTTCCCCAATGGCACCACCTCCCTGTTCTTGGTAAGCAGCCCCCTCGCTGCCCACCTAGGAGGGTGTCCCAGGAGGGGACACCAGGACTAGGGCTCTCTCTGGTTCCCAGGCCAGGGCTGGGTACAAACAGGCTCCCAGACCCTATGGGTTTGCTCAGGCTGTCCATCTGGCCACAGCCCCCATCACCCACTTCTGTGCCCACCAGCCTGGGGCATCTTGGATTGCAGACTGCACTCGCCACCACTGCAGCAGCACTCCCCTGGGTGCCGTGCTCGTCCGCTCTCCCATCAGTTGCCCACCGCTCAATGAGACTGAGTGTGCCAAGGTCAGTGCCTCCTTCTCCACTGAGGCTGTAGGCCAGGGGCATCAGCTTTCTCACTGGCAGTGGGGTGGGGGTCCTTTGAGCAGGAGTGCAGGAGGAAGGGTTCCCTGGAGCCTGTGCCTGCACTGCCACCCCAAATCCACATCTCTCTCTGCATTTCTTTTTGCCCTGACCACATCACACCCTGCCTCTTCACATATCACGTGACCACATGCAGGTGTACACAAACACACACTGTTACATGTTTTAGGCACACTCAGCCAGACACCAACACAGGCCACCAGCCACTCACACACCACACCCTCCAGGGACATTCACATCGGCATGCCAATGCACACACCACGCATCATCACACTTCAAAGCACTCATATAAGCACACTCTTGCACACACATGCCACGCAGATGCATTTCAGTCCTCTGATGGCTGGTGGGTGTCCAGCACTAGCATGGGCAGCTGTCAGTATGGGCGCACCTCAGAGAAAAGGATTTCCTGGAAGGCTTGGGGTTACTGTTGAATTATTAAAGTCCCTGAGATTAACAGTGGACATTTAAAGATTTCTGACTCTTCTCTAGAAAACAAATATACACAGACACTCAATGATACTCTCATACACACACCCACACGTGTAAAATCACACATGTACACACAGATACTCATGTATATGCTCACAAAATCGCACACACATACTGAGACCCTCCCCCCAACACACACTTATGTAGAAAGAACTGTCCCATCCATTGTTTTACCCATTTCACTATAGAGGAGGAGGGCTTTAAGGGATACTTGCCCCCATTTTAGAGATGGGAAAACTAAGCCTAGAGGAAAAGGATGATTTGTCCAGGGCTGAGGTAGAGCCCAGGCCACTGACCCAAGTGAGTGACTCCTGCACCCCTCCTCTCCCTGACCCTTTGTGCTGGGAAGCACTGACAGTGGGGTAGGCAGTGGAAGGCATGAGGGGAGCTGCCCCAGGAAAGATGGGAGGCCCTGCACCATCTTGACCCAGGCTCCTGCCCCAAGGGGGCCACGTGCAGCCTTAGTGCCAGCTTAGCCCCTGTGGCTCTCCTATGGCCTGGCAAGGGGCCTATGTTCCCGCCCTGGGGCATCACAGGGAGAGAAGAGTCAAGACTCCTGTACTCTGCCTGTTTCTGGGATCTTGGCTCCTGGCCTGGACGGGGGTCTCCACACCCACCTCTCCCAACTTCCTCTCTCTAGGTTGGGGGCTCCGTGGTACCTTCCTTGGAAGGATGCTGCAGGACCTGTGAGTGAGCATGGTGGGGGCCAGGGGTGGGGGGCTTTGATGGGGGCACAGGGTGTCATGTCAGGGGACAGATGACCAGGTTCCTGGCCTGGCACCTAAAATGATAGCTCTTCTGGGCTGAGTAGATGAAGGGGTAACATTCCCACCATGGGGCTCATGGCACTGGCGCAAATATGCAGAAGGCTGGAAGCCATGTTTGTGTCCTTGTTCTCATACAAAGCCTCTGCTCCTTGTCAGAGCCAGAGGACATTGGGGCATGGCATTCAGGAGGTCAGTAGTTCACCAGTTACTTTGCCTTCTCCTGCCCCTGCCAAGGCTCCCAGCCTAGACGGTCCCATATGAATTCTCCCATAGTCAGACGCCCTGGTCTTGGAGGAGTCTCCTGGGTGGGATTCAGACCTTCCAGTGTCCCTGACAGTCTGAATGTGAGCTCTGTGCACCTGTCCTGATACCTGGCTCCTGGAGCCCTGGCCACCCAGAGCTGTAGCCCCCAACCACATGCACATGCACATCTCAGTCAGCCTCCGCTTTGCACCACTTTCAATCCCGCACCCACATCTTTCCCCTGTGCCTGCCCTCCTCCTAGGGTGCTCAGACCCCATCTCCAGAAGGCAGTAGAACTTGGGGCCCTGTTATGTGCATTTCATATACTCCAAGAAAGCTGGACTTGGGGCCTCATCGGCTGATCCCTGACCCACAAACTCATGTTCCCTGAATGTCCCGTGTGCCCCTGTGTGACCTGCACCCCTTGTCCCTCTCCCCAGGTTCCCCGGGTACCCTGTTTCCCGTGGTCCCCGTTAGTCCCGCCTCTCCTCCACGGGTTAGTGTCCACTGTCTCTCAGGTACTCCTCTCGGAAGCCCACTGGACTGGAGGCAGGCAGCCGCGTTGCTATATCCAGCAATGTCCCTTCTGCTAGGTGGCCCGTGCTCTGGGGGCAAGGGAGGGGGAGGGCCCCTGCTCCCCACGTCTGGCACAGGCCATTAGGCCTGTAGTGCATGCTGGCTAGTGAGCTGTAGTCCCTGGGCTTGCATGGGAAAGCTTCAGCAGGGCCCGCTCACCTGGCGCCCACCAACGCCCCAGACCGCCACTGCTTTGCTCTTGCTGGTCACTCAGCCAGTCTCAGTCCAGGACCCAGAGGGCCATGTCACGACAGCCCTTAGTTCTCCTGCCTCCTGGAGCAGAGAGGGAAGACAAAGTGGACTTAGCTCTGGCCAGAAGCCATCTAGCTGGTGTAGTAGTAAACCTCTGTGGTGAGGCTCAGAGACCAGAAGTAAAGATTCCATTCCATTTCTAGAGGGATTCCTGGGGTTACAGAGTGAGTGCATGTACCTGGCAAATATTAGTGGAGCTCCAACTATGTGCCAGGCACTGTTCTAGGCACTGTAGAGCCTTGTGGAGCTGACATTTAGTGGGAGAGACAGAATAACAAGTATAAAAATATATACCTCACTTGTCCCCAGATGCTCCTCTGCCCTAGCACAGAGTCCTCAGGGGGGCCCTGCTGGCCTTCCTGCCTCACCTGCTCACACTGCTCTGTCTCTGCCTTCCTAACTCCGCCTCCTTCCAGGGCACTGGGTTAAAAGGCTTTCCCTGGAAGGGGAGGGGTACTAATGCATGGGTGCTAACGCTGGAGGAGAGACCCTCCAGCATGGCACTAACTGCCTGGGGCTGGCCCATCCTACTGCCCCTAAGAAGCCTGGTCTTGGCCACAGCTCCCTTATCCACTTGTCCCCCTAGGTAAGGAGGATGGGCGCTCCTGCAAGAAGGTGACCATCCGCATGACCATCCGCAAGAACGAATGCAGGAGCCACACCCCTGTGCGTGGTTCCCACAAGGCAGTGGGGCAGCAAAAGATGGGGATGGAGGGGATTTGGGGGTGTGAGCACCACAGACTGCCTCACTGGCCTGCCCATTCCAGGTGAACCTAGTGTCCTGTGATGGGAGGTGCCCATCCGCCAGCATCTACAACTACAACATCAACACCTATGCCCGCTTCTGCAAGTGCTGCCGCGAGGTGGGCCTGCAGCGGCGTTCTGTGCAGCTCTTTTGTGCCACCAATGCCACCTGGGTGCCCTACACTGTGCAGGAGCCCACTGACTGTGCCTGCCAATGGTCCTGAGGCCTGGGGGCCCGGGCTAGCTGGACCACCTCTGCCGGCCCCACTTCCTGTTTCCAGCTGGCCCAATGTGAATGGGGGTATTAAAGTTGGTAGAAATCTGGCACATGCTGAGCATGGAATGGTGGGAAGAGGTCACAGGAGTAACCAGAAAGGGTCACCCCTTCCCATCCTGGCTCCCTTTCTGGGCTCCCCATTTTCCACATGTGGGAAAGTGCCATAGCTGAGGGCTCAGGGAGCTCACCTTTGTCCCTGGCTTGAGATGGGAAATGGGCTTTAGGTCCAGGAGCAGCACCCTCTGAACCTCTGTGACCCTGGCCACAGCTCTTGGTGGGGGGTGGTGAGAGCTGTGGGAAGGTGGGAAGGTGCATGGTGCTCACATGGGAACCACAGCTGGACCCAAGACCAAGCACAGGGGCAGGATGCAGTGGCCCATTCTCTTGGCCTTTTTGACTACAGAAGAAACCAGACACAGTAAAAGGAAAGAGGGCTATACCTGCAACACTCAGGCTTGCAGATAGCTGCCCAGAAGGAGTTCCCAAAAGCAAAGATGGTGGATTCCAGGGCCCAGGTTGTCTCACCAAGATCTGTGAAGTCAGAGTGAGCTCAGTGACCTTCACGTCCCCTGTAGTCCAAAGAAAGGTGCCTGGTGTCCTGGTATTGAGATGGTAATTCAGGAAAGGATTTGGAAGACCCAAGCCTGTACCCTTAACCCAAGGCAACCTTCCCAGCAGGCAGGCTGGCCTTGTAAGGTGGTGGTGGGGGAGTGAAACCCTCAGCGAGGCTCCAGCACTGCTTATTTAGGATGCTGGTTGACGGCCCATGCCTCTGAGACCCTAGGTTGCTGAGGGGGTACCTTTAGCCTGCAAATGCAGCTCCAGGCTTTGCAGTGCACCTTTTCTCCAAGGCCATGACAGAGCTGGGCTCAGAGAAGCCTGATTATGGGTTTTGTGACTGAGCCCATGCCAGCCTCTGTGCTCCATGGGACTGTTTAGCAAGAGAGTGTCTGTTGGTGTCAGTGGAACACACAGCCCCAGCCTCCCTGAGCACTTGTGAGAGCCTTGTCACTGAACCAGAGTGTCCCCTAAAGCAGGGCCAGAGCTCCTTTCCACACCCCACTCTGCAAGTCTCCCACCCCTGTGCCACTTTGTGCCACGTGGATCCCAAGGGCATGAACATGACATTGTGCAGGCCCCAGCACTGCCCTGTGTGTCTGAAGATGTGGCTGGATGCCCCTTGAGGTGAGGAGGCTGTGCCAGGATGGCCCCCTGCTGTTTCCAAGCCTCTTTGTGCGCATATTTGTGTTCTGTTTATGTATCAATAAACCACAGGAAGACTTCAGGCTTCTGAGCATCTCTGAGGGAGCCAGGTTTACTTTGAACTTGAAGGAGTATCCACTGCGAAGAGACGACTCTATTTTATGGCTCTGGACATCAGCACCACTTCTGCCCCATCCATCCCAGCACCATGCCCCACTCACAGCAGAACCATTGGTGGGTGTTTGCTGGTTGGAATTGAATGGACCGGAGACTGGCTTCTAGAGGAAGGGGATGAGGAGAAGGATGAGGACATTGGGAGCTGGGGAGCTGGCACCCAGGCGAGGGACTGAGGATTGATCCTGGTTCTGTGGGCCCAGAGACAGATGCTTCTCACAGGAGATGTGGATGAGGCAGACCCAGAAAGTAGGTTTCATATTGGCCTCTTAACATTTCTGTATTTCTTTCCTTGTTGTTCTCCCGATGAGCTCAGTTTGTTTTTGCAGCCATGTCAGCTGTGGCAGGATTAAGGAGCACCCAGGGACAGGTTCTCAGTGACACTTCACCTGTGAAGGACCATTGGGACACCTAAGGAGAAAACGGGAGGGTGCGTTCCTGAGTTGTCTCATGTGGGAAGGAGAAGGAGGGGGGCTAGGAAAGCACCCCTCAATAATAGAAAAAACTCGTAGAGGAGTCAGTGCTTACAGTGCAAGAGCTTCACCCTGCCTAGAGAGGGTAGAACATCTTTTTCTGAACAAACACTTTGAAGGCTTGGCTTTTATTTCATAAGTAAGCTCTTCTTATGGTGCATCTGTCTGCTAACTTGGACCATGAGTCTTTTCCTAATGAAGCTTTATGGCTTTGTAAGCAGCACATTACTAAATAATCAATGGATCAAATAAGAAATCAGAATGGAAACTGGACAACATTTTGATCTGCATAATTTTGAAATTATGACACATTAACCTGTGAGATGCAGCTAAAGCAGTACTTAGAGAAACATTTATAGCCTTAAATGCATACATCACACTTCTTAATTTCTCATCATTACAGCCAGAGATGGGTGGGAGAAGGCTTCCAAATTTCTCTATAAGGGATGATGATCCATGGCTTGTAGTCAGTTATCTCCTTAGCTACACACACTCCCTAAATCAATAGTTTTCAGAGTTTTGAACTCTGATTTCAACAGACCATGACTTTAAACAGAACATGGCTGTTAAAGTGAGCTGGGTTTAAAATCCTGGTTCCATTATATGGCAAGATATTTTGGCTGAGACATAAGGAACTTTTTATAGCCATTGCTGGCTGTATAGTGTTCCTGGCTGTTCATTCCTCACTTCATGACCCTTCCCATCTGTTTATGTCCAGTTATGGGAAAGCAGCTTTTGAACAGGCCACTCCTCATCAGCTGTTGCATAGACAGAGGCAGAGGGCACCACGTTAAGTCAGCCAGCCTTGGCCTAAATGTCTTCCTGCAGTCTCGATTTGGGAGGGTGGCTCCAGGCTTTCAGATGCCTGCTCCCCGCATCCGACCCATTTTTGGTGACCTAGTTTCAGTAACCTGGCCCTCCTTGGCTCCAGTTGGCAGCAGTTCTCAGCCCTCTTGCTGTACTCCCACTATGTCCTCTCAGATTGCCATAGCTCCTGGTGGTCACACCCTACTGTTGGAGTCCCAGCATGCCTGGATGTTCCCCCTGGCCACCTCACCTCCATTCCCACTCAGGCAACCCCTCCTGCCTTCTCCTACTGGAAGCCAACTTCTCACTCTAAACTTTTGGTCAAAATTCCCAGTCCTATTCTCCTAGATCCCTCCTGGGGATACTGACGTTTTCTTTCAGGGTAAGACAATTTAGTGAAAGATTAAGGAGAGGAAAATCTCCCTGCCTTGCAATGTGGGGAAGGCAGGAAACAGCGAAGACTTTGAACCTTAATTAGTGTTGTCCACTGCCCTCCAAAAAGCCAGTGCCAGCAGTGTTGAAGTGAGTGTTCATATCAAATAGATACAATTTGTAGATGGTGATTTAAATGTAAAATACATATCTCCTTTAACTAAGTCACCCTATTTCTAGGCAGCTATGGAAGGCTGAATAGTGGTCCTCCAAAGGTAGATGTCCACGTCCTAATTCCTGTATCTTGCGAATGTTTATATTACATTACATGGTAAAAGGGACTTTGCAGATGTGATTAAGGATCTTGAGATAAGAGGATTATCCTGGGTCATCCAGGTGGGCCCAGTGTAATCACAAGGGTCCTTATATAAGAGAGGCAGGCAGGTCAGAGTCAGAGAGAAAAGACGGGGTGACAGAAGCGAGGTTGAAGTGATGTACTTTGAAGTTGGCATAAGGGGCCACTGGCCAAGAAATCCAGGCAGCCTCTGGAAGCTGGAAAATCAAGGAACTGGATTCTCTCTTAGAGCCCCCAGAAGGAACACAGGCCGGCTGGTCCCTTGATTTTAGCTCAGTGAAGCTGATTTCATACTTCTGACCTCTACAACTGTAAGAGAATAAACGTGATAAACGTGTGTGTTTTAAGCCACTAAATGTGCGGCAATTTGTTATAGGAGCAATAGGAAACAGCACCAAAAGAAAGAATGCCTACACAGGCATGCACCAGGATGTTTATTGCAGCATTGTTCTGAGTGTTAAAAATTAGTAACAACTGCAAATGCCTGTCAGTAGGGAAGGATTAAGCAACCTGGTACAACCATGCTCACAAATATTATGTAACCCTTTTGGGTACTGACTTGCTGGGCTCTCCAGGATGTGTTAAATGATGACAGAAAATTGTGGGTTGGTTCACACAGAATGATCCCTCCTTTATGCATCTGTGTGGGTAATACACACACACAACACACACAACACACACACACACACACACACACACACACAGGTCTCATTCCCTTCAACAGTTTTCAGGATTGAGGAAGGTCCTTCCTGGCTGGTGAGCCACCAACTGGTTCAGTGGCAACTTTGGTCCTAGAATAGCCTTTTTGGATCCCAGGAGATCCTCAGAAGAGACTAGAACAGACTGAAGGCCCTAGGGACATCTGTGGCATCTCCTTCATTCCTATTTCTTCCCACACTCTGTGCATTACTTAAAGCTTGAGGCAACCCCAGCGGCCACACACAGGTGAGGAAACAGAAGCCCGGGACCAGCGGAGCCACTGAGAGATCGGTGGCTGAGCAGGGCGGCTGCCCAGCCTGCAACCCCCTGTGACGTATTTGCAAACACGAGGAGTTTTGAGCTGCAGAACCATCCCATTCTCTGTGGTGCAGGCTCAAGTTCCCGCCCCGATTTTCTGGGCTTAATCCTCTTCCTGTGGAAATCAATAAGGACATTGTGATGGAATGATTCACGTTCAAGGTCAGGCCGGAGCAAATTGGAGGCGACATGCTGATTTTACTACCCTCACTGTGAGGAGAGCCAATCCTGCTCACAGACCCCTTAACCCTTTCCTTGTCACTCTGGTAGGCACTGTCTGCACAGGCCCCCTCCCCAGGCCCAGGTCCCCCTGGCCTCCTCACCCATGTGTGGTCCTTTCGTTTACATTTTCCCAAGGCTGTGACCACATAAGGCCTTGGAGTCTTGCACACTTGTCATGGTGGCTTGGGGAAGGCAGACGACAGGTTCAGAAACAACTTCAAATTAGAAGTCAAACGCTACATGTCTAACTTCAGCTTCGTTGATAACACCCTGTTCCTCTCCCCTCACCAGAGCTGTTCCCCTTCCAACCCCTTTTCCAAGTTCCAGATCCCTCTTCCCTGCTTTTCTGGGTTGTCCCACATTGGGAGATAGAGGAGAGGAGACCAAATTCCTCACTTATTTTTTTCACACACAGCAAGTCAGATCTTTTCTGAGACTCAAACATGATAGAAGTTTATTCCTTCCTATTATTAAAGAAAACACCCAAAATAAGTGGGTAGCTAGAGCTTTGTGTCCAGAATGATTTAGGGATCCCGGCTCCTCTGTCTTGAGGTTCTACCACTTTCAGTACAGGCCTCCCAGAGTCTCTATGGTCTCAGGCATCAGCCAGCTGAGGTGCAGGGAGAGCATGTGCTGGAAGCTTGCAGGACCCAGGACTGAAAGTGCCTCACTCCCTTCCATTCGGGTTCCACTGGCCTGAACTGGTGTGTATGGGCACATCTCAGTGCAAGAAAGGCTGGGGAATGTAGTCCAGCTGCGTGCCCAGGAAGATGGGTCTGGTGGGCAGTGCCATCTCTGTGAGGAAGTGGAGAGAGTGAGGAGGACAACACTAGGAAGTGTGGCTGGAAAAGAAGAGATAGCGCATGAGTTAGGGGAGGACTTGAAGAAGGCAGTGATTTGACCATATGCCCTGGAGAAGCCAGTGGAAAGAGAAAGGCTTTGCTGTGGAGAGAAGTCAGGGTCTCAGAGGGCCACAGCTGGCGTGAGGAGGGACAGTGATGACACAGATACCTCTGGCTGGGCAGACCCCGCCTTAGGTCTTTCTTTATCTCTGTGTTCCCAACATGGAACACTGAGGACACTGGAGTATAAGTGTGAACGTACCTCTAAGCTTGAAGGTGTGGAGCCCAGACAGCAAAGAGTTAAAGGGTGCAGGGATAGGCAGAGCCGGGGAGCCAGGTGCTCCCCAATATACTGTGCGGTGCCAGTTAATCCCCTGCAGCAGGCAGGAGGCCTGCACAGCTGTCTCCCCCGAGCTGGGATTGCATGCTTCCCCCTCCCTCTGCCACCTCCCTGATGCCTCCAGCCCTTTGCCCAGGGAACACAGCACCCCATGGATTGGGTGGGGGTGGGTGGAGATGGGCAGGCAGCATGCTGGGTAACTGATCCAGCCCCTGCACCCTTGGACAACTCGTTCTCTAGAGATAAACCATTCTCTAGGCTTGCTTCTCACTGGCCATGAAGACCCCACCTCTCCCAAGCCAGCCAAACCCAAATCTTGTAGCTGGTCCTCCCATGCCGTGTCCATTCCTGCCTCTGTGTCTTTGCCTCACATGGAGTGCCCTTTTTCTCCTCTCCCTCAGCAGCTCCTGCCTAGCCTGGAGAGCAGCTACAACACAGCAGCCCCCTAGGAGTCCTCCCTTTGGCCTCTAGCTCCCCAGTCCTAGTTTCTGCTTGACTGGGGCTTCCCATGCCAGCCTGTGTCTGCGCTCAGGGAGGGGAGATGCAGGTCTGGCTCCGGCCATCATTAATTTATTCCCCCAACATTCATTCACAACAGATGAGGCTACTAAGGCTCAGAGAAGGTAAGTGACTTGCACAGCTTGAGAGTGGAGGAATTAGGACTCAAGCTCACACTTGTTTAACTCCAGAGCCCACACTCACACTTTCTCAGCCCGGAAAGAGACTAAGAAGATTGCTGGGTGCCTGGGAGCTCTTACTCCCTCTTACTCCAGGCTCCTTCTTCCTGGAAGCCAGAGGGAGCAGTGGAAAGAAGGTTCTAGTCTCTTTGGTCAGTTAGCAGTTGTTTTAAGCAGGCAAATTTTAAGCTTCAGTTCCCCATCATGAGGAGGAGCAATAAGTTCTGCGACAGGGTTGGCAAGAGGGTCAAGTGAGATCATGGATGGGAAAGGGCTGGACAACTGCAGAGGCTATGCTAATATGTGAGGCTGCTGGGCTGAGCCAGGGAATCCCAGCCCAGCTGGACCCAGGGCAAGAGAAAAGCAGGCACAAAGAGCCAGACCCAGTCCCAGCCCACCCTCCATCCAGCAGACTCAGGGCTCACTGCTAAACCTTTGCCTCTGTGTGCCCTATCCAGATGTGCCATCTTGCCTCTGTTTGACTGAAGCAGGTAACCATTTATGGATCCTTGGAGCTGATCTTTGGGATCTAGTAAAGGGCCTAGATTGTGGAGTAGGCTCTATCTCTGAACAGCTGTATGATTTACACTCTCTAAGTCTCAGTTTCCTCATCACTAAAATGGAAATGAGAGTCTGGCAAAGTGATGGTGAGAATGTTTATAGATAGAGTCCTGGCCTATGGTAGGCATTTAATAAATAGAGCTATTGTTTCCACCATGAACCTTCTTTCCTAAACCTTGAGGATCATCTTTAAACTCCTCATTTTCGGGATTAGGAAACTGATACCAGGAAGTAACAGTGACTCACCCAGGTTCTCAGTGCAAAGTGAGCAATGGTGGAGGCAGCACCAGACTCCAAACCGAGTGCCCCTTCCATTGCTTCTGCCAGAGAGTCTTCCCTGAGCTCCAACCTAGGGTGGGCCTCCCTATGCTGACCTTATAGCCTCTACTATCTGAGTTGCCTACTAGGTCTTCCAAAAGCCCTGTCTCTATCTGAGACAGGAAGTTCCCAGGTAGGACCCAAGCCCCCCGACGGTAACTATCACCTAGCTGGATCCTTTCCAAGGTGTACAGACTCCACTAGGGAAGCTTACTTCTCAAGGGGCTTCCTGGGACTTGGCTAAGCTGAGTGACATCAACTTCCCAATGGAGGGGAGAAAGAAATAAGAGAGGGAAGGGTTAAGGCTCAGCAGCTGGGACAGGCAGGCTGCAGACGGCCCAGCCCAGTGCTGGGGGGCCTGCACCATTCCATTCCTTTGCAGATCAGTTACACCCAGCTGTCTCCCTCCCCACTGCCAGTGCCCCTTGGATTAGGCGGGAAAGGCTCCCCGGCCTGCGGCCTGCACACGGCCCATGGGGAACAGCGCCTGCAGCCCACGCCTCCACGACAGCTGCTGAGTGTCAAGCAAGAACATAGATCAGTGGGATCCTGGCAGAGGTGCCCCAAGCCCAAGCCCTGCCCCCAGCATGTGCAGGAGGGGCTGCCCAAGGAGAAAGGGGGTCTGTGAGGGATTTGGGAGGTACAGGGCAGAAATTGCTCCCAAAAATATCTCCTCTGCCCATGTGTCACTGTGCCTCAAATTCCACCATTAAACATCTTAAAAGTCTGGGTCTTCCAGAGACACCAATTAAAAACTACACCCCATGGAGTAGCTGGCATTTTGATGCACTGTTGATAGGAATGTATTGGTACAATTTATGAACATTTAATTTTATTTTACAAAGTATATATTAAGTCCCTCAAAAATATCTTTTCCTTTTTCTCAGTCATCTCACTGAGGACTTTAACTTAAAGAGGAATTTAACTTAAGGAAACAGTTTATAATATGGAAAGAATGTAGGCTCAAGATTAAGAGAAAACACAAACTAATGTCATGAATGCTCTCAAAATACAAAAGCCGGATGAAAAAACGAAAGAAATTTTAGTGTTAGAAAATATCTGTGCCTGTACTGGAAAACATGAAGCAGTTCCACCAATAGGTCAGAAATATGAAATTTCTGGAAGTTATAAAGCAAATGGGAGGCAGCATAGTGTATAGGTAGAAAGATGACCAGACTCTAATCCTGGTTGCTTTACTCATGAGTTCTGTGATGTTAACAAATTACCGAACCTCCCTGAATTTCAGTTTCCTCAACTGTGAAGTTGGAACAGTAATTACAATAATTGTGAGAAATACATGAAGATTAGAGGAGATCATTTTTGGTAAATATCCCTGTGATCCCACCATGAGAGGACCATGACCACAGAAACCACCATCACCTGTGAGTGAATGGTTATGGTATGTCTCCTCCAGCCACTTGCCTACATAGCTGCTAAGAAAACCCTCACAGTACCAATTCTAATTAATCCAGAATTTTATTATACATATTACCAGCCAGTTAAAACTCATTATCTATTTGAAAAGAATGGACAATGGCAAAATGGTGCCCAAGTTGAAATGGCAGGGTAACTTACCCTCAATGAAAAGTCAATCAATTCAAGGAAAAGGAATAGCATGAACAGTATTCTAATTAATATTCCCAGGATGATCCATGAGGATACTGTATCTAAAAAATAGGAGGCTAATATGTTAAAGTACAATCAGAAAAAAAGTTTCTAGAAATTAAAACCATATATAACTTCTGCTTCCACCACAAAGAGTACCTGGTACTTAACCTACCCTGCAGTTGTAAACAACTAGAAAATTGGTGAAAATACATGACATACATGTTTTCAGACGTGGGCAACAGGCAGTGCAAGGCTAGGATCCCACAGAGAAGGGAAATAAGTATTAATAAATCTTACTAGAAAGTTCCAAATTCTGCCTGGATCATTTTCTGGAACAAGAAACAGGGAAGGGCATGTCCCAGCAGAGCAGGGTGGTCTCACTCAGTTGAAGACAGATCAAATTCAGGAAGTCTGAGGCAACTGAAATTTGTAGGGCAGAATATCACAGATGAGGGAGCCATGTAGAAAAAGAACTCCAGAAAGTTGCATATATTAAGGCTGTGGGTGAACATTAAGTTGCACATGTGTAGGCTGAATATCCATAAAGATAGGCAAAGAACCAGTGGGTAACTATAAACTGAACAATTCTTGGAGCTTTTGCAGAGCTGAGAGACATTACATATCTTACCATCCAAAGTAAAGAGACCTCACTGAATATCCCAGGACTTCATTTAGCCTCCAGAAATGGTCATAATTTCAAAGAAGGATTAAACTACACCTACAGTAAAGGCTACCCTAAAGAAGCCCTAATTAAACTTTGATAAAAGCCTCAAATTGACCATGCTGATACACAGTAGCTATAAGATGTAAGAAAGTCTAAATATTCTTTAAGGGAAAAAATTCAGACATTCAGCAGCATAGTATTAATAATGTCTAGAATCCAGTTAAAAATTACTAGACATGCAAAGAATCTGGAAAACGTGACCCATGACAAGGAGAAAAAAACAGTCAATAGAAACAGACCTAGAAATGACAAAGATGACAGTATTAGCAAACAGGGGCTTTTAAGTAGCTATTATACATATACTTAAGAATGTAAAGAAAAACATAAGCATGATGAAGACAGAAATGGGAGATATTTAAAAAAATAAAATAGGAAGTCTAGAGATGAAAATATAAAGTTTTAAATGAAATGAGATTAATAACAGATTAAAAAGTGCCAAATAAAAGATCAGTGAACTTGCAGAACTTTCCAAAATGAATTAAAGGGGCCAGGCATGGTGGCTCATGCCTGTAATCCCAGCACTTTGGGAGGCCAAGGTGGGTGGATCACTTGAGGTCGGGAGTTCAAGACCAGCCTGGCCAACATGACGAAACTCTGTCTCTACTGAAAATACAAAAGTTAGCCAGGCGTGGTGGCACGCACTTGTAATCCCAGCTACTGGGGAGGCTGAGGCAGGATAATCACTTGAACCTGGGAAGTGGAGGTTGCAGTGAGCCAAGATGGCACCACTGTACTCACTCCATCCTAGGTGACAGGGTGAGACTCCATCTCAAAAAAAAAAAAAAAAAGAATTACAGTGTGATGACCAAGAACAGGTGGCTCACATCTGTAATCCCAACTCTTTGGGAAGCTGAGGTGGGTGGATCACTTGAGGTCAGGACTTCAAGATCGACCTGGGCAACATGGCAAAACCCTGTCTCTACCAAAATTACAAAGATTAGCTGAGTGTTGTGGTGGACACCTGTAATCCCAGCTACTTGGGAGTCCAAGGCAGGAGAATTGTTTGAACCCAGGAGGCTGAAGTTGCAGTGAACCGAGATGGTGTCACTGCACTCCAGCCTGGGCAACAGAGTGAGACTCTGTTTCAAAAATAAAGTAAACAACAACAACAACAACAACAACAAACAAAATGAATTACAGAGTAAAAGAAAAACTGAAAAAAAAATGAACAGACCCTTAGTGACCTATAAAACAATATGAAGAGCTCTAGACTCCATAAATTTAAATCCCAAAAGGACAGAAGGGAAAGAAAAAGTATCCTAAGAAATAATAACTGATTCCAGAATATCTAGATAACTCCTAAAGCTCAACAATAACAACCAAAAACAAACAGCACAATTAAAAAATGACCAAAAGACTGGAATAGACATTTCTCTAAAGAAGATATACAAATAGTAAGTATATGAAAAGATGCTTAGCATCAGTAATCACTAGGTAAATGCAAATCAAAATCACAAAGACATACCACTTTACACCCATTAGGATGTTTATTATTTAAACAAACAAAAATTAGAAAACAAGTGTCAGTGAGAATATGAAGAATTTGGCAACCTTGTTTACTGCTGGTGGGAATGTAAAATGGTGCAACTGCTACGGAAAACAGGATAGCAGTTTCCCTAAAATTAAAAATAGAATTATCATATGATCCTGTAATTGCATTTCTGGGCACATGCTCAAAAGACTTGAAAGCAGAGACATAAACACATATTTGTACACCATGTTTATAGCAGCATTATTGGCAATAGCCAAAAGATGAAAACTACCCAGGCATCAGTCAATGGATGAATTGGTAAACTAAATGTGGTAGCCACATACAATGTAATATTATTCATTCTTAAATAGGAAGAAGTTTCTGATACATGCTACTCTTTGGATGCAAATTTAAGACTTTATGTTAAATGAAATAAGTCAATCACAAGGACAAATACTGTATGATTCCACTTATATGATGTACTTAGAGTAGCTTAGCTTAGTCACCCAACAATTTGCATAGAAGTTATTCCTAACCATTTCAAAACTCACAAGGTTTCACACTCTGCCCATCAGCCTATCTGTGGGTTGACCAGTGCTCTTCAAATTGTAGCCATGCCACAGACATAAAGGTAAATATATAGATCAATGGAATAAAATTGAAAGCCCAGAAATAAATTCTCACATTTATGGTAAATTGATTGTCAAAAAGTGTGCTAAGACAATTCACTGGGAAAAAGAACAGTCTTTTCAACAAATGGAAAAACTGGATATTTACATGAAAAAGAATGAAGCTGGATCTGTTTCTTACACAATATACAAAAATCAACTCCAAATAAATTGTTGGCCTACGTGTCAGAGACAAAACAATAAAACTTTTGGATGAAACTATAGGAGTAAATTTTCATGACTTTGGGTTAAATAAAGCTTTCCTAGATATGACACTAAAAGCCCAACTGACAAAAGAAAAATAGATACTTCTAATCTCATAAGAGTGAAAGCTTTTGTGCTTCAAAGGACAACATAAAGGAAGTAAAAAGATAACTCACAGAATGGGAGAAAATATTTGCTAATTATATGTCTGATAAGGGACTTATATCCCTAACATATAAAGAACTCTTACAAATCAATAATAAACAACAACAAAATAACCCAGTTTTTAAAAATGGGCAAAGGATCTGACTATGTGTTTCTTCAGAGAAGATGAACACATGTCCAAGAAGCACAGGAAAAGAGGATCACCATCATCAGTCATCAGATAAATGCAAATAAAAACCACAGTGAGATGTCACTTCACATCCACTAGGATGGCTGTAATCAAAAAGTCAGATAATAACGAACGTTGAAGAGGATATGGAGAAATTTAAACCCTCATACATTGTCACCAGCAATGTATGATGCAGATACTTTGGAAAACAGTCTAGCAGTTTCTCAAAATGTTAAACATAGGTTACCACATGATCCAGCAATTTCACTCCTAGTATAGACCAAAAATAATTGGAAATATATGTCCACACAAAAACTGCACATGAATGTTCACAACAGCATTATTCATAATAGCAAAAGTGTAAACAACCTCAATGTCTACCATCTGATGAATGGATAAATGTAATTCCACACAATGAAATATTGTTCAGCCATAAAATGGAATGCTATACTGATAAATACTACAATATGGATAAACCTTGAAAACATCATGCTAAGTGAAATAAGTCAGTCACAAAAGATCACATATTTCATGATTCCATTTATATAAATTTTCCATAATAGGTAAACCTGTAGAAACTGAAAACTGATTGGTGGTTGCTTAGAGCTTGGGCGTGTTGCGGGAAATGGAGGGTGACTACTAATGTGTACTGGGCTTCTTTTGGGGTGATAAAAATGTTCAACAGTTGATTGTTATGATGATTACACAATCCTATGAATATAATAAAAAACATATAATAAAAGTCATAGGTATGCTTTAAAAGGGTGAATTGTGTGAGATGCAAATTATACTGCAGTAAAACTGATATATACAGTTATTTTACATATACATATATATGCAGCAAATGTCAGACTGGATAAGAAAAATAAGAACTATGTATATGCTGAATGCAAGAGACAGGAACCAGCAACAAATAATTTGAAAGGAAAGAGTACAAATTTTTATATTCTGCACATAGTAACCACAAGAAAGCTGTAGATGATATAGTAACATAGGCAAAAGTAGACTTTAAGACAAGAAATATTCCTGGAGACAAGGAAGGATGTTTCATAATGATAATATGCATTAAGAAAGTACAACAATTATATATGTAAAAGCATTTTGCACCACAGCCCCAAAGTATATGAAGGAAAATCTAACATAATTTAAAGAAAAAATAGACAATTCAATAGTTGTAGTTGAAAATGTTAGTATTCCTACCAGAAAGTAATAGAAAAACTAGACAGAAAATCAGCAATGATATAGTGGACTTAAACAACCCTGTTAACCAATTTGACCTAAATAATATATATTGATCACACCACTCAACAGCAGCAAAATAAACACATTTCAAGTGTTCAACAACACTTTTATTGAGACTATTAAATAAGTCTCAATATATTTTGAAGGAATGTTATCATACAAAGTATGTTCCCCAATCATCATGGAATTAAGTAAAACATCAACCAAAGAAAAAAACTTGGAAGTCTCCAGATACTTGAAAATTAACACACATTTTTAAATAAAATAAAGTAAGAAAATTCATTCAAAGTAAAATAAGGAAAAATTACACGTAAAACTAGAAAATATGTTAAACTGGAAGAAAATGTAACCAAAATATATCAAAAATTATGAAATGCAGGTAAAGTAGTTCTTAGAGGAAAATGTATAGTTTTAAACACATATTAGAAAGAAAGATTCAAAATCAATAATCTAAACTTCTCACTCCAGAAGGCCATAAAATGAAGGCTGAATCAAATCCTAAGCACAAAGAAGTTAGTAAACATCAAAGCAGAAACTGATAAAATGGAAAACAGAAAAGTAATAGAAAAATAAATGAAAATAAAAATATACTGTTTGAAAGTCAACAGGCTGGGTGTGGTGGCTCATGCCTGTAATCCCAGCACTTTGGGAGGCTGAGGTGGGAGGATTGCTTGAGCCCAGGAGTTGGAGACCAACCTGAGAAACATGGTGAAACCCTGTCTGTATCAAAAATACAAAAATTAGCCAGGCGTGGTGGTGCATGCCTGTGGTCCCAGCTACTCTGGAGGCTGAGGTGGAAGTATTGCTTGAACCTTGGAGGTGGAGGTTGCAGTGAGCTCAAAAGGTGACATTGCACTCCAGCCTGGATGACAGAGCCAGACCCTGTCTCAAAAAATAAAAAGTCAACAAAATTGATAAGCTTTTAGCCAGACTGACCAAAAATGGAAGAGGAAATATGCAAATTATTAAACTCAGGATTAAAGGAGGGAACATCAAAACGGACCCTACAGAATTAGATGAGCGTACTATGAATAACTTCATGCCAACAAATTAGACAAGTTAAATGAAGTGAAAACATTATAAGAAAGATATAAATGACCAAAACTGACTCAAGAAAGAATAGAAAACATGAAAAGACATACATCAAACAAAGACATTGAATTAATAATTAAAATTATCTCACAAAGTAAACCCCAGGCCCAGATGCCTTCGCTGGTGAATTCTATCTAACATTCAAGGAATAAATAACACAAATCTTACATAAACTCTCCCAGAAGAGACAGAAGGAGGGAACTCTTCTCAACTTATTTTATAAAGTTGGACAAAGACATGACAAGAAACAAAACAACATTCTAATATTCCTCATGAACATGGATACAAAACTGCATAGCAAAATATTAGTAAACAAAATCCAGCAATGTATAAAAGAGATTGTACACTACGACCAAGTGAGATTTATCTTAGTGATGTGTCTTAGTGGTTTAACATCTAAAAATCAAGTAATAAACAATCAAGTAATACACCATATTAACAAAATGAAGAGCAAATTCTATATCATCATCTCAATATGCACAGAAAAAGCACTGACAAAATCCAACATTCATTGATGAAAACAAAAACCTCTCAAAGAAGTAGGAATAGAAGGAAATGTCCTCAACCAAACAAAAGGCATCTACAAAAAACTTCCAACTAATATCACACTTAATAACCAAAGACTAAATATTTATCCAGAAAGCTTATAAACTTAGCAGGATTGATGGTCTTGTCACTTCTATTAAATGTCATACAGGAAGTTCTACCAGTCAATAAAGTAAGAAAAAAAACTAAAGGCATACAGTGGAATGACAAAAGTAAAAACTATCTTTATTTAGAAATTAGAGGATCGTCTACATATAAAATTATAAGGAAATTACAACACAAAAAGCTATTAGAACCATGACTAGAAAGCTACCTACTTAGTAGGGTAATGCAATACAACCTCAATAAGCAAAAATTAATTGTATTTCTGTTTTTCTTTTAACTTTTAAGTTCAGGGATACATGTGCATATTTCTTATGTAGGTAAACTTATGTCATGGGGATTCATTGTACAGATTATTTCATCACCCAGGTATTAAGCCTAGTACCCATTAGTTATTTTTCCTGATCCTCTCCCTCCTCCACCTTCCAGTAAGCCTCAGTGTCTGTTGTTCCCCTCTATGTGTCCATGTTTTCTCATCATTTAGCTCCCATTTGTAAGTGAGAATGTGGTATTTGGTTTTCTATTCCCGTGTTAGTTTGCTAAGGATAATGGCCTCCAGCTCCATCCATGTTCCTGCAAAGGACATGATCTCATTCATTTTTATGGGTACATAATGTTCCATGGTGTATATGTACCACATTTTCTTTATCCAGTCTACCACTGATAGGCTGATTCCAGGTCTTTGATATTGTGAATAGTGCTGCAATGAACATACACATGTATGTGTCTTTATGATGCAATGCATTTCTATATAATAGCAACAGACAACCTAAAAGTTAAATTATGAAAATAATTGCAATCACAATAGTATAAAAAAGAATAAAATATTTTGGAATACATTTAACAACCATGTAAGACTTATATGCTGAAAATTACAAAGCATTGCTGAGAGAATTTTTAAAAGATGTGAATGACTAGAGAGAGATACCGTGTTCATGGATTGGAAGACTCAATATTGTTAAGTTGGCAATTTTCCTCAATTTATCTGTATATTCAATCTAAATCCTCATCAAAATCCCAGCAAGCTTGTTTGGTAGAAAGTGACAAGCTGATCCTAAAATGTATATGAAAATGTAAAGGATCTAGAATACCTAAAGAACAAAGCTGGAGAACTTAAACTACTTTATTCAAAACTTATTACAAAGCTACATTAATCAAGACAGCATGGTGTGGGCCTAAGAATGTACATAAAGGTCAATGGACTAGAATAAAGAGTCCATAAATACACCCATACAATAATAATAAGTCAAGAAACTAATAAGAACATGAGCAAAAATCTGAAATGACACTTCACCAAACAAGATACAGTCATGCATCTCTTAATGATTGGGTTTCATTCGGAGAAACGCATTGTTAGGTGATTTTGTTGTGCAAACATCTTAGAGTGTATTCACAGACTTAGATGTTATAACCTATTACACACCTAGACTATATGGTATAGTCTATTCCTCCTAGGCTACAAACCTGTACGGAGTATAACCGTACTGGATACTGTAGGCAATTGTAACACACTGGTACATTTTTATGTATCTGAACATATCTAAACATAGAAAAGATTCCGCAAAACTACAGTATACAAGATAAAAAATGGTACATCTAAAAGCTGTAAAAGACACTTACATGAATGGTGCTTGCAAGACTGGAAGTTGCTCTGGGTGAGTCAATGAGTGAGTGATGAGTGAATGTGAAGGCCTGGGACATCACTGTACACTACTGTGGACTTTATGAACACTGTCCACTTATACTACACTAAGTTTATTTTAAAATGTTTCTTTATTTCATAAATTAACCTTAGCTTACTGTAACTGTTTTACTTTATAAACTTTTTGAACTTTTTGACTTTTGTGATAACACTCAGCTTAAAACACAAACACACTGTACAAAATATTTTCTAACTTTATATCCTTAAGTTATGCTTTTTTTCCATTTGAAAGTTTTTTATTTTACTTAAAAAACTTTTAAATTAAAAACTAAAACGCAAACATGCACACTGGCCTAGACCTACACTGGGGCAGGATAATCAGTATCACTTTCACCTCCACATCTTGTCCCACCGGAGGTATTCAGGGGCAATAATACACATGGAGCATCATCTCCTATGATAGCCATGCCTCCTTGTGCAATATCTCCTAAAGGACCTGCCTAAGGCTATTTTACAGTTAATTTTTAAATATATAAGTAGAGGAGTATACTCTAAAATAATCATAAAAATACAGTATAGTGAATACATAAACCAGTAACATAATCATTTATTGTCATTGTCAAGTATTATGCACTATACATAACTGTACATGCTATACTTCTATAAGACTGGCAGCACAGTAGGTTTGTTCACACCAGCATCACCACAAACATGTGAATAATGTGTTGCACTATGACATTATGACAGCTACAACATCACTAGGCAATAGGAATCTTTCACCTCCATTATAATCTTATGGGACCACCGTTTGTATATGCAGTCCATCATTTACCGAAACATTGCTGTGCAGCACCTGACTGTATGATAGCAACTAAGCATATGAATGCACATGAAAAGATTCCCAGCATCTTCGGTTATTAGGGAGATTCCAATTAAAACCACAAGGAGGTAACACCGTGCACCCTCTAGAATGTCTATAAAAATATCTAAAAGACTGACCTAGCAAGTTTTGGTGAGAATGTGGATAAATGGAACTCTCATATATTGCTGGTAAGAATTTAAATAGTACAGCCATTTTAAACATTTCCTGAAAAGTGATACATATCTTTCCATAGGACCCAGAAGTTCCACCCCTAAGTAGATACACAAGAGAAATGGAAATTTGTGTTCCCCAAAGACTTGCATGCAAAATTTCAAGGGGCATTATACATAATAATGTGTCCTTATTGGAAACAACACAAATCTCCATCAACAGATGAATAAACAAACAAATATGATATACACATACAATGGATTACTACTCAAGAATAAACAAGAAATGAACTATTAATACATGCAACAACATGGATGAGACTGAAAAACATTGTGCTAAGCATGAGGTGCTGCATACCAAAGACTACATACAGTATTATTCCATTTATATGAAATTTATAGAAAATTCAAAAGTATGGTGACAGAAATCAGATCAGTGGGTACCTGATGCTTGGGATGAGAATGGAATTGGTTGCAAATGGACAGGAGGAAAACTTGGGGGTCAGTGGGTAATATAATTGTTCTAGAATTGATTGTGGCAATGATTGCAGAACTATGTAAACTTACTAAGAGTCATTGAACCATAAACTTACAAAGGGTAAATTTTATATTATCTAAATTACACCTCAGTGAAAATATGTTTTTTAAAAAATAACCCACTTTAAAACAAAAGCAACAATGTTCCATATGGTAATTTATATAGGAAGAAGTAAAATGTATGATTACAATAACACAAAGGATGGAATGGAGATATACTGTTGTAAGGTTGTATAATGTATACTGTTGCCCATTATATATACAATGGTTTAATAGTCAATGGGGAATATTATATAAAGGTATAATATACTTCAATTTGAACTTAATTGAAGTATATTTGCA
This sequence comes from Colobus angolensis palliatus, assembly GCF_000951035.1. Lineage (NCBI taxonomy): Eukaryota > Metazoa > Chordata > Mammalia > Primates > Cercopithecidae > Colobus > Colobus angolensis. The sequence goes on from NW_012114755.1 coordinate 1,124,878, forward strand.
AAGATTTTATGAGCCATTATTATATACTTCATTTAATTCTGTACTTATACTATGATATATTTACATACAAATTATATATAATATATAAATTATATACCTCCAACAGTATTTGAAGGTAGAATGTGATGTGATAAAGATAAGTTAAAGATACTTATTTTAAACTGTTTTGCAATCACTTAAACAAAAGAATTACAGCTAATAAACAAATGGTGGGGATGAAAGGGAATCATAAACAGTAATTCCTCTAAATGAAAGCAGGAGACAAGGTAAATAAGAAAAAAAACAGAGTAATGGAACAAATACAAAACACATAACCAGATGATAGATTAAAACCCAGTTACCTTAGTATTATATTACAGTGTTATATTATGTTTAAAATAAATGGTCTAAATAATCCAATAAAAAGAGATTAAAATTGGGCTTTTAACAAATAGTCGAATTATATCTGTCACAAGAAACAGTTTAAATATAAAGACACATGTCAGTTAAAAATGAAAGAATAGAGAAAGAAATTTCACGCAAATGCTTATTATAAGAAAGTAGATATATTAATATATTAATATCAGAGCAGACTTCAGGGCAAAGAATATTCTCAGAGATTTTTTAAAAGGTTATCTCATGATGAGAGAGTCAATTAATCAAGAAAACATACAATCAATAATTTGCATGTATGTAATAACAGAGCTTCAACAAACATGAAGTAAAAAAAATTATCATTATAGGTGAAGATTTCAGCACTCCTCTACCAATAATTCATAGAACAAGTAGGCAGGAAATCAGAACAACACTATCAACCAACTGGACTAATTTACATTCATAGAACATGCCATCAAACAATAGCAGAATACTTATTCTTTACAAATGGACATGGAATATTTGCAAAGATAAACTATATTCTAAGCCATAAATCAAGTCTATATAAGTTTAAAAGAATACTATCATAAAAAGCATTTTCTCTTACCACAATGGAATTAAGTTAGAAACCATTAATAGAAAGATTTCTGGAAAGCCTCAAAATACTCAGAAATAAAACAATATACCTGTAAGATACCATGGATCAAAGAAGAAATTAAAAAGAAAATTATAAGTAATTGAAAATTAAAACACAACATTCAAAATTTGTGGGATACATCTAGCATTATAACACTAATTGCCTGTATTAAAAAAGAAGAAAATCTTAAATCATTGATCTCATCTTCCACTCTGTGTGGCTAGAAAAAGGAAATAAAATTAAGTCCAAAGTAAGCATAAAAAAGATAAAATAATAAAGTCAGAATTAATGAAATAAAAACAGAAAAACAATAGAGATAAACCAATAAAAACAAAATTTTGTTTTTTAAGAAGCTTGATAAAATTGACTTTCCTGGAGCATAACTAATCTAGAACAAAAGGGAGAGAGGAACATCAGCCATTAATGAAGGGACATCAATACAAATTCTATAGACACTAAAGAAGAATAAAATATGATTGTGAAAAACATAATGTCCACAAATTTAACAACTTGGATGAAATGAAAATGGAATTTAAAATAGAAATAGATAAATCAATCATTATAGTTGGAGACATCAAAACTCCTCTCTCAGTAATCAATACAATAAGTAGACAGCAAATCAGTAAAGATATAGAAGATCTGATCACTACCAATCAAATTGACCTAAATGACATTTAAAGAAAACTCAACCCAACAACAGCAGAATATTTATTCTTCTCAAGTGCAAATGAAATAGTCACCAGGAGAGAATATATTCTAGTCATTAAAAACTTCAAGAAATTGCTTTAAAAATTTAAATTATATAAAGTCAAATCTCTTAAAATACAGAATTAAACTAGAAATTAATAACAAAATATCTGGGAAATCCACAAATATTTGTAAATTAATCAATGCATTTATTGTCAAAGAGAGTCAGAGAGGAAATTATAAGAGAAATTAGTAGATATTTTTAATTGAATGAAAATGAAAACACAATATGCTGAAATTTGTGGGGTGCAGGTAGAGTACAGTGTAATTAATATTTATAGCATTAAACACCTATGTTTTTTAAAAAGGAAGACCTTAAATCAATTTTCTAAGTTTTCACCTTAAAAAACTAGAAAAAAAAGAATAAGTTAAATCAAAGCAAGTAGAAAGAGGGAAATCATAAAGATAATAACAGAAATCATTGGAATTTAAAAAGAAAACATATAGAAAAAAATTAAGGAAATCCAAAGCTGGTTCTTTGAGAAGAGCAATAAAATTGATAAACTTCTAGCCAGTCAGATCAATAATAGACAGATGATACAAATTATCAATATCACAAATGAATGAAGGGACATCACTACAGATCCCACAGACACTAAAGGAAAATAAAGCATTATTGTGAGAATATAATGTCCATAAATTTGACCACTTAAAAGCAATACAAAAATTTCTTGAAACATATGAACAACTAAATGTTATTCAAGAAAAATTAGACAATCTGAATAACACTATTCTATTAAAGAAATTTAATTAATAATTTAACACTTTCCAACAAAGAAAACTCCAGGACTAGATAGCTTCACTGGCAAATTCTATGAAATATTCAGGAAGAGATAGTAACAATTATATGCAAATGCTTCTAGATGATTAAAGAGGAAAGAATACTTCCCAACTCATTTTATGTGGCAGGCATTATCCTCATTCTAAAACTGCAAGAAAATTTTATGAGCAAAACAAACTGCAAACCAATACTCTTCACAAACATAGTTATAAAAACCCTCAAGAAAATACTGGAAAATAAAATCTAGTAGTAAAGAAAAAGAGTAGTATATTATCACCAAGTGGGGTCCCAGTATGGAAGGTTAGTTCAACATTTGAAAATCAATGTAATTTGCCATCAACAGAAGAATAAGAAAACCATAACATCACCTCAATAAATGCAGAAAAGGCATGAGACAAAATTCAACATTTATTTATGATACAAAGTCTCAGTAAATTAAGAATAGACAAAAACTTTCTCAATCCAATAAGGGGCATCTGAAAAAAACCCTAAAGGTAGCATCACACTTAATAATGAGAGACTGAATGCTTTCCCTTTAAATTTGAGAACAAAGCTAGGATGTCTTTTCTCACCACTTCTATGCAACATTGTACTGGAAGTTCTAGACAGTGAAGAACATCAAGAAAAAGAAATAAAAGGTATACAGATTGAAAAGAAAAAATAAAAATAAAAACCATCTCTAATTCACAGATGACCTGGTTGCCTCTCAAGAAAATTCTAAAGAATAGATAAAGAAACTATAGAACTAATAAGTGAGTTTAGCAAGATTGTAGGACACATCAATATATTATCAATAAATATTTTGAAAATAGAATTTAAAATAAGTACTGTATTAGTTCAAGCCTCCATAATAAAATATCATAGATCAGGTGGCTTAAAAGACAAAATTTACTTTCTCACAGTTCTGAAGGCTGAAAAGCCCAAGATCAAAGGGAAAACCAATTTGGTTCCAGTTGGCAGCTGTCTTCCTGGCTTACAGAAAACTGCCTTCTCTCTGTGTCCTTACATGGGGAAAGTGGAAAGGGTGGGAGTGGAGAAGAGAGAGGGAGAGAGTTTCCTCTTTTTCTAAGCCCACAGTCCTATAGGACCTGATTTAACCTTAATTATCTCCTAAAGACCCCATCTCTACATAGAGCCACTTTGGGGATTAGGGTTCCAACATACGAATTTGGGGTGAGGGGGGATGTAGTTTAGTCCACGGCAAGTACCATTTACAATAGCATCAAAAAGCATGAAATACTTAGTGTAAAGATTACAAAATATGTGCAAGATGTATATGTATAAAACTACAAAATGCTAATGAAAGAAATCAAGGAAGAACAAAATAAATGTGGTTTTGGATTGGAAGACTCAGTATCATTAAGATGTCAATTTCATCCGGGTGCAGTAGCTCATGCCTGAAATCCCAGCACTTTGGGAGGCATGTGGATTGCTTAAGCCCAGGAGTTGGAGACCAGCCTGAGCAACATGGTGAAACTCTGTCTCTATTAAAAATACAAATACAATCACGTCACAAAGGATTCAGCTTCTTTCTGTTACTCAGCTTTGCCTTACTCCATTTAATAATGTGGTTGCCTCTTAGTTGTAGCTGCCAGCAGAAAGGGTTTTTTTTTTTTTTCCATTTATTCACTTTAATGGGAAAGAGAAAAATAATTTCTCCCCCACTATGGAATGTACATCTTTCTCTTGAGTCTAATTGGGCAACTTTAGGTTACATGCCCATTTCTGGACCAATAATAGTTACCAGAAGAACCCTATGGTTATTTACTTAGACCAGAGGTTGGCAAACCATAGCTCATGGACCAAAGAAGTCAGGACATAAGCTAAGAATGGTTTTTGCATTTTTAAATGGCTACAGTGTAATGGTTATATAATTACCCATGTAATAGCTTTCATGTTGTCTTTAAGCCTTCAAAGACTAAAATATTTACTGTTTAGTCCTTTAAGAAAAAGTTTGCCAATCCCTGGCTTAGACTAATTAGAATCTACACCTGATGTTGGGGGTGAGTTCAACTTTCTCTGAAGCCCATGACTATGCAGAGGACAGGTGGATATCTGCATAAAATTGGGTTTCTCTTTCTGAAGGAGAGGGTTGATAGAACTGGGTAGAAACCAAGAGTGTCCACTGTAGCATAAATGATAGCCATATGGTCAAATCTCATGAAAACTCAGGTTCAACCGTTTAACAAGATTCACAGAGTCTCAAAAGTAGTTTGGGAACTGGGAGGTCATTTACAGTCCCGTGCTATCTTTTATTTTGAGCCATTTATCCTCCAGTCACTCCCTAATCCTCTTACAAACTGGTCCTTGGCTTTGGCTCCAACCCACCCCTCATCTCCAATCTGTGGAATCTAGATCTATCATGAGACATCTTCACAACAACCCTGGCCCCCTTTGACTGTGGATACAACTCACTCCTTGAATTAAGACCTGCGGAGCATCTTTTATGCCTGTAGCTTGACCCACACTAGACAGATGCATGAATGGGGGTGTTACTGCCAGGTTCTCATCCTGGCCCAGCCACCAACTCCCTCTGTGATCACTCTTTCCTCGCTGGGCCATAGCACTCCTTTACATACAGTAATTGGGCTGGACTACATGTTCCAAGGTGTCTCCTAGCTCTGACCTTCCAGGATTCCTGGACTCTGAGATACATCAAACTCTGTCCACTGGTTAAGCCAACACCCTATTTTGCATTTGGCACACAGTCATTCAACACTGGTCTCCTGTACTGTACAATGAATGTGGAAGGAGGAAGATAGAAGAACAAGCTCAAGAACCCCTGGCTCATGGCCTTGAAAGCCCCTGATTTCAAGCATAACAGGTCAGCTTTTGCCCAGACTCACTCCCTGACACACAAAGAGAATTGGCCTGGTCTGCAGACACACATGGGGATGGGAGGAGCAGAAGTTCCAGGAAATTGTTTCCAGGGATGTGGGACAAAGAGAGGAAGGACTGGGGTGATGGATGGATATTTGGTGGGAGATGAGAAGAAAGAGATCGGAGATCCTGAGGGGTCAGAATTGGTCACCAAAAAGATTTCTGCTCTCTGCCCCTCCCTCAGGGGCTCTGTTGGCCATTTCCACTTCCAGCCCCTCCCCACCCCTACTCATCATCCCCTCTTTCCTCATCCTGAGCCTTGCTCCAATTTCAAAGCTTTCTCTGGCCCTAGCTGCATTGGGAAACCAAGGAAGGGAGAAAGCATAATTTTTAGTCCTGTTCTGGGGAGGGGGCATAAAGAAGGGGCTGGGTGGAAGACAGAAAACGAAGTGGAGCCTTTTGAAATGAAAGCCGGGCCAAGCTCATCAGAGATTAATGTAGGAAAAGCCCCACTCGTCTGATAGGGCCCAGATGGTGGGCAGACTTACGGGGGCTGCTGACAGATCTTGATGGTCCGCAGCCTGCCTCCAGCTCCTCGTCCTCATCTTAGAGAAAAAGAAGCAGGCCTATTTTCTTGAGAATCTTAGGGCTGACAAGGGCTGCCTCCAGACCAGGTGGGGAGTCTGAGCTCTGACCCAAATGTTCCGTACTACAGCTGTCTGCACGCAGGCATGCACACACTACAAACACTCACACACCCAAAGGGAAAGCGACAGACATTGACCCAGGCACTTTCTTCTGTGGGGAGCCCAGCAAGAGGAGAGAGATCCCTGGCTGGCAGTGGGTGGGAAGAGGATGGTGACCACCATCATGCTTCACACCTTCCTTCAACCCTCTGAGATGCCTGATCACTGTCATCACTGCCCATCTCTTCCCTTCTCTTTCTAGTCCAGCTCCTCAAAGACACTGTCTCCGTTCACTGTCCTCCACTTCCCCAGTTCCCACTCAACGTCTTGCTGTCTGGACCCTGTGGAAACTACCCTGCTCTGACCATTTCATTCCTGCATGTAATGGACACTTCCCGGTCCTCAGCTGCCTGGACCTCTCAGCATTATAGGACGTAGTGACTGCTCCTGCCTTCCTGTTCCTTCCTCCTTCCTCATCCTAGAACACCATTCTCTCCCCATCTCTTTGGATGGTTCTTTCTCTGCCTCTTTCACTGGCTTTTCCCCTTTTGCTTTTTCATTGCTTTTCTTTCCCTTCCTTAAAAATAGGGGCTCCTCTTGGTTCTGTCCTTAGGTCCTTTCTTTCAATACACATTTCTTCTCCTCCAAAGGCTTTGAACACCAACTCTGGACTGATGAGGCCCAAAACAAGATCACAGCCTCCATCTCTCTCTGAGCCCTGACCCATCCATTCATGGGCCTCCTGATATCTCTTCTTAGGCACCAAAAACTCAACACGATCCGAACCACAGCCCTTATCCCCCTAGCTTCTCCTCCTGCGTTTCCCGTCTCAGTAAAGGACACGCAATTGCCAGAGTCAGAAACCTGTGACTTATCACACCTCTCACATCCTCTTGGCCCACAGGGCCTTTGGATTCTACCTCTTAAATGGCACTCAGACTCTTCTTCCCTCCATCCTCAGCCCGCAGGTCCCCACGCCTCTTCCTTCCTCTCCTGGAAAACTACAAGCAGCTCCCACCTGATTCCTCAGTCTCCATACTTGACCTTCCCCAATCTGTCTTTCAAAAACATTTCTGAATCATCATTCTCTTGCTATCCTAATGCCCCCTTCCCCAGCCCATTCAGCTTACGGGATGCAGCCCACACTTCTTGCCTTGGTATTCGGGATAGTTTACTGTCCTATGCTCTCCTCCCTCTTCTGCACTTTGCCACCCTTATGCACCCTACAATTCAACTGCACAGACAGAATCCGTCTCTACACCTTTGTTTCCACTGCCTGAAATTACTTTCCAGTTTCTCATCTGGAAAACTCAGATGCCACTTCCTCCTGGAAGTCTTTCCTTATTCCCCAAGGAAAATAACTCTCTCTTTTCCCTGGGCTCTCAGGACACCTTGCACATGTCCCTAGGGCAGCACTTACATTGACTTTTACTTCACCCCTTATATTTCTTCTTCCTTGGTTAGTCTGTGAACTCCTTAAGGGCAGAAACAGTATCTGAGTCATCTTTCTATAGCCACTTCTTAGCCCAGGGCATAGAACACAATGGGTGACAGAAAAATATTTGATGAACAACTGAATGATTTTATATCAAGTATTGTGACTGCCTTCTTGAAGCAAAGTCAATATTAGATTTATTTCTCTGTACTGAATCTGGGATCCTGAGGACCAGCCTGGCTGGCCTTGGATGGAGCAATAAGGCAAGGCAATTATTTCCAAACTGAGTGTTTTCACTGGCATAAGCAATGGTGTGGTGAACATCATAGTGCATAAAGATATTTCTGTGTTTTTTATTCCTTCTTTGGGACAAATAAGAAAGAAAGCAATCAGGCTGCCTGGCTCTTTTCTAGAAAGTGATAGGCCCCCTTGCATGGGATAAGCCTCCTCTGCATTGTCTCTGGGAACTTACCCTGGAACTTACCACAAACCAGGGTAAATGATGTTGTGTCTTGTCAAGAAGTTATAGAATATGAGCACCAAGGAGGCTTGAGAACAGGATGGAATGATCCCACTCCATTGTGTGTGATAATCTATGCATCAGGGAAGGGGAGCAGCTTATCTAAAATTATCTTAGACAATCTTGGCTCAGATTAACTGCTAAGCTGAGCCTAAGAACTAGGATTTTCTGACTGCCACACCTTACTCTTGCTCCTGCATCCCATGCCTGCCTTGGAAATGCCAACACTTAACAAAGTCTTAAGAGGGGAGGTTAGAGATGGTCTCAGGAAGGAGCAGAGGTTGTGGGAAAAGAATATGCAGGGAAAGTAGAAGCCCGGAGGATGGGAAGCAGCAGGCTCTCCCCAGGAGGCAGCCCTTCAAACCTTCTTCATTCTTCTGTCCTCATAAGAACATTAGCTTAGGGACAAGGGAGGTAGGGCACTAAGACACTTAGAGGATGCAGTGGAAGCACTCCGTCCTTGTTATTATCATTCTTAAGATAACAAACAACAATAATATACATTTAATTGTCTAAGCTTCCCAAGTATCAGGTCACACTGTTATTTTTTATCTTCATTTTACACCTATAGGAACAGGCTCAGAGAAGTCAACCAACCTGTTCAAAGCCACACAACGAGGATTCCAAAGCTTACAGAATTAACTGCAATCACAGAAGTTCCCCAGCTTCCAGGCAGTCTTGGGCAAGGTCTCTGTTGAGCAGATCAGGAAGATAGGTGCCCTGAATCCTGAGGCATCACCTCTTACAAAGAATTGTTGTGAAGAATAAAAGTTCTATAATAAACAAACTCACACATATATGGATACCTAGCTTATGACAAATATACCAGTGCAGTGCAATAAGGAAATGATGATGTTTTCAATAAATGGTGCTGGGTCAACTGGATGTCCACAGGGAAAGGAGAGAACGTTGACCGCACCCCCTCCCCTGCCCCACCTCACACCATACACAAAAATCAATGTCAGTTGGATTACAATTTGAAATATGAAAGGTAAAATAGTAACACTTCTTGAGTAAAGTATGGAACAACCTTGTGACTTTGGTGTAGGTAAAATTTTCTTCAATAGAACATAAAATTTGACCATATTAAGATTAAGAATGTGTTTTCATCAAAAGATACCATTAAAAGAGTGAAAAGGCAACACATCCAGAGAATGAGAAGACAAGCCACATACTGGGAGAAAATATTTGCAAAAGATCTAGCTGACAAAGGACTGTTATCCAAAACATACAAAGCACTCTTAAAACTCAATAATAAGAAAATGAACAACCCAATTAAAAAAATGGGCAGAAGATATGAACAGACACTTCACCAAAGAAAGCACAAGGATGGCAAGTAAGCATAGGAAAAGATTCTTAACATCATATGTCCTTATGCAATTATGGAATTGCAAATTAAAACAGTGAGATAATACTACATGTCTATTTGAATGGCCACAGTCCAAAATACTGACAACACCAAATGTTGGTGAGGATGTGGAGCAACAGGAACTCTTATTCATTGCTGATGGGAATGCAAAATAGTACAGCCACTTTGGAATACAGCTTGGTAGTTGCTTACAAAACTAAACAAATTATACTTCTTAGTATTTACTCAAATGAGTTAAAAACTTATGTCCACACAAAAATTGCACATGGATGTTTATAGCAGCTTTATTCTTAATTTCAAGAACTTGGAAGCAACATGTCCTTCAGTAGGTGAATGGATAAATAGACAACAAAATATTATTCAGAACTAAAAAATGAGCTATCACGCCATGAAAAGACATGAAGAAACTGTAAACACATATTACTAAGTGATAGGCAGCAATCTGAAAAGGCTACATACTGTACAACTTCAACTATGTGACATTCTGGAAAAGGCAAAGCTATGGAGACAGTGAAATGATCAATGGTTTCCAGCAACTGGGGAGAGAGAGAGACGAAAAAATAAAGCCCAGAGGATTTTTTGGGCAGTTAAACTATTCAGTACAATGCTATAATGGAGGATACAAGTAATTACACATCTCAAAGCCCACAGAATGTACAACCCAAAAAGTGAACCCTAATGTGAACTACAGACCTTGGGCAATAATGATGTATCAATGTGGGTTCATTTATTGTAACAAATGTATCATTTTGGTGCAGAGTGTTGACACTGGGAGAGAGGCTGGCCATGTGTCAGGCTAGGGCTATATGAAAACTCTCTACTTTCTGCTCAGTTTTTCTGTAAACCTAAAAATGCTCTTTAAAATAGTCTATTTTTTAATTAAAATAGCAGCACAGAGTGGGAGAAGGTATTGTGTTCAACGAAGTATTTGTATTAATCTGTTCTCAAATTGCTATAAAGAACTACCTGAGACTGGATAATTTATAAAGAACAGAGGTTTAGTTGACTCAGTTCCATGGACTGTACAAGAAGCATGGCTGGGGAGGCCTCAGGAAACTTAAAATCATGGCCAAAAGTGAAAAGGAAGCAGGCACATCTTACATGACCAGAGAAGGAGGGAGAGGAGGGAGAGGTGCTACACACTTTTAAACAAGCAGATTTATGAGAACTAACTTATTATCATAAGAACAGCAAGTGGGAAATCCACTTCCGTGTCCAGTCACCTCCTACCAGGCCCCTCCTCCAACACTGGGGATTACAGTTCGACATGAGATTGGGGTGGGGACACAAATCTAAACCGTGTCAGCACTCATATCCAAACTCTTGCAAATCGATAATGGAAATAAAAAAGCTAACACAATAAAAAATGGCAAAAGACTTGAACAGGCACTTCTCAAAAAATTAATATCCAAATAATATCAAAGTAGCCAATAAATGTGTGAAATTGTGCTCAACTTCACTACTCATCAGGGAAATGCAAATTAAGCCACCACACAATACCACATTCAATATCACTAAATGGCTAGAAAAAAGATAGAAAATATCAAGATTTGCTAAGGATGTAGAAACCAGGACTCCGTAAACTGCTACTAGGAATATAAGTCGGTATAACCACCTTGGAAAACTCATTTGTGGTATTTGTCCAAGATAAACTTGTGCCTACCCTAAGAATCAAGTTATACTGTATGGTACCGTTTAGATAAAGCTCAAAACCAGGCACAATTCTTTGTGGTAATGGAACATTTCTGTATTCTGATCGTGGTGGGTAATTTACATTAATCTATACATGTTATAAAATTTCATGGAACTGTACCCTGAAAACAATGAGTGCATGTAACAACTGGTGAAAATTGAATACAGTCTGTAGCAAAGTTAGTAGTATTGTACCAACATCAATTTCCTGTCTGATGATATACTATAATTTTATAATATAGGCTGGGCACTGTGGCTCATGCCTATAATCCCAGCACTTTGGGAGGTCGAGGTGAGCAGATCACCTGAGGTCAGGAGTTCGAGACCAGTCTGGCCAACATGGCAAAACCACATCTCTACTAAAGACACAGAAATTAGCTGGGCATGGTGGCAGGCACCTATATCCCAGCTACTGGGGAGACTGAGGCAGGAAGCGGAGCTTGCAGTAAGCTGAGACCATGCCACTGCACTTCCGCCTGGGTGACAGTGAGTGAGACTCCATTTCAAAAAAATAAAAAATAGGCCAGGCGCGGTGGCTCACGCCTGTAATCCCAGCACTTTGGGAGGCCGAGGCAGGTGGATCACGAGGTCAGGAGATCGAGACTATCCTGGCTAACACAGTGAAACCCCGTCTCTACTAAAAATACAAAAACTAGCCGGGCGAGGTGGCGGGCACCTGTAGTCCCAGCTACTTGGGAGGCTGAGCCAGGAGAATGGCATAAACCCGGGAGGCGGAGCTTGCAGTGAGCTGAGATCCGGCCACTGCACTCTAGTCCGGGCAACAGAGCAAGACTCCGCCTCAAAAAATAAAAAAAATAAAAATAAATTTTGAAAAAATTTGTAATGTATCATTGGGTGAAGCTGGGTAAAGGGTACACAAGAACACTCTGTACAACTTTTGCAACTTCTTGTTAAGTCTAACATAATTTCAAAATATACATTTTTTTTTTTAAGAAAATCAGACACAATTTGTAGTGCTAGAAGTCAGGATAGTAGTACCCTTGGTAGAGTCAGAAGTGTTGGAAGGGGACACTTTCAGGCTTCTGTGTGTGTTGTTATGGCCTGTTTCTCAATTTGGGAGCTAAATTACACAGCTGTGCTCATTTTGTGAAAATATATCAAGCTGTACATTTATGTGCATTTTCTCTGTGTGTATTATACTTCAGTAAAACAGTTTTTTTAAAAAATAGCAACGATATGCTTATAAAGAGCTCAGCACAGTGCCCAGCACATTCTCAGTGAAAGTGTTTTTCTCTCTATCTGTGGCTGTCTCCTACCTTCCTCTCCTGTCTACCTCTTTCTTGCGTTGCTCGCACTGTGCAGGTAAGCACGTTTTATAAAGGAGGTGCCTTAGCCCACAGGACTACAAGGTTGGGAGTTCCAAGCAGATGTTTGGGGAATAACAAGACCTTCTGGCAGGAGGAACAGACTACAATGTGATGTTCGCCATACCTCCATCCAGCACTGAGCACAATATAGAGAGCTTAGTATAATAACTGGGCACATTACTAACCACCAATGATTGCATTGGTTCACTGCTTAAAATAAAATACGCTTCATTAAAAAAAAAAAGTAAAACAAATATCAAAAATATAACAATCAAACAATATTATCTTGCTATGAAGAGCTTTATACAAATGACAAAGAGTATGCTTTGATTTTGCAATTCCTGTTGGGAGAGAGGGGGAGGTTCCAGCTTTTTGAGCCTTTTCATTAAACTGTGCTACCCTCACAAGTTGAGTGCTGCCTCCTATTGTTCCTTAAAGTTGTTTTTTGTTTGTTTGTTTTTGTTTGTTTTTTTTTCTTTGAGATGGAGTCATGCTCTGTTGCCCAGGCTGGAGTGCAGTGGCGAAACCTCCGCCTCCCAGGTTCAAGCAATTCTCCTGCTTCAGCCTACCAAGTAGCTGGGACTACAGGCACATGACACCATGCCTGGTTAATTTTTGTATTTTTCAGTAGAGGCAGGGTTTTATCATATTGATCAGGCTGGTCTTGAACTCCTGACCTTAGGTGGTCCACCCACCTCAGCCTCCCAAAGTGCTGGGATTACAAGCATGAGCCACCACACCTGGCCAAAGGGTCTTTATTTTTAATTTGGAGAAAGAACATTCTGCCAAAATCAAAAGTGTTAGGAGTTGTTGAAACTGCAGGCCGGGCGCGGTGGCTCAAGCCTGTAATCCCAGCACTTTGGGAGGCCGAGACCATCCTGGCTAACATGGTGAAACCCCGTCTCTACTAAAAAATACAAAAAAAACTAGCCGGGTGACGTGGCGGGCGCCTGTAGTCCCAGCTGCTTGGGAGGCTGAGGCAGGAGAATGGCGTAAACCCAGGAGGCGGAGCTTGCAGTGAGCTGAGACCCGGCCACTGCACTCCAGCCTGGGCGGCAGAGCAAGACTCTGTCTCAAAAAAAAAAAGAAACTGCAGAACACACAACAGAAATGCAGGTACTTGGGTTGTAATATTTCAAAGTAACTCTCTTGGCAAATTCAATTTTAATTTTTTCCATTTGCCTTTTTAATGATTTTGCACAGAGCAGCATTGATCATAATTCTGGAGGGTTACTTGAGAATTGTTTTTATTCCTTTGGTGTGTCTGCCACACTGGATTTTTCTCCCATCTTTTAATGGGATTGGTGAAATGCAAACAAAGCCAGTAGCTGTATTTGGCCTGTGAAACCTTGTGTCTCAATGGGCAGTTGCTGTATCAATTACAGGATGAAAAATGATGGACTATAATCCTTTCCCCCAAAAGAATCTGCAGATCAGAGAATCATCCGTGCTTTGGAGCATATGACAAAAAAATATATATAAAGTACTATCCTTTCAATCAAGAGAGTTTTACGATGTGGGAAATGTGATTTAAAACAGTTGGTTGTTACATAGCCTTTAGGACAAGGATGCTGTCCACTGTACATTTTGTAACTGGATTATAACTCATGCATTAAAACTCAACTATGCTAGAAAAGACATTGTTCTCTATATGTTTTCAACTTGTTTTAAAGTCTCCAAATGAACTGAAGGTGGGGGAAGAATTGTACACTCCAACTCTTCAAGTTAAAATAGCCTTGGAGTAAATGCACACTCTTTTGGTGAGTACTTCAGTTCTTCAAGGTACTCATCACTCACTCCTTCCTCTCTTCCCCTTGAATGCTATAGAGGCACTGACAAGAAAAGGGAGTGCCTCATACCACAATGGCATGGAGGAGGACCTGTGGTCTAAGCCATATGGCGCCTGCTCACCTGGGGGAAAGGGATAGATCAGTCCACCTGGTCTCTAAAAGTGAACCTCCGCCTTCCCTTATCTGTTGCTGACCAGTCTCAGTCTGTGCCCTCAGCACCGGCAAATGACTTGGTGATTACATTCTGAAAGGTAGCCCTCTCATTTTGCTATTCGGCTCCTGCTCAAGCTACTGACCCTCTGAAACTTAGCAACAGCTCCCACCTAAACCCCAGCTTTGGACCACCTATTCCCAGCCTCTTGTAATGGGAGTCTTCCGACTTCCAAGCCATGGGGGTCTTTGGACTTCCACATCATGGCAATCTTTAGACAGGCCTGCCGATTCTTAATTCTCGTCACCTTTTCTGCTTGCCGCAGCCATGCAGATGCTTCTGGATCTCTTTCAGAGCATGTGAAGGCCGCTTCAGACTATCAGTCTAGACACAGTGTGCAGCATATGAGTGGGGCAGGGAGAAAATGCAACCACAGCACAAACTCTTGTAGCATTTCCTCAAACTTGGGAGTGTGTGGTTTTATCAGGGCATCCATCCTCTCTCATCTCTCCTATATGCCTGGACTAAGGCAGCATCCTGATCTTATTTTATCCTTTCAGGAAGAGCTCTCTGCTTCCCCTTCTGTCTAAAGGGACTTCCCTTACATCGTCTCAGCCCAACAGCCTGAAAGTTAATGGGAGAAATGCTGTAGGACTGAGGCTGGGCGCAGTGGCTCATGCCTGTAGTCCCAGCACTTTGGGAGGCCAAGGCAGGTGGATCACCTGAGGTCAGGAGTTTGAGACCAGCCTGGCCAACATGGTGAAACCCATCTCTACTAAAAATACAAAAAAAAAGATTAACCGGGCATGATGGCATCTGCCTATAATCTCAGCTACTTGGGAGGCTGAGGCACAAGGAATCCCTTGAACCTGGGAAGCAGAGGCTGCAGTGAGCTGAGATTGTACCACTGCACTTTAGCCTGGGTGACAGAGTAAGACTCTGTGTCAAAAAGAAAAAAGAAAAAGAAATGCTGTAGGGTATAAACCCAAACCACTTAGAATAGAAACATGTATCAGGAGGGTTTATTTTTTAAGTTGTAGATGATCCTTGCCATACAGTTCTGACAAAGTTTTTGATATACTTTCAGGTAACAAACAGCCAAGTCTCAAAGGGTTAGGAACTACTATAGCATTTGTCCTTGCTAATACTCATACAAACATTCAGATTCTTCTGGCAAAGGGCAGGCGAGAACCAGTTTTCACAGCGCCTCACAATATACTGACCAGATATATATATATTATTTTTGCACATAAAAATAATGCAGGCTATATTATTATAGGCACACAAAATATTATTATTTGCACATAAAAACAGGCTATATTGTTGTAGCCTAATACAAATATTTTAGAGTAACAAGTGCAAAGGAAACGTTCTTTGTCAAAATCAAGTCTGAATTCCAAAAGCTGAATTTGACCAATGTAACTATTTCTTGTGCCCTTTTTGTAAACCCACTGATGCTTTTATCTTTATCAGTATAATATATTTTGGTCTTGTCACTGCTTAACCAATTAAAGACTAGTAGGATGGCAATTAAGTGTTATTGGGCAACTGGCAGATAATCATATTAATAGAACAGTGCAAAGATGCATTTTAAGATACCTTAGAACTCACGCCTGTAATCCTGGCACTTTGGGAGGCCAAGGTGGGCAGATTACGAGGTCAGGAGATCGAGACCATCCTGGCCAATGTGGTGAAACCCCATCTCTACTAAAAAATACAAAAAATTAGCCTGGCGTGGTGGTGCACACCTGTAGTCCCAGCTACTCAGGAGGCTGAGGCAGGGAAATCGCTTGAACCCAGGAGGTGGAGGTTACAGTGAGCCAAGATCGTGCCACTGCACTCCTGCCTAGTGACAGAGCAAGACTCGGTCTCAAAAAACAAAACAAAACAAAAAAAGGTACCTTAGATCTTACCTCCTTTGTTGTAATAATTGTCACACATCCTGATTCTGCAGTCATGTGTTATTTGAATCCAGATCCTATATCTGAATCCTATGTAAGTGGGTGTTTGTTTCTTTGCTAATGCTTTCATGCTAATTATTGAGTGCTTTAGCATAATTAATAGCCCATAGTATTGCCCGCTGTGACTCATGTGGGTCTTTCAGAATCACTGGTCTTAATGCAATGTTCTTATATATCCTGCTGCCCCTCTTGGGCCTCTGGCTCACACCTGGAATGTCTGCCTGCCCCTTGTCAGGGACAAGCCCAGGTGGGACCTGATGCTGGGGTTGTCCTGACCATTTATACAGAGGCTTAGGATGAGGCTGGATATCAGGTCCAAAGATACTACCAGGTAAAACAGCCTCCTGCCCCATGCCATGCAAGATCCGTCTGCACATTGGTTGACCTTTGGAACTGAATATTTAGCTATCTGAGGATGAGGCTGGGTCTTTATTGGTCTTCAAGTTTCCTTCCTTCTAAACACACAAGAAAAATAGTTAACATTTATTGAGAACTTATTATGTGCCAAATACTTTACAATCATTATTTCATTTCATCCTTACAACAAGTCCTTGAGGTATGTACTACTGATATCCTTATTTTATAGCCAAAAACTGTGAGGCTCAGAGAAGTTAAGTAACCCATCTGAAATCACATGACCCACAAATAATAAAGCTGTGATTTGAACCCATCTAACTCTAGGGCTCTTAGCTATTATAATTGGAGCACAGAAAAGTTAAATAGTTTGTCTACAGTTATGAAACTAATAAGTGGCTGGGCTGGGATTCAAACCCAGGTCTTTTTCACCTGCAAACCTTTGTTTCTAAATCTACAGGACAAGGAAAAGGAATGAAATAGGAATGCTCACATTAGATCTATGAGAGCAGCATAGATTCAGATGATCATAGCAGGAACTAACCTAGAAACTGGATGGAAGGTTTATGAGAGCTGACCAAGCAGAGATTCATTTCAGCTGACTGGATGGTGGGACTTACCAATCAGAGAGCAAGGGCTTTGGAGAGCATATGGTGGACCTGACCAATGAGAGCTGCATATTGTGACAGATGGGTGATTAAACTGGCCAGTCAATAACTGAGGAAAGGGGATTATTCAGTGAAACTGACCAATCACGGAGTCACAAGAAAGACTGCATCTCTGTGTTGGGAACTTGTTCCTCGGAGAGGTGATCTGACCTAATGGCAAAAGGCCACTCTGGGCTCTGCCTGGCGCCAGGGTTCCAGGAAACAGGTCTGAAGCCATTCCTGTGCCAGCAGCAACTGCCAGCGTGCCTTTGCTCATAGATCAGCCATGAGGTCAACGGTTTGAGTGACTCACCTCGTGAAAATGAGGCAGCAGTGTTGGGCCTTACTGTTTCTCTGTAAGCATTCAAATTGATTTTTCCGCCTAGTTAAATTCTCCCACTTTGTTTTTATACAGAGGCTTAGGATGAGGCTGGATATCAGGTCCAAAGATACTACCAGGTAAAACAGCCTCCTGCCCCATGTCATGCAAGATCCAGGCTCTGTGACCACTGAAACTGACTAACTGAAACTGCAGTCAGTTGTCATCCTGGGACAGCTTTGCTGACAGTCACTGCCTGGGACAGTCCCACTAGTCAACTGACAGCCCAGGGAAGCCATTACCAAGAGCCTAGGGGCGTTTCTAACCCCCTCCTAAATCATCATATTGAGTGAGGATCCCACCCACTGCCACAAATGTCAAGAAATCACATCTCTTCAGGCCCCCACAAACCATGGGATGCCTCCCTCTTGGAAAGAAACTTCAGGAGCTCCAGGAGTTTGGTATGTGGAGAATCTCCAGAGAAGGAAAGGAGGCCCTAGCTGCTACATCCCTTAGAATTTACCTTGTGTAAAGTTTTTTCCTATTGCTGTCACTGGGTGTCACTCCCTCCACCCTTCATGGTGCTGCTCCCCAATTCAAATAGCCTTCTTGGCATAGGCACACCATCTTGGTTTGAGTTGCCCCTAGAAGGCAGAGCCTGAGACAAGGACTTGCTGTATGTGATCTACTTGGAAGGTGATCTGAGGACACAGATAGACAGGAGTAGCGAGAGTGAGACAGGGAGGTAGGAAAATCTAAGATGAGGGTATTTCCTTGGAATCACATCTATAGATGTATGGGCTCAATTCTTCTGGAATCTCTGAAAAGTTTATAGAATGCCTCCAGCAGTGTGCACCTGACAGGTGATACCTGGAGTCTTTATCCACCATCTCCCCTCCCTTATTGGTTGAAAATTGTTTCTAGGGAAGTTAACTGCCTTGTGCCTCTGGGCAGCATTTGCAGGTTGTAAGCAAGCTTCTGTGGCGTGGAAGACCTCAAATCAGAATCTGGAAAGACTCTGGCTCCTGCTTGTGGTAGGACATTGAGACTGAGTCCAAGCTTGCGCAGAACTGTCCACTACCGCTGTGGCTAAAATCAGGGGCAGGCCAGGGGCTTGTGATGCAACACCAGAAGCTACACACACTCAACAGAACCTTTCTAAACAATTTTCTGAACTCTGAGAGAGAACAATAGGGAAATAAACTCAAAGGGAGGAAGAAACGGGAATCAATGTACCTCACCCAAACTGGGGTATATGTTATTCCACACTTCTACCCAAAAGGCATTGAAGAAATACCTACTGACTTTTGAATCCTATAAACTTGGGTGCAAACCCTGACTCTGCCACTTGGTAGGTTAGTAGCCTTAGACATGTCACCTGACTGCCCTAAGCCTCCATTTCCTCAAGTGTGTAATAGGGATTAAAATACTTACTTACAAAATAATTGTCTGCAAAGCCCTTGGGACATGGTAGGTCCTTTCTCAACAAATGACCACTCTTACTAAAGGGCAGGCACATTTTCACACCCTCAAAGACTCATGCCAGGAGCCAGCTCTGAGCTCCAGGCTGCCCCCAAGGGAAGGTGGCCATTTCACCTTCTCTAGATAAGAGCTGCCTGGCATCTCAATACTTTCAAGACCAAGACCAGACAGCCATATGGCCCCCACTGTCCTCGCCCTCAGAACTCTAACAGAACCATTTCTTGTCCTAGAGATTTGGCTCAAACCATTTAGAAGGTACAGGAGAAGTAGGTCTAAGTGAGATACAAAAAAATCCAGGCACTGAAAAATGGAATGATGTGGAAAAGAGCAGTCTTTGGAGAACTATCTTGACCTTTCCCTCAACAACTGAAGAACAAAATGAAACTTTCCTCTATAAAGGTTTGTTTCATGGTCTGGGTTTCCTTACTGCTGGGTGAAGCAAGCAGGACATAGTAAAAAGCAAACTCAGATTCCAGAGGAGAGTGTCTCCGTGTTTCACAGCCAAAACATCTGTGTTCTTGGATTGCACTAAAAAATGACAGTATCTACAAGAGTTAGTTTTAAAACTTATTTGTCACCCTTATTTCAATTGTTTCCATATTTCCATTCTTGTTACTCTCCAAATGTATCCTTTAAATGACCTGAAATTTGACTTATTTAATCTGGGTCAAAGAATCATGTGCTTTAGTCCAAAACCCTCCTTCCCCTGACCTCCTCTGCTTTGGGCGTCTAAGGTTAAGCAGGAGCCTCCATATCCAATCCCATCGTGCAGACAATAGGTCTGCAGACAAACTTCTCCAGGAGAAGCCAGGAAAAGAGTCCTGCACCAGGAGGAGAGAGACCAGGGCTCTGCTGTGAACAAGCATGTGACCTTAGGCAGGTGCCTCACCAATCTGGGCTCCAGCTTTCTTTTCCTTAAGGTGAGGGGTTTAGACAGGAGGTGCTCTGAGAGTCTGTGGATGTTATCCTTGCGGGCTTAAACAGAGGTCTCTGGACAGCCAGGATGTTCTGAGCCCCACCATGGCATCCCTGGCCTGGCTAGGGGCTCCCGCAGGGCAGGATCACATTGCCCCAGATTCCAGGACTGGCTGCGGCACAGACCCAGGATCAGGTAACAGATCCATCCAGCCTGGACTGGCTCAACCCCTCCACTACAGCCGCAGCTCTGGGGCTCAAAAACCAGAGCTAATGCAAGCCAGCTGGAGGCTGGGACAAGATTGATGAAGGATAGGGAGAGGATTTGGCCAGGGTTTTTTCGGCACAGGAGGGTGGTAGAGAATAATTAGTCCTGCCTGCTTCCCAGAGGCCCCCAAGCTGAGTAAACTTCATTAATTGGGAACCCCCAGTGGGGAATTCCTGCTCATGACCCAGAAAAGGAAGAACTCTTCAGGAGTTAATTAGTAGTGAAAGTGCCAATCAGGGAAAGTGTTTAAACTATTAAATGTCTGAGCACCTGTTTACCTACAAACAACTGATACAGCAATTATCTGACCATCAAAGCAGGTCCTCTATGATAGTGATTACCAACCTCGGGAGATCCTGAGGGTCACCTAGGAACCTTGTTAAGCATCAGTCTCCAATGCAATGATCCTGACTGGTCAGCAGGAGGGAGAAGCATTGCTCTAAACTATCCACTAGCCGAGGAGTTCTTGACTCAATCTTAGTGTCTCCATGTATCAATAAGCAAGAAGTACTATTACCACTAGTCTTTCTGTAATTTATTTAGCATTTACTATGCTAGGCCTTTAGCATTCATTGTCTTTTAATCCTCACAGCAGTTACGTGTGATAGGTGTTATTATCTCTTGTCTATAGAAAATGACATAATTGAGCTCAAAGAGGGGAAGAAACTCACTAGGTAAAATAAAGTTAGTAAGTGGCAGAGATTTTATTTGATCCTAGATATTTTGACTCCAGAGCCCAAAACTTTGCTGCAATGGTTTTAATGATCCCCAACCTCTTTCCTGTCCTTTGAGTGATTAAAACAAGATTGTTACGCTTTTGAGGACAGTCATAGCGCTATTCAAGATATTATCCATAATACAGATGGGAAAATGACGTCTCCAAAAGGGAACATTAATTGATTCAAAGAGTTCAGGCTTATGGATTCCATGTTTGGGCCATTTTCTGTTAGACAAAGCTATCACCTGGAATTATGAACTAGAAGGAAGAAGAGATGCTGGCCTCCAGTGCCAAATATCAATGTGTTGCACTGCTATTCAAGAAGCAGAGCAGTTTAGTTAGGAGCATTGGGCTGTAATCATATCCATCCTACCAACCCCAAGTGTGACCTGAGACAAGTCACTCCACTTCTGTGGGTCTCAGTTGCCCCATCTGTCAAATGGAAATGCCACTGTGTAGTCTGCCTTCCGCCTTGTGAGTGGAGAGTGAATGAGAGGAGGGTACCATCATGGTGGACGAGATCGCTCCAACTGCTGTGGAACAGCTTTGACTCTAGGGGGCCTCTCATGCAACTACATGACAGCTTAGAGCTTGGCAAGATTTCTCTTTGGACCAGGGCCCCAGAGTCAATACTCTCCTTTCTGGGTTTCAGGAGGCTAAAGAAAATGTTTCCCAATATTCTCCAGAAAGCTGGCAAGATGGTTGACCAGTTGGCCTTCTAGGTCTTCTTTCTGTGACACCTGGATTTGACTTTATTGGCCAGACAGGCCTTGCAGCCCCACCCCTCAGACCAAGGGCAGCCTTCTCCAGAGCCACTCTTACCTAAGGGCACCATCCGGATGCCTGCCTAGTTCCCTTCCGGCCCTGATGTAGGCATGAGCCTCCCCCACCGCCTGCTCACTGCTCACTCCTCGGCCGCCAGCCCAGCAGCTGTTGCCTCAGATCAGTGTGGACCATCTAATCCCCTCTCCAGAGCCCTGGCCCCCTCCTCAGGCAGTAAATTAAGGAGGATGTAAGAACAGAGGGCACCAGCGTCAGCAGAGCGGCATCCAAAACATCCTCCCCAACCCGCGCCTGTGTCACAGGGCCCTGAATTGGCCCCTCTCCTGAAGCAAGGGAGGAGGAGGCCAGGACAACCAGGCCTGCGGGAAGAGGGAAGCAGGAACCCACAGGAGGGAAAGGGCAGGGGGCTTGTAGAGAGGAACCAGGCCAGGCTCCTAGGGGTGTTCCAGCTCAATCACTTTTATTGTGACTCTGGGAGACCCAAATCTCTACTCCAGAGTGATACAGGACAGGGAGCCAGGATGTCAGTTTCTTATTACGACCTGACTTCCAATCCCGTCTGTTTCACATGCCGCACCCACCCCAGACTGTTGTGTCTCCATTCCTGAAATGGGCAGAGAATAGCCAGCCGACAAGAGTCAGGAACACCTCACCCAGGGGCCCATCCCAAATCCCTGTGTTGAGGGGCTGGGCAGCAGAGGCATCTCTGGCAGCTAGCCTCACCTCCTGCCCCTGAGAGCATGGTCTACAGGACTGGCCTAAAATCCTATAACTCTCTGAATTAAAAACACCATCTAACACTCCCTATACAGACGGTATGCTGGGGCCCACACCAAGAGCTTTCCGATCTGACTCCAAACTATCAACAAACTGAAAATGGAGGAAGAGGGAGAAAGATGGCCAAATAACTCTAGCATAGCATCCGCAGGTATGACTCAGAAAGAAGGGCAATGAGGGGATGCTGCCCTATTTTTCAGAGATGTCACCTGGAGAAGATTCTGATGAACAATGTAGTGACAGAGATCAGAGTAGAATGATAAATCCCCGGGGCTTGAGATTTTAAGTCAGCAAAGTCAATACACCTTTCCAACTTCACCAAGATGTAGTAGGATAAGACTCGCTCCTCAGAAACAACATAGAAATTTCCATGGGCACAAAGAAAATGAACTTGTTCAGGGAAAGGGAAACAATCCTATATGTCAAAAACACCAAGGATTGTGTTTCGGGTTTGCTTTAAGTATCATTTATATGCTGATGACTGTCAAATGGCTATCCTCAGGCCAGATCTCTCAATCAAACTCCAAACTCATATCTATCAGCCTATGTGGTATCATCACTTGGATATCCAATAGACCTCTCAAATTTAACCTATCCAAAACTAAATTCCTGATCGCCCACAAACCCACTATATATATAGCCTTTCCCATCTCAGCTTATGGGTAACTCTATCATTCATGTGGCTCAGGTAAAACCTTTGGCACTATGTCTTAATTTTTTCTTTGTCTCCCCTCTCTACTCCTAACACATCTAATCTGTCATGAGATTCCATTAGCTCTGCTTTCAAATACTATACCGAAAAGCTGACTACTTCCTACTCCCACCCCTGTCACTGTGGTCAACCAAGCTATGGTTTTCTTGCAGCTAGCTGGGTTAGTGCAGTACAACCCCTCTCTACAAGTCCTCTTGCCTCTGCCCTTGCCCCAACCTCACACCCCCACCCCATCTATTCTCAGCACAGCAGCTAGAAGACTGCTTTTAAAAATCTAAGTTAGGGCTCATAACTCTTTGCTCAAAGTCTTCAAAGGCCCCCATTTCACTTAACCTAAAGCCAAGGTCCTGGCAATGACTGCAAGGCTCTGCATGGCCTGACTCCGCTAACACTCAGACCTCATCTCTACTTGCCTCCTTGCTCTGCTCCAGGTGCACCAACCTTCTCACTGTGTCTCAAGCCTGACAGACACGATCACGCCTTAGGACCTTTGTTGTAACTTTTCTCTCTGCCATGAATGTTCTTCTACCAGATATCCACATTCCCAACTCCTCACTGTCTTCAAGTCTGCTCAAATCTCAGCAGGCCTTCCCTGACCACACTTTCACTGCAGTTGAACCTTCCCCCCTTCTGGATCCTGAGCTGCTTTACCCTGGTTTGCTTTTTCTTTTCTTTTTAAATTGCTTAACACCAACACTCTTCAAGTATATAATTCACTGTTGTATTAACTTTATGCTTGTTGACCACTCTGCCACCTAAAACGTAAGCCTCTTAGGATCTGTATGTTGTTCACTGCTGTATCCTCAGGGCCAAGAACAGAACTTGGCCCATTCATGAATGAATGGAGTCAATCAATCAAAGTTGTAAAGTGGAGAGGAATGTCCTCTAAAGCTCCCCTGGGCACATCAGAGAAATGGAGTTTGAGATATTGAAACATGTCCTAGGGCTTGCCCAGAAATGTATTTTAAGAAGTGATGGGGTCTCCATACATCTGGATGTCCTGCTACAAGGGACTTGTGGCTGAATATCAAACATATCTCAGACCTAGAGGCACCTTTAATACAACCATACTTATTGCTGATCAAATGGAAACTGGCAAAACACCAGAAGCAGCTTATTACCAATATTCATCCGGCTCACTCCATGTCTGCTGCGCTGTTCACACCTTCATAGCTGAGTAAACTGCCCTGGTTCTTGACTTAGCCCTGTGCCCTAACTTTAGATGCTGTCCTCACACTCGCAGCAGTCCAGGTCTGCCTTATGAGAATGCCATTTATTGCCTTCTTTGGCCACTCAACTCAAATGGCTTTTTTTTTTTTAAATCAAGTTTTGCTCCATTTCCATTTTTACCACCTAGGTAAAAGAAGTCACCTAGATTAGTTTTCTATTGCTTTGTAACCCACTACCGCAAATTTGGTGGCCTAAAATGATACCCACAAAACATCAATTGTCATTAAGGAAATGCAAATCAAAACCATGATGTGATTCTACTTTATACCCACTAGCATAGTTCTAATAAAAAGGACAGATATAGCAAGTGTTGGTATGGATGTATTCCCACTGTACACTCCTGGTGGGAGCTTAAACCAATGAAGTCACTTTGGAAAACAGTCTGACCCTTCCTCAAAAAGTTGTACATAGAGTTACCATATGACCCAGTCATTCCACTTCTGGGTATATACCCAAGGGAATTGAAAACATGTGACTACCCAAAAACTTCTCACAAATATTCATAGCAGCTTTATGCATAATAGCCAAAAAGTAGAAACAGCCCAAACCAAATGTCCCTTAATTGATGAATGGAGAAATACAATGTAGTATATCCGTACAATGGAATGTTATTCAATCATAAAAAGAATTGAAGCACTGATCCACGCTACAACTTGGATGAACCTTTAAAAAGTGCTAAGCAAAAGAATTCAGACACAAAAAGCCACATATTGTATGACACCATTTATGTGAAATATCCAGAATAGGCAAATGCATAGAGACAGAAAGTAGATTACTGATTTCTGGGGCTGGGGGAATGTAGAGTGATTACTTAATAAGTATGGGCTTTGTTTGGGGGCAGGGGCATGAAAATGTTCTGGAATTATATAGAAATGAAGGTTGTACAATTTTATCGCTATATTTTAAAAAACACTGAATTGTCCACTTAAAAAAAATGCCCATTTATTAGCTCACATTTCTGTAGGTCAGGAGTCTGGGAGGGCTTGACTGACTTCTAATTTCAAGGTCTCACAAGACTGAAATCAAGGTGTTGTGGGGTGGGCATGAGACATATTGCAAGAATCTGCTTCCAAACTCATTCACTTTGTGGGTAGATTACTGTCCTTGTGGTCATAGGACTGAGGTCCGTATTCCTCACTGGCTGGCTGCCTCTCAGCACTTTAAGACTACCTGCATTCCTTCTTATATGGCCCTCTCTTTTTCAAACCAGAAGCAGCACATCGAGTCCTTCTTATGCTCCAAATCTCTCTGACTTCCCCTTCTGCCACCAGCCTAAGAGAGTTCTTCGCTGTTGGTGACTCAAGAGATTAGATTAGACTCCCTCAGATAATCCCCCCTCTCTAAGGTCAACTGTACCATACAACATAGCACGGTCAGGGGAGTATCATATTTACAGGTTCCAGTGAGTGTGGAGTCTTGGGAGCCATTCCTAGAAATTCTGCCATTACAGCGTCTGAGAATTATTTTGGGTAGACTTGCTAACAATTTGATCTCCCGGAAGGAGCAAGCATTCCCAAGCACCTGTTCCATCCACATGCTGGAGGTTCCATGAGTTACTCCTTTGTCTCCATGGTCCCCAGGCCAGTGCTAGCACATAATGCGTGCTTCAGTGAGTGCTCATTGAATATTTGCTAAATTGTTCCTACCCTGTGAGGGATCATTCATTGTTTACCGGGAAGGCAGACCCATACAAAACCCAGGAAGCTCAGGAGGCTGAAAGCCATAAGAGGGAAGGTAAGTGCACATGGTGTGAACACGTGGGAGGATGTGACATGGGGAATGGTTTCTTCTGACCAGTTAGATGAAGACAGATTAGATGAAGACAGGTTTCTTCTGATCGGTTAGATAAAGAAAGTAGCCCAGTCATTTCTGAGCTTGTGCTCACAATAGGGGTTATCCATAGGTGTTATTCATAGGGGTTATCCATAGGTGCTCACCATAGGGGTTATCCACATGAGATATACACCAAGCATGTCCCCATTTTTGGAAGGCAACTCTTAAAAAGTGGAGGGAGGAGGTAAATAGGCTCCTGTGAGTAAATGTGCTATTCAAGGATAAAATAAGTTTAAAATTTAAATGCAAATGATTCCCAGAAAAAAGAAAAGTGTGGGACAAGCCAGGGGTAGGGGGGATAGTAGCCTGAGAGAACAATATAGAATTATATAAACTCTGCAGAGTGTCCTCTGATGCTCGCATTCATTCTTTCAGCAAATATGTACTGAGTGCTAACCATCTACTGAGAGCACTGTGCTAGGCACAAGAGTACAGGGAGAAGCCAGGTAGGAAATGCGGTAGGCAGCCTCTGCGATGGTTCCCAGTCATCCTTGCTCCCTGACACACTGTAATCACTTCCCTCTGAGTGTGAGTATCAGCAGAAGTAGTGGGTTGTCACTTCCACAATTAGGTTATAAATAGATGCAGCTCTGTTTAGGGTGCACGCTCTCAGTTCACTCACTCTAAGAGAAGTCAGTTGCCATGTTGGGAGTCACCCCATGGAGAAGCCCACATGGCAAGGAGCATCAGCTCCAGCCAAAGCCACGTGAATGAGCTAGACATGGATCCTCCCCTGGTCAAGCCTTGAGATGACTGCAACCCCAGCCAACACCTTCACTGCAGCCTTGTGAGGGACCTGAGCCAGACTGCAGCTAAATTGCTCCTGGATTCCTGACCCATAGAAACTGTGCAACTATAAATGTGTTGTTTTAAGCTGCTAAATTTAAACAGTAATAGATGATTAACATAGGAAAGATTATAAAAGAGATTATAATACTCTCTGATAGTCACAATAAATAATATATAGAGACTATACACCAAAATCAGAGACAGGATAAACGCCTGAAGCTGAACCAAAGAGATGGCTTCTGAAAGGGGAGCAGGAAAGGAAAGGACCAATGGAGTGAGACTTAGGAAAATACTAATGGCAGCAGAAAAGGATTTCTTGAGTTTTGTTCAGGGTAAGAAATGGAACAAAGAAGGCTTCTGTTGGGGCCGAGGGTAGTAGAGAAGCAGAACTCTCCAGCTTCATCTGCAGCTATTGTCTCCATAGGGTCCATGAGCCTCAAGCTGTTGCATTCTTTTCTTAAATGTGGCCAAGAATGGAATTAGGTTTGGTTGGAGCAGACTGAAGAAAGAGACGTGGGGAGAGATTGTCCTAGAGCTCAGAGCTCTGCCAAGTACATTCTTCTCTTTAGGCCCGAGAAATCCCACTTTGAGTCCTGGGAGCACATGAGGTGAAATGGAAGTTGCTGGTGACCTTTGAGATCTGAGGGATGAGAGGAGGCAGACATTGCCTTCATTTCCAGAAAGAATAAGGTGGATCCCAAGACACACAGACCAGGATGCTGATGTTGATCTGAGGAGAGGGTCTAGAACAGATTCCAAAGGGATGATGTGTGAGCTCCAGGACCCAGCCCAGAGTTCTCTAAACAGCTTAGGCCCACCCTTACCTGTTTTCTTGGCTTTTAAACAGCAAAGAATCAACAATCACTATCAAGATAAAGATAAGGCTGTGAAAATGGCATGTCCTGGTTTCATCTGGGCAATTGATACAGACTTCATAAGTGGAAGAAAAATATGATCAGGATTGTTTGTAACCATTTGAATAGTTATGGCCAGAGATGACTAAAGGAATATTATCAAGGTATTCCCAGGAGACCCTCAGCCCCTCCTGGATACTATTACTAACAGTTAACATGTATTGTGAATTTCCATGGTACTGATAACTGTTCTAAGCACTTTCCATGGATCTTCTCATTTGAGTCTCAAAATCCTATGAGATATAATCAGCTCCATTTGACAGATCAGGAACATCAGGTGCAGGAAATTTAAGTAACTTGACAAGGTTACACATTAGGATATCACAGAGCCAGGACAGGCATCCGGTGATCCAGACTTAATGCCTTTGCTTTAACCATGTGGCCCTATTGCCACAGAGATGGCAATGCCAAAATTCTCCACCTGGAAAGAAGCAACTTGGCTCAGACTGCATGAGCATGAAGCAGGCTCAGATGTGGGGTGTGCATGCATGCAGCCCTATATTAGCATGTGACTGTGTGTGCAGTGTGAATGTGCATATGCATGATACGTGTGTGCCGTGTGCTCTGAGCCAGGAGGTTGCTGGGAAAAGCTGAAGGGAGAGGAGTGGGGCACTGAGAACAGTGCCCAGGGTGCTGGGAAGCAACAAGAAGTTGGTCAGTGGGTCAGGCAGCCGGTCACCCGAGCAAAGAGGGTGACAGGTGGGCAGGCCTGTCGGGGGGGACTAGCAGGCTCCCACCTGCTGGGGCTGTCCATCAGCACTAATGCTGGCAGTGCCTGAGGCCAGGACCCCCAGCAGGCCAGCCTCAGAGACACACCCTTCTAGGAAACATCCATCCGAAGGTGGCAGAGACACCAAGTCCTGGCCCAGACCTAAGCAACCAGGTTCCACCCTGTTCCCTCTTACCCACCCTACGCTAGAGGCTAAAAGCGGCCTTGGCTAGCTCAGACCCTGAGAGCTAAGGGATGCGAAGGGTTCCGGTGGGGACACATGGCCAGTGGCTGTTCTTCCATATTCATCTGTCTTTAATATTCAGATGAATGGAAGTATATGACCTTGCTAGTGTTTTGGGGTAGGAAAGGCAAGAGGGTCCTCAGAGGTCATCTAAATTACACCTCTTTATTTTTCAGATAAGTAAAACTGTGATTCAAAGAGGCCCTGGGATCACCTGCGAAGATCCTGGGATTCATCAGGGGTCTGGTAAGAGCTAGAAGATTCTAACTGAAGTTTGGCTGCCTGAAGGGGAAGGGAGTCTTGCCTGGGTATGTCAGCAGGTGGAGGCTGTGGATAAGTGTGGTGGGGGAGGAGATGAAACTTGGGGCTTCACAAATCCTGGCCAGTTGAGCAGGGCACAGCCCGCAAGTGAGAGGCATGGAGAGTGAGGGAGCTGGAGCCCAAGTCATGATCTAGTGGAGGGGCAGGCACAGAGCTGGCAGGTGATGGCACCAGGGCAGTGCTGGGCGCTGCAGGTTCAGCGTTGGAGAGTCTGAGATGGGGCTTGTGACTCCGGCCGGCCTGAGGACAGAGATGGAGGCCCGTGGGCAAAGCGGGGAGGATCTGGGGCGGCGCTGTGGGGGTGCTGGCGAGAGACGGGGGTGCGAGCACAGGGTCAGTGGGCGGGAAGGGACTGGAGAGCGCTGGGCAGGGCGAGGAGGTGGGAGCCCCGCTAGAGCGTGGGGAGGGG